>NC_081409.1:860884350-861484350 GCF_030272615.1 Cryptomeria japonica
GGGGGGAGGGAGACAGAGAATGGGGAGATAGAGAGGGAAATGAAGGGAGGGGGAGGAAGAGAGGGAGAGGAAGAATGGGAGGGAGGAAGATGATGATGTGTGTGTGATTGATAGATAGATAGAGAGAGGGTGGGGTAAGGAGGGATGGGGAGATAGACAAGGAGAGGTAGGTAAGTGGAGGAAGATAGGGAGAGGAAGAAGGGGATAGAGGGAGAATATGTGTGTTTGTATGAGAGAAAGAGAGAGAGGGGTGAGGAGGGATGGGGATATTGAGAGGGAGAGGAAGGGAGGGGAGCCAGAGAGGGAGAGGAAGAAGGGCATGGAGTAATATGATGTGTGTGCATGAGAGAGAGAGAGAGGGGTTGTAAGGAGGGATAAGGAGATATAGAGGGAGAGTAAGGGAACAAGAGAAAGAGAGGGAGATGAAGAAGGGGAAGGAGAGAGATAATGTGTGTGAGAGAGAGAGAGAGAGGGGGGAGATAGAGAGGGAGAAGAAGAAGGGGAGGGAGGGAGATGATGATGATGTGTGTGTGTGAGAGAGAGACAGACAGACAAATAGACAGAGAGAGAGATAAAAAATGGAGATATAGAGATGGAGAAGGAGGGAAGGGAGGGATAATGTGTGTGTGTGTATGAGAGAGAGAGAGAGGCAGAGAGAAAGAGAGAATGGGGACATAGAGAGGTATATGAAGAAGTGAAGGGAGGGAGAAGATGTGTGTGAGAGAGAGAAAGAGAGAGAGGGGTAATGAAGGATGAAGAGATAGAGAGAAATATTAAGGGAGGGGGATTAAGAGAGGGAGAGGAAGAAGGGGAGGAAGGGAGATTATGTGTGTTTGTGTGGGTGTGAGAGAGATAGGGGTAAGGAGGGATGGAGAGTGGAAGAAGAGAGGGAGAGGAAGAAGGGAGGAGAGGGAGATGATGTGTGTGTGTGTGTGTGTGTGAGAGAGAGAGAGAGAGAGAGAGAGAGAGAGGAGAAGGTGTGTGTGTGTATGAGAGAGAGGGGATATAGATAGGGATAAGAAGAAGGGGAGGGAGGGAGAAGATGTGGGGGTGTGTATGAGAGAGGGGGGGAGAGGAAGAATGGAGAGATAGAGAGGGAGAAGGAGGGAGAAGGAGGGAGAAGATATGTGGGGGGGAGATGGAGAGAGAGATAGAATGGGTAGATAGAGAGGGAGAAGAAGAACTAGGGGGAGGGAAAAGATGTGTGAGAGAGAGATACTGTGTGGCGGGGTACATAGAGAGGGAGAATATGTATGTGTGTATGTAAGACAAAGAGAGAAAGAGAGGGATAATGAGGGATGGGGAGGAAAGGAGGGGGAGAAAGAGAGGGAGAGGAAGTAGGGGTGGGAGGGAGAGAGATAATGTGTGTTTGTGTATGTGTCTATGAGAGAGTGTGAGAGAGTGAGAGAGAGTGAGAGAGAGAGAGAACACATTGTGAATGATTTGAATACAAAGAATTTTGTGTGCACCATATTTGATGCATTCCAAATAAGGCACATGACAAATACTTTTTTTGCATATTTTACATTTTGTGCATGCAAAATTTAGCATGCGCTAAACTATCTACCTTGGAAAAAACCAAGCCTTAGGCTTGGACTTTCCTTGGGCATCCAACCTAAAGGCTTGGATGCCCTTCTTCGGCTTGAGACATGTTTTCTAGCAAACTGAGAAAATTTTCTAACTTTTTTGTTCGTTCTCTTTGTCAAGTTTGTATGTGTTTCAAAACAAATAAAAAAAACACCATACAATTGTCAAGCTCTATCTTAGCTATCTATTCATACAATTGCAGTAGGTTGCATATCATCTTAAACTTACATTAAGTTGCATATCATTTTAATCTTGCATTAGTATCATTTCATTATCATTATCATTTACATCTCATTTTCCAAATACATCTCATCATCATCATCTAGGCACATTCATCATTGCATCCCTCGCATGCATATCTATCGCATCATCATCGAATCTTTCTTCACTTTCATATCTTCATCATTCATCCAACTACCATTCTATCATATCACATACAGGATGTATCTTTCCTAAAATCAGATGTTTTGATCAAAGCTTATACAAGATATATCGTTCCTGAAACCAGACGCTTTGATCATCTTTGTCTTAGATAGGAGGTGTCATTCTTGAAACCAAACTTGATCCCAATCTTATCAATTCTATCAATCCATTTCATCTGATCCATTCTATCATGTCTTATATAGGATATATCTTTACTGAAATCAGACGTTTTGATCAAGTCTTATACAGAATATATCATTCCTAAAACCAGACATTTTTGTTATCTTTGTCTTAAATAGAAGGTATCATTCTTGAAACCAAACTTAATCTCAATCTGATCAATCTTTTCAAACCCATGCATGTCACAACTATCTACTCTTATCAATCTTATCAAATAACTTTCTTCTTCTTTCGAGAGATAATTCATGCCTTTAGTGCATGAACGATCTCAATCTTATCAAATAACTTTCTTCTTCTTTTGAGAGATAATTCATGCCTTTAGTGCACGAACGATCTCTCGAGGGGGCATTATCATATCTGGGGCATCATATCGAATCTCCACATCAATTTCATATCAGTTTCATATCGACATCAACCTCATATTGACTTCAAATATCAAATCAATTCTACATCTGGGGCATCATATCAAACATTTTGGCACACAACATCATATCGATCAAATTTTGGCAAGCATATCCAGCGATTTTCTCTGAATCAACATGTGCACACATCACTTCAAAGAGGGGCAAAATGTAGACGTATAAATCTGACCGCTTTCCTAAATAAATATTTAATATCTATTTTAACCCCATTCCTCCTATTAATTAAATTCTATTTAATTAGTTTCTTCATTTTTATCTATTTGATTAAATTAATTACTCAATTTATCTAAATAAATTCACCTAAGCCTTTTCTAGCCTTTGATTAAATAAATAACTTTATTTAATTAAATCCCCTTTCTCCCCTTTTAATTAAATTTAAATTCAATTAAATTAATCCTTGCAAATAAACAAATCTAATTTATTTATTAAATCTCCTTGTATTTATGCAAGTTGTACCTATTTTAGTTGAAATAAAGTAATTTTATTTTAATTAAAATCCTTTTCCCTCCACTTGCATTTTCCTACATCTCCCACTTGCCTCCTAAACCCCTTCTAAATTCTTCTAATCACTTCCAATTTAGCCTAATTCATCTCCTAATTATTGTCACATTCCTAAGAAAAGAGAAGTCACTTCTCAAAGCCTCCAAAGTCTTTGAAATGCATTTAAGGCTTTATGTCTTCAACAAGCTAACCCTCAAAGTCTTCCTAACCACTAATGGTTAACTCAACCTTCTTACATGGTTAGAGACTTTCTCACTAACTTAACCTTTATCTAACCCAAGTGTCTCATCAAGCATTCTTTGCTTTAACCTTGGTTATCCTATTAACCCTTGCACAAGAGTTTACCTCTTGGGTAAAAGTTTTATCCATTGGATAACCCTAACCTTGATGAATACTAAAAGGGGGGGTGAATTAGTATACCAAAAAATACTGAACTCAAACACTTTAACAGTCTAGCAGTAAATCGGTAAAATAGTTTTACAAACAAACCGATTAACACACATGCAAACCAGATAGCAAATAAGGCATTCACCCATAGAAGCACAATCACCATCACACAGGAGATTTTGACGTGGAAACCCAAATGGGAAAAACCACGGTGAGATGAAACTCACAAGTAACTATTTGCAGAATACTAACCAGACAGGTTAAGGTCAGACCGATTAAGGTCATACAATGTTCTTTACCAGAACAAATCCTGTTAGGAATCTCAATCTCTGTTAGGAGATAAGTCCGATCAAAGACTACCTTGTGAGAGGATTTTAGATCCACAGTTGTGAACCACCTTGTTAGAGGATTTACAAAGGCTTTGCCAAGCCTACCCGGTTAAAGGTTTCAAACTTGTCGAACATGTGAGTAATCAACAAGTGAGTGATCTAAATATTAGCATGGTATGCTTGGTTAGATCCCTGATAGCTCATTATTAATGCATTTCAACATTACTGCAATCTTCAATATCTCCACACTCTATTTCTTCACACAGACCTATTCTTCTTCTGTAATCGCACATGCAAAAACCTCAACAATCACCTTGAACCCTAACAACTGCTAAAACCCTAGACATGATGTCCTTAAAAGGAATCTGATTTCATGTCGGTCCAATAGGATTACATTGCAAGTTCCTAGGTTCAGTGTATCTAGACACATTTAGTAACATGACATAAAATCACCATCAAAGTGTCAGTGGATGGTAACTCATCACAAAAATATACCGGTTGGTAACTCATCACAGAGTATTACTGGTTTATACAACTTTACCGATTACTGGTTGGTAACTCAGAGTAATACCGGTTTAATTATTAAACAGATTACCGATTGACAAAAATGAAGACTGGGAAAATGATAACTGCCACTTTTAGTTCCTTTGCTCCATTTCGCTTGAGATCCTCGAACTGCTTGAGGTCTTCATGCCACTTGAGATTGGTAAACACTTTCTGCAAAACACCCATAGTCTAAAGACTATAATTCAATACCGATTGAGCATAACTCATACATACAAAAAGTGATCTCAAAGCAAGTGTGTGTCCATCAATGACAATCACAACATAAACATCAAAAAAGCCAACAATCTATCCCTTTGGCATTGATGGCAACACTTAGGAAAATTTTGACATCTAAGTGTTTTACAACAAAAATATGCCATAATCAAAATTACTCCCCCTAAGCATATACACTACCCTTTTTGCAGAAAATACAATGTATACAACTCCCTTATATAGATAAACATGAAAGTATACATAACATGCATCAAAATTTTGAATACAAAATCAAAATACTACTCCCCCTTTGCCAACAAAGACAAAGTGCAGCTAAATAACCCATGTGTCCATTAGCATTAAAATAATAAGAGTTTATGACAATAAAGAGTGAAACTTGTCAAAAATTGATTTAAAGTCTTGCATAAATGTCTTCATGGATACAGACCATGACTCAAGCAATGAGGTAGCAACCTCACTCTTCGTTTGCATCTGGGATACATGTTCCTCCATGGCGTCCAAGATACTCATCTCTTGAGTAACCGTCAAGGCATCTAGATTGAGATAGCATTTCTAAAGTATTTGCAGTCTTGGGAGTAGAACCATTTGTAGTTCCTGTAAATCCCTAGTCCAGTTGTTGATCTCCAAATCAATTCTTGTAGCCTAAAGTTGAAACCGGTGAATGATTTGCCCATAAGTGGTAAAGGAATCATATGGCATCTTGAAGGTTCTTATGAACATCTGCAAATTAGTTTTTAGTTTGTCTTTCTAAGCAAGCACATCATCACAGAATAGATGGGGTTGACATATCTTGCTGAGTAGTAGATTCACCTCATCCAAAACATCTTTAATGTCCTTTTGTGCCTTCTACAAATCGGACCGGAGCTCATTTAACTTTTTCACCAAGGTAGTGTTCAAAGCCTTTTGATGCTTCTTTTTTGCATTAGCTTCGACAACATTTTCCAGGCATTGCACTTGGTCCTCTACAACTATGCATAAAAGCTTCAATTGAGCTAGAGAGGAACTGGTACTAGGGAGGTTGGTACCGGGTATCAAACTGGTAAGAGTGTCCACCACAACTTCGATCACATCTTGCTCCTTCTTCCTCCTTATCACCTCCAGGCGTTCTTGAGTAAGCTTAATGCTTTGCAACAGCTCCGATTTGTTTGCAAATTGGAGGTCAATGGGACTGGTAATGTCAGCCGGTTTGGCTCAACTACCGGTTGCCTTTGGGGTCTCCACTTGAGTGCTCTATGTTGCTCCCTCCTTCTCTTTAGCCTTTAGCTTGTCCTCTTCTACCTTCTTTTTCTCCTCTTCCTTTGTCTTCCTTTTCTCTTCTTCCTTCTTCTCCTCTTCTTTCCGCTTCTCTTTGTCTTCATCCTTCTACTTCTTCTCCTCTTCCTGCTTCCTCTTCTCCTCTTCCTTTCTCTTCTCCTCTTCCTTTTTCTTCTCCTCTTCCTGTTTCTTTTGTTCTTCCTTCCGTTTCTCTTCTTCTTTCTTTTTCGCTTCCTTCTTCTTCTTCTCTTCCTCTTGTCTATTATTCTCCTCTTCTTTTCTCTTGTCCTCTTCCCGTTTCCTCTTTTCTTCTTCTTTTCTCTTTTCCTCTTCCTGTTTCCTCTTTTCTTCTTCTTTCATCTTTTCCTCTTCCTATTTCCTCTTTTCTTCTTCTTCTGCCTATTCCTTCTTTTCTTCTTCCTGTTGCTTCTTCTCTTCCTCTGCTTGTTTTTCCTGTCCTACCGCTTCTGTTGATGTACCCAGAGTAACATCTTCACCGTTCAAGGCATCAACATCAATGGGTTCCATTTGATCAGTGACCAAAAATCCTTCACTGTCATACACATCATCCAGTTTATTGATTTCCAGTTCTTGCACAGCTTTCTTGTTGGCTTTTGCCACTTGGTGCAACCTTAGAGCGGATTGAACAAGGGAGTGGGTATCTTTTACCACTTCTGAGACTTTTCCTTCTAGCAAAAGGAGTCTCCTTCTTCTCATGAAGAAGAGGCCCTTATATCTTTCCACCACTTCATAAAGTTTTGATTTAGGCACATCAGGAAAGTATTGTGCAAATACTTCCTCTCTTATTTCATGTTCCTTCTCTATGGCAATGCGCCATTTATTATCTAAAGAATTATATAAAGAATCAGGTGTCTCAGATTTAATTTCTGATCGCCACCGGTCATTAATACATAAATATTTCATGACTTCCTGTTCAACTTCTTCCTTTTCATCATCATTAAAATCATCAAAGCACTCTTTCAAATCACCAAGCACTTTTCTTCTAATATTCTTAATAGTTCTTTGACAATGTGTCAAAGGTTTGTAGGAGGAAATATCAATATTTACCGGTACAGATGTTGCCGGTTCATTGCTGGTTGTTTTTGTCTTTTTCCTCATTTGCCTAGTCTTCTTAGGCTGTTCTTTAGACACAGTGTCCTCTGAGTCCGGTGTGTTTCCTTTTGTCTTCTGCTTTCTCTCAAATACTTTGGTGGGTGCAACTTCCAGTTTCTTCTTTGCTGGTGACCGCTTGGTCACTTTGGGACTTGCTACAGTAACTGGTGTCGATACTGAAGGCACTGTCTTTCCCTTCTTTACTGGAGGTTCTTCAACCAGTGTAACCCTTTCCAAATAGGTGTCGGTTCTCTTTTCCTTTGGTTCAAGGGGCGAGGCAAGTAGGGTACAGGCATACCCATCTAGCATGTCATACATTACCTCATATCCCATGGGTTCCACTTCTTCCTATCTAGGCTAAACCACCTCCATTATGCACTCATCAACTTTGATGGTGAAGCAGATGTCATCTTCATATTTCTTGACAATATCACCCGATATTCTCACTCTTTTCTCATTTTGTGTCTGAACTCATCAAAGTATTTGTTCAGAACTTCTGGATAATCGGTTCCAACCACTTGAAGGCTTTCCTTGATTTGCTTTGTAACCGGTTGGTCGGCAGACCACTAAATATCTCCGAGTCTTGGGAAGTAACCTTGGAAGTAGAAGAACAACCCAACCAATAGTTGTCCAAACTTAAATCTCAAGGCATTGTCTTGTTTAATCAACTTCAAGTTCACCAGAAGTTGCCTTTGCATATAGGTGCATAAATTAAATGATGCATCTTCCATGATCATCCTGTAGGCAGCATTTACTGCTACAACAGAGACAGAGTTGATCCTGCTAGCATAAAATGTCCGGTAACCTATTACCATGCAGGCATATTTGACTAGATCGTCCTTGATGGGATTGATGGTCATTCCCCATCGGTCGCTCACAGAACCAGTGAGCTTGGTCATTTCGGTCTTGTTGATCTTCCTTAGGGCTGACACTTCATCGATGTTACAGAAACCAGTGACGACATGAATAGCTTCCAGTGTGATGTCATGTGTCCACTCTAAGTACATTTTGTCACCATGCACTCTACTTAGAATGATGTGGATGTGATCATCTAAAAATTCTTTAAGGAAATAGACCGCATTGTGAAGCTTCTTCTTTTCCAAGACGTTGAATTCCGATTTGATCTTCTTGCCCTTTTCGCAGAATAAGCTTAACTGAAAATGAATCATCAGAGATCCTAGGTCTTCAATTTTACAATCAATATAATTCGAAATACCTTCCTCCACTATAACACCAATGGGTATTTGAGATAGGGCATTATATTTTGCCTTCTGTTGGATGAAATCTACTGAATCAATGGGTGCACTAGAACTAGAGTGTGATGCGGAAGCCATGATAAATAGAGAAATTCAAAAAATACCTTCGTAAATCAAAATTTAGGGCTTGCAAATTCCACTACGCCACACACTCCTTCGATTGTTGAAATATCGCGTTGTGTTCTACACTTGACCGACTGATATTAGCTTCTGATTCTTCTTCAAGGTTTTGAAAATTCTTCGAATTGCAATCCAAATCACTTTTCATCGCTCAGCACTTGAAAGCTTCTTCACTCAAGAACTGATAAGTGAAAAATGACTTGAAAAATCCTTTTAAACAAGTTCTTCACCTACCATAATAAATGCTCCACTATTAGGGCGTAAACCCTAATTTGCCTTTTACCATTTCTGGTCTTTTGCCAGTTGACAGGTATCACATATCGGTTAAGGTCTTTTACCAGTGAAAATCGGGGGTACGAAACATTTAACCGATTTGTTCCCCCTAAGCTTTTCTATTGCTTAGTTTGCCAGTTCAACGACTTCCACATTAGGTGCAAAAACCGGTTCTTCTTGAGACACTTCTTCTAGCTTCTTCTTCCAGGTTTTCTTCATATTTGCTTGAATAGTTTCAACATCAATCTTTCCTTCCAGAGTGACCGATATATCATCCGATATATTCTTTCTCGTTCTGCAGAATCTTGTTGTATGACCCGGTTTGTTGCAATGATAGCAAATCATTCCAGGTGCTCTCCAAGGTCCATTATTCATGTTTCCATTCTTCCTTTTGCATGTTGCAACTGTGTGGCCACTACCATGATAGATCAAATAGGTTGCTCTCCATCCGATTGCTGCTTGATAGCCACTGCTTCCTGACTAATGATTATAGGTATTAAACCGGTTTAGATTTTAGTTCCCAGAGGGTTCGGGAAAGACTCCTTGACTCCTTTGAGGATACCTTCCGGTGTTGTGCATGATAGACCTACATTCAAATGCTCTATGGCCAAACTTGTTGCATGCATAACAATTACCATTGAATCTATTGGGTCTAGGCTTATCGTTTAGAAAATAAGGAAAATTATTGTAAGCCTTCTACATACATTAGTAGTGTGTCCTTCCTTGAGACAATTAAAGCAAATAGGTTTGAACTTTTGCTTACCTTTATCCTTTGGTGCCAATTGCTTCTTTGATGCTCCATCTTTTGTTCCAGAGGTCTCACCTTCCTCATATTCAGAGAAACCAATTCCATTGGTATTCTTTACCAGTTTAGCTCGGTGAGTTCTTTGGAAATAGCAACATTGGATTCCTTTAAGGTTGCATTCTCAGAAATAGCCATGTGTAGTTCACCTTGCATTTCTTCCTTTTCCACTTTACTTTCATGAAGATGAGTAGTAAGTGCACTGATCTCTTGCTTGAGCTTGGAGATCTCATGATCTTTGTCTTTTACCAGATCTTCAACTTTCCTCTAGTTCTCAAGCTCTTGACACATTCTGATAGTTAGTCCTTCAAGTTCCCTTCTTAGGTTGGGATTGGACTCATTCAGTTTTTCAAGTTCTTGAATTAGGGCTTCCATGTCTGCTTCATCAGAAGAACTATTTTCAGTTAGCTCCATCAGTTTTTCAGCATGCTCTCTTCTTTTTGCCTGAGAGGCCTTATATTTGACTTTAAGTTCATCATAGGCTTGCTCAGTCTGAGTGAGCTGATGAGTAAGTTCCCTCACAGTGTATTCCCCCATATCTCTTTCCAAGTGCTTAGACTTATAGAAAGGTTGGCTCTGATACCAATTGATGAATACTAAGAGTGGGGGGTGAATTAGTATACCAAAAAATAGTGAACTCAAACACTTTAACAGTTTAGTAGTAAACTGGTAAAATAGTTTTACAAACAAACCAGTTAACACACATGCTACATAGAAAATAAGGCATTCACCCACAGAAGCACAATCACCATAACACAGGAGATTTTGACGTGGAAACCCAAATGGGAAAAACCACGGTGAGATGAAACTCACACGTAACTATCTGCAGAATAGTAACCAGACCGGTTAAGGACATACAATGTTCTTTACCAGAACAAATCCTGTTAGGAATCTCAATCTTTGTTAGGAGATAAGTCCAATCAAAGACTACCTTGTGAGAGGATTTCAGATCCATAGTTGTGAACCACCTTGTTAGAGGATTTACAAAGGATTTGCCAAGCCTACTTGGTTAAAGGTTATAGACTTGTTGAAGATGTGAGTAATCAATAAGTGAGTGATCTAAATATTAGCACGGTATGCTTGGTTAGATCCCTGATAGCTCATTATTAATGTATTTCAGCATTACTTCAACCTTCAATATCTCCACACTCTATTTCTTCACACAGACCTATTCTTCTTCTATAATTGCACATGTAAAAACCTCAACAATCACCTTGAACCCTAACAACTACTAAAACTCTAGACATGATGTCCTTAAAAGGAATCTGATTTCATGTCGGTCCAATAGGATTACATTGCAAGTTCCTAGGTTTAGTGTATCTAGACACATTTAGTAACATGACACAAAATCACCATCAAAGTGTTGGTGGATGGTAACTCATCACATAGTATTACTGGTTTATACAACTTTACCGATTACCGGTTGGTAACTCAGAGTAATACCAGTTTAATTATTAAACAAATTACCGGTTGACAAAAATGAAGACTGGGAAAATGATAACTGCCGCTTTTAGTTCCTTTGTTCCGTTCCGCTTGATATCCTCAAACTGCTTGAGGTCTTCATGCCACTTGAGATTGGTAAACACTTTCTGCAAAACACCGATAGTCTAAAGACTATTATGCAATACCGGTTTGGAACAAATACCAGTTGAGCATAACTCATACATACAAAAAGTGATCTCAAAGCAAGTGTGTGTCTATCAATGACAATCACAACATAAACATCAAAAATGCCAACAAAATTAACCTTAACCCTTACCTCCTATGGTAACCTTCATGTCTTCTCAAGCATTTAATTCTTCTTACATCTCCTCTCAAGCAACCCTTTGTTGACAATTGTCACCATTTCATTGGTGAGGATTGTAAACATGGATTGATTAACTTTCAATCCTAGCCCTTGTTAATATTATTCAATCTTAATTATCCATTGCCCTATTTTTCCAATAAATATAGCTCTCATTATTCATTTTCAAAAAGAAGGATGCAAGTTTCATGCATCTACATTATAGTCTAATTTACTAAACATTTTTGCCTCTCTTTGTTAAATCATCACAATAGCATTTTAGAAGCATTTTAATATATCATAGAATATTCATGCTAGGATAGTATATCATGCTAGAATAAATTTCTAATCTTTTATCATATCATCATATTTATGCTAGCTTAATTATCATAGTTTCAATATCATATATCTTAGAATGCATTCATGCATATAAATCAAACATCACTCGTTCTTGGAGTTGTCATCCCTACGTCACTTTGCTCAATGATCTAAGAGCAAAACATTAACTTTAGGGATCCTATGAGATAGATAACAATGGTACACCCCTCAGTAATTTGAACTGATTGAATCAGTTCATATACTTTCACCAAGAGTCTTATTGGTGTGTGGGTCTTTTGGATTTGAGTTATTCATTTTTCGACACCATATTTTCTCACATACATTTATGGCGCCCATTGTGGGGAACATCCCCATAAATAACATCATTTTTTGTGCAAGACAAGGATTACAAGCACGTTGGAATACCCTTTTAGCGCATCTGAAGTATACTTTAGCACATCTATGGCAAACAGTAGTTCCTTCATCGCATTGTTTAGCGCATAGGAGCCTCCTTGTAGTGCTTTGGAGCTTACTTTTAGCGCATAACACTTTTTCTTTCTTTCTTTCTCATTGAGGATCAACATAACAGATTTGTAAATCAGAGTAGCGCGTAGGGGTTATCCTTTAGTGCTTTTGTACCTTTCTATAGCGCATATGTGTAGAAGTTTAGCGCGTAACTCTGACAAAGAAAAGGGATAGTTTGTAATAGAGTTAGAAAATTAGGCTTGTGTAAGCCCGCCTAAGGTTTCAATTTTTTTTCACTAACTTTCTTTTATTACAGGTTACTAATCATTTCTTGCAAATTTGAGGAGTTAGATTTAGGAATTTGATTGTTCTTTTTTCCTAGCTTTTCAAGTTGGTTTAAAAGGAATTCATTTCCCATTGGTTAAAAAGAACCCCATCATTTATTTGGTGCATAAAACAAGACCTTACTTTCTTTTTTGCAAAAGGTTAAAAAGAACTACAAACAAACCTTTATTTTTGCAAATTTAAAAAGGATTTCACTTTCATTTTGGGTGCAAGTTAAAAAGAACCTCATCATTTCTTTGGTGCTTAAAACAAGACCTTACTTTCTATTTTGCAAAAGGTTAAAAAGAAATACAAACCTTTATTTTTGAAAAGTTAAAAAGGATCTCACTTTCATTTTGGTACAAAATAAAAAGAACTTCATTGATGATTGGCTACACGATTTTCATTTTGTTGACCAAAACATGATTTTATTTTGTTGACTAGGTTATTTTCCAAAGTTTTGAAACACAAATTTTTCTATGAAGGGCTAAAAAGAACACCATTCTTGTTGGAGCAACATCTCCAAATATATCTTAGCAAATCATTGCCTTGGAAGTTAAAAAGAAAATTGTTTGCCTTGTCTCGAAAGTGAAAGGTATATGCTCTCCCCTTAATTAGGTAACCAAAAAGCCAAACCACTCTTATGCTTTCTTTTACTTCAAACAATTGAATCCTTTAGAAGGTCTTCCCTCTTGGGTTTCCCTTAGGGTGCCATTAATGGCTGGTGAGAGGGCAACTACTTAAGTGGGAAATGACTTTATCGCCAAGTGTTCCAACCCACTATAATCAAATGTGGAGGCTGACGAAAGTCCCCTTCAACGGTTTTGCTCAATGATTAGTCTTCTCCTAGTATCTTTAAGATACGCAAAGCCTTTGTTATAAAGTTTGGGGAGCCTTGTAAGGGAGTTTATTAGTGAAGACCAAACAAAAGCCTGATTAAGAACCTTAGCATTAGAAACTTTGAACTGAGTCAGTAACCAAACATTGGCAACATCATAGTGCAAGGGTGTGGAAAAATCCACCCCCAAGATCACTCACCATATATCTCCAAGATAACTAGTCAATTGTGAATCAATTCACTTTCGGTTAATTTCTGGCAAAAGGAAAAAAAATGGGTGCCCCCTAAGGGGTGACAAGGTTGTTTGAGTTGACGGAGTATCGAGACTAGTGGGCTATGATATACTCGATGACCTTTGAATAAAAATTCTTCTTGATATGTCTTCTTTGTAATCGAAACTAGTGAAAACATCAAGGATTTGGAAACATCCTCAAAAGAACATACACTACTTGTTTAAGAAAGACAAATTGTTATCTCTTCTATATGTCGTGTTTTCAAGTCATTTTCAGAAAATCATCCATCAAATCACAAGTGTTATTTTTCAATATCACAACAAAAACATTAAACGAAGAAATCAAGAAAGTTAGCGCATAGGAGCAACAACCTAGCGCATCTCAAGCCTTCAGTAGTGCATTTGAACAAAAACTTAGTGCATAATCTGTATCATACTGATAACAATTTTAGGTAGCTCTTATCAACATCATTATAGCGCATTCAAGACATATTATAGCACTTTCATATAAAACATTAGCGTGTAACAGGGACATATTAGTGCATAACCTATCTAGAAAATTCATTATCAAATAGTCTGAAATAGATCGTGGGAAAGGCATCATAGTGCATAGTGAACATTCTATTACGCTTCAAGAACTTTCTTTAGCGCATCAAGTCTTTGTCTTAGTGCCAATATTAGTGAAAGATAGAGAGCTAACCAGTCACTTTGGAAAAAATTTATCAACAGTCTCAAATACCCTTTTGGGTCCTTTAGCAAATCCAACAATAAAACATCGAAAAATATCAATGAGTGAGAACATTTCCAAATCCAACAAGGCACTCTTAGAAAGAGTTTTCAAATCATTAACTAGCTTAAGATCAAACTTCATCCAACAAAATTAAGGAGTGTTAGAGCAGTGATCAAAGTTCCACCATCTAACGGATCCTATCCAAACAATACCTAGTTGGGTCCTCAAGTTGTCAAATCAAGTTTCCATATCGAGAGACTTTATCCATATCATTTGACACACTTTGTCATGGAGTCGAATTGAACTAAACCTCTATTTGATAAAGTAAAACTTGAGTGTTCAAATGAAGTATCCAAATCCAACATTAACATCAACATCAACATTTGATCATTTGTATATGACCACTCCTCATATTTTGAGAAAAACAAGTCTTCATCAAAAGACAAGGTTGAATAAGAGACAAAGGAATAAATTTCTCTATATCAATTGTCAACTCTTTGCATCACATCGTGCATTCTTGCATCATATGCAGTTGTATATCAAAGGAAAAACAAACGAATTTGACAAAGAGCCTTTGAGAAGTAGGGCTTACATTAAGAAAGCGACATTCAACCAACGCCTAAATAGTGGGGGAAAGATTCACCCCGCTTTGTTCCCAAAGTTCCTTATCACTTATAATGAAGCTCGACCTGAGCCACCAAATCCACCAAGAACCCCAATAGAAGAAGAAGAATTCATCACACACCAACAAATATCATCAAAGCAACAACAACACTAACCAAGGCAAAAACACTAACCAAGGGAACAACACAAGAGGTAACAACAATACTTTTCCATATCAATGCATATATACGCCATTAGGACAAACCTTAGAATTAGCATTTCAGGAATTCTTGGTGAATAAAATCATCACATTGCCAACGACAAGCAACTTTGAACCCCAGGTCAAACCACCTTGGTGGAATGACTCACATTATTGTGATTTTCATCAAAACAAAGGACATAACACAAATGATTGCATGAGGCTAAAGAACATAGTTCAGGACATGATAGACAGGGGCCTTTTAACAATTGATGGTCACAAAATGAATGGTGACCATGAAGCCTTCAAAAATGCTCTTCCAAATTACAACAAGGGAGGAGCTTCAACATCAAACAATACCAAAGGAGCTTGTATAAATCACCTATATGAGAACACCATCAATCGCATCAAAATATCACAATCAATTAAATGTCATAAAAATCAAGGACAAACAAGAACATGCATCGATAAATATGACAACCAAAGCACAAAAATATGTCTTGAAAGGGAACACATCAACATACACAACTCTCCCTAGGACTCAATATAACTTGGTTGATCAACTATGGAGAACTCCCACTCAGATATCTATACTTGAGTTACTCAAACTTTTTCCAAAATACAAGGATATCTTGGAACAAGCACTTATAAGAACAAACATTCCAAATGATCTGGACATTGATCAATTCCAAGCCATGGTGGCCCATATGATGGGGCCGCATAACATATCTTTTTCTGAACATGATGATGTCTCCTTGAATCATCCGCATAACATCTCTATCCATATCAAAGTCTTAGTCTATAAACATCGAGTAAAAATAGTGTTAATAGATGGAGGAGATGGTCTCAATATCTTTACTTTAAAGCTTATCTGTGCATTGGGCTTCTCTGAGCAGTCCATTGAACCAAAAAATAAAATCACCATCAAAGCCTATGATGATGAAGAGAGATCATCTGAAGGAACTGTCATACTACCCATTCATGTAGGTCCTGTACAAAAAGACACCATGTGCCAAGTCTTGGACATAGACTTAACATACAATATACTATTGGGTCGTGCATGGCTCCATGAAATGCAAGTGGTCCCTTCCACATACCATCAATGTATCAAGTTCCCTTACAACAGATAGGAAATCTCAATATCTGCAAATGATAACCCTTTATAGTATTGCAATGCTATGGGGGCAACTCAAGATAGCCTAGTTCCACACAATAGGGAGGCCCAAGCTTCCTCAGCATGCAATCATCATCAAGAGGAACTCAAGTCTCTATCCATAGACTTTGAGAAAAAGATGAAAATCAAGGACCAAGGCATGGGGGAATACTCTTTTGAACCCCTATGTCTATCTAAATTCCCAACGTCACCAAAATCCTATGGACAACCTTCCACATCAATACATCAGGCAACACAACCCATAATTTGATGGTAAATTTATCCAACTAGGAACGTTGGCCGATGAATTAGAAGAGAAAGACATCCTTAGTTGGCTATACAAGGATGAAGAAGAAGTCAGAGTTGCTACCATAGAAGTGGTTGTACCAACAAAATAGTATGGAAACGGGTTTCGAATCATGCAACAAATGGGATACAACAACAAAGGACCTATTGGAAAGCACCAAGAAGGCATTGTAGAACCCTTACAACCTCCTTCACAATTTGCAAGAGACAAAACAAGACTTGGGTATGGACAACATGTGTCGCCTATGCAGAAACAAAATAACCATCAAAAATCTCAGTGGAGAGAAAAGCAAAAATATAATTAAGACTCATGGCAAGAAGAACTACACCAAGCATTAGAAACAACAAGGAAAGAGAAAAAACATCAAGAAAATGAGAATTGACAAGAAGAACTGGCCATTCAAAGGGAGGAAGCTTCTTATAAGAAAGTACATCATGTGCAAGAACCTGATCAAACCAAGATGGAGCCATCACCTGAAGAAATTACTACTCACCTAAGGGAAACAGTGTATGAATAAATAAAAAGAGTACAAGCAAGCACCGATCCTGAATCAGAAAAAGCTACAAAACTAGTGTCAATCATCAGTGATCTTTTCTCACCATACACCATACCTATCAAATACAACAAGATAACTTGGGACAATAATTTTGAAACCAAATCCAATGAATGTGAGTGGGGTAGTTGTTCTAATGTTATTGAAGACATTGCGGTGGATACCATCCACTCATAAACACCCCTTTTTCAGGAGGGACAAGGCTCAGAATATGGACCACGACATATCTATGAGGCTAGTGGGAATGAGCAACAACTTTATGAACAAGGCAATATCAAAGAAAATACCGTCGAAGACCTTAAAAATATCATAGACCTCACTAGTAGTCCAAACAAATATAACAATGACTCTATCATGACACTTACCACGGCTGATATTAACCCACCAAATGATCCTGGAGACAACTGAGAGGGGGGAGTGAATCATTTATCCAATAAATTCAACCAAAATTAACTTAACCAAAACTTAATGCTTAATACCGGTAAAGAAAACTTTATGCCGGTAGACAGTCTTAATAGTTAATTACAATACCGGTAAAGATTAATGCATGAAACATAAAGACAATAACATCCACAACACATAACACAAATGTTTGTACGTGGAAACCCTGTAAGGTGAAAAACCACAATGGGAAGCCATACCCACAATCAAATGATACTACTGCAGATAGTATGTGTGTGCAATATGGGTTCTGCACATGCAAAAAGGCTAGCTGCCTAGAGCTCACTGCTCAATCATAAAATGAGAGTCACACTGACTACAATTGGATGGTTAAATACAATGATAATGCACTGCACAAAATAGCATCTTCATATGCTGGATTCAGTACTGGTTTAGTTCTAATTGCCTTCACAAAATCCTTCCTTCAACCTTCAAATGATGTCTGCATGTATAGCTCTGCTTATTTTTGCATATACCTTATTGCAATCCATTTCTCATTCACTACTACGATCTTACAAATGAGATCTTACATTTATACCATAACCTAAGACAAATTGAATAGGTCAGCTCACTAAAATATATTACAATAAAATCAATTAAAAGTAAATCAATATTTGATGCATGATGTCAGCTCAATGCATTACAATAATAATAAATCATCTCCATAACGTGTTGTGCTGATCTAGAATAGATATGACTATCGGTGCTTATCTTGGACCTATTTGCCGATAACAACAAATATGCAAACCCGAATAAATAGTTAACCAAATTTCCAAAACCAAGTGATTGAATAATGTCTTTGACATAACCAAGTAGTCTCAAAGTCATTCCATGTGCCGATGAACAATATAATCTGCCAGTGAACCAAATACCAGGGACTTTGTATAAGTCTCTGACTTGCCGGTGAACATAACCAAAATCTCCAAGTGCTGATAAGTGTTGACAAGCGATGACAAGTGTTGACATCAATGACAAAACCATATCAACATATCCAAAATGCCAACAATCTCCCCCTTTAGCATTGATGGCAACACAAGATGGAAAAACCATCAAAGTGCCAAAATTGAAATGCCAAAAACCAAAAACCAACAATCTCCCAAAATACAGATACAGAGAGTAATCAATCTCTCCAACAATCTCTCCCCCAAGGGATAGTGTGTTTTTCCATATCTATCTCTCCCCCTTTGACATCAAATTCCAAAGCAATACAAAACCAAATACAATTAGTTCAAAGAACTTATCACAAAATACCAATTCATTCAATATACCAACTACTCCTAACATCAACTATCTAAGTCTCCACCGGTGGGGGTAGGACTCCAAGTTGCTCTCTGAGATACTCAAATGTTTTCTTAGGAAAAGGCTTTGTAAAAACATCTATAATCTACTCTTTAGTATTCATATAAACCAATTTCATGTCTTTTGCTTCAACATTTTCCTTTAGAAAATTGAATTTGATAGAAACATGTTTAGTCTTAGAGTGAAATATCGGGTTCTTAGATATATCAATTGTTGTCATATTATCAAAGTAGATAGTTATTGGTTCCTTGCATTTTACCGTTATGTCCTTTAGCATTTGCTTGATCCATAATACCTGTGTACAGTTAGTTGCTGCTGCAACATATTTTGATTCTGCTATTGATAGACTTGTACAACTCTGTTTCTTGCTCAACCATGAAATTAGTCTGCTGCCAAGAAAAAATGCTCAGTTGGTGGTGCTTTTTCTGTCATCCACATCTCCTGCCCAGTTAGCATCTGTGTATGCACATAAGTCAAAATTTTCATTTCTAGGATACCATAAACCAAGATTCGTAGTGCTTTGTAGGTACTGGAAAATATTTTTCACTGCTGATTTATGATTGTCTTTAGGATTACTCTAAAATATTGAAACAATAAATATTGTATTCATAATATCAGGTCTTCTTTATGTCAAATACAGTAAACCTCTTATCATATATTTGTATCTAGTCGGATAAACAGGTGTAGATTCATCCTTCAAAGATAATTTATCAGTTGTAGTCATAGGTGTGCTTACCAGTTTACATTTTTCCATGCCAAATTTCTTTAGTAATTCCTTCAAGTACTTAGATTGACATAAGAATATACCTTTATCAGTTTGTGAAATTTGCAATCCTAAAAATAATTTTATCTCTCCAATCATAGACATTTCAAATTCTTGTTGCATTTTGTTAGAAAAGTCTTTACACAAACCATCTTCTCCTCCAAAGATTATATCATCAACAAAAACTTCAATAACCAAGATGTCATCATTAGTCACTTTGTAGTATAGATTGTTGTCAGCATTACCTTTAGTGTAACCAAGCTTCAAAAGATATTTGTCCAATCTAGCATACCAAGCTCTAGGAGCTTGTTTCAATCCATGTAAAGCTTTCCTTAACCTGCAAACCATGTCTTGTTATCTATCAAAGAAAATCCATTAGGTTGCTCAATATAAACATCTTCTTCAAGATCTCCATTCATAAATGCACATTTAACATCCATTTGATATACTTTATAGTTCTTGTGTGCTACAAAAGCCAATTAAAGTCTAACTGCCTCAATTCTAGCTACCGGTGCAAAGGTTTCATTTTGTAATCAATTCCTTCTTTTTGAGAATATCCCTTACACACCAATCTTTCTTTGTTTTTGATTACCATACCATCTTCATTAAGTTTATTTCTGAAAACCCATTTAGTTCCAATTACATTTTTATCTTTAGGTCGAGGAACTAATGACCAAGTGTTATTCCTTTCAATTTGTTCCAATTCATCTTCCATAGCTATTATCCAATATTTATCTTCACATGCCTCATTAATTGATGTAGGTTCAATTTGAGAAATAAGACATACCTCCTCATTTGCCAATCTTCCTCTAGTCATAACTCCTTGAAATTTGTTTCTAATTATTTGATCTTCAGAATGATTTAATCATACATACCGGGGTGTTTTTGCTTGTTGTTGTTCTTTAGTGACTGTTGAATCTCCAGATGATGCCGGTGTAATTGGATCACCATTATGTACTGGTGTATTCATAGTAGGTTCATTTTTTATTATCTCTATTACTGGTTCAGAGTCTGTGTACCTTGAATTTCCTCTAAATTGTTCATCAATTTTCACATTTGCACTCTCAACAATTTTTTGCAATCTCTTGTTAAAACATCTATATGCCTTTCTTTGAGATGAATAACCAAGAAATATTCCTTAATCACTTCTAGGATCAAATTTGCTAATATACGTATCTCTTCTAATATAGCATTTACTCTCAAATATTCTGAAATATTTAAGAGTAGGAGTATTACCAAACCATAGTTCATGTGGGGTTTTATCGGTTTCTCCTCTAATGTGAATTCTATTGAATGTATAAACAACTATATTGACCGCTTCTCTCCAGTATATATGAGGTAGATTTTCTTCTGATATCATACTTTTGGCTACATCCAAGATAGTTTTGTTTTTCCTTTCCACAACTCCATTTTGTTGGGGTGTCCGGGGTGCTGACAACTATCTTCTGATCCCATTCACTTCATAGAATGCATTAAATTCCTTAGATGTGAATTCACCTCCTTGATCTGATCTCAAACATTTGATTTTCTTGCCAGTTTCATTTTCTACCATCACCTTGAATAGTTTGAATTTCCCAAATGCTTCAGATTTTTCTCTGAGAAAAGTAACCCAACACATTCTAGAATAGTCATCAATGATTAGCATAAAGTATCTATCTCCTTGTATACTTCTAGTTCTTGCTGGACCACATAAATCAGTATGAATTAAATCAAGAACATTGTTAGACTTCTTTGGAATACTCTTGAAAGATGCTCTAACTTGCTTTCCAAATTGACATTCCTTACATATCGAATTGTGAGGTTTAACAATCTTAGGTAAATCTCTAATTGCCTTAGTTGTACTAATTTTCACAATGCAATCAAAATTTACATGAAAAAGTCTCTTATACCATAACCAACTTTCATCAATATGTGCAATCAAACATGCTTTCTCATTATTGTTCAAATGAAAGATATTACATCTATTCTGATTACCGGTTGCAATTTCCAAACCAGTTCTGTTTAAGATTTTGCATTTACCATTCTTGAATTGTAACTAAAATCCTTTCTCAACTAATGGACTAACACTCAAAATATTATGCTTCAAACCTTCAACATAGTAAACATTATCAGTATTGTGCTTACCATCAAAAGATATGGTGCCTTTTCCTTTGATCAAACAAGCTTTGTCATCTCCAAATCTTACTAGACCTCCATTGTAATCCTGAAAGGTTAAGAATTTACTCTTATCACCAGTCATATGATGTGAACATTCTGAATCAATAATCCATTCATCCTTATCTTTGACTTTAGCTACCAAGACCTGCTCTACCAGTTGAACAGTAGGTGTCGGTTGATCTTCTTTTATAGCAACAAAATCCCATCCATTGTCTGCTGGATCCTCATCAGAATCATCGGTAACTCCTTCATCAACATAATAACAAGATTTGTCTCTATTCTTCTTAAACTTCTATTTTTGATAGTTAGGGTTAGGCTTAGATGTTCTTTTAGCTTATTCTCTTAATATTGCATGTCTATCAGGACATCTAGAAGCCATATGACCAATCTTATTACAGTTAAAACATTTAAAGGGTGCTTTACCTTCATACTTACTTCCAATTGGACCTTTAGGCATTTTCCTTGCAAATAGTGCTTCAAGTTATTCATTTTCTCTCCTGCTTTCTTCAAGTTCTCTTGCATAGAAGGCTTTCCAATCAGATTTATCATGTGATGATGATGATGTTGTAGTTGATGATGATGCCTTAAAAGCTAGATTTGTCTTTATAGTAGTAAAAGGACCAAATTCCTCAAGCTCAAAAGTTGAAAGTTTTCCAACCAAAGTGTCTCTAGATACTGATGCATTAGGCATTGTTCTTAATTCATTTATAGTAGTAACTTTCATTTTATATGCCGGTGGCAAAGATCTTAAAACTTTAGAAACAATCTCATCTTCACTTAAGGTTCCTCCACAACATTGTATACCTAAAACAATTTCATTTACTCTTTCCATAAAAGCAGAAATTCTTTCTTCTTCTTCCATTTTCAAATTTTCATACCTGACCTGGAAGCATTCAAGTTTTGCAATTTTGACTATGGAATCTCCTTCATTCAATGTTTCTAGTTTGTTCCAAATAGCTTTAGCAGTAGATCTATGTAAAAATCCCATGACTTGCTAATCTGACAATGAGCTCAAAAGTGCTTCTCTTGCTTTGCAATCATTTTCCTCATCTTTAGCCAAGTTAGGTGGAATAGGTTGACCTTGAGTAGGAGCAGTATAGCCATTCTTTGTAACATCCCATATATCCTTTCCAATGCGATTCAAGTGTGTCTCCATCCTAATCTTCCATATGCCATAGTTAGTTCCATCAAGCTTCAAAATGTCTTTCCTGAAATAGTTAGAAGACATTGGATCTCCTCAAGTTGTCAAACTTCTGCAAAAAGAGGACTAGGCTCTGATACCAATTGTTAGGTCCCGAAGATAACTTAGAGGGGGGGGGGGGTGAATCAGTTGTCCAAAAAATTCAACCAAAATTAACTTAACCAAAACTTAATGCTTAATACTGGTAAACCAAACTTTATGTCGGTAGACAGTCTTAACAGTTAATTGCAATACTGGTAAAGATTAATCCATGAAATAGAAAGACAATAACATCCACAACACATAACACAAATGTTTGTATGTGGAAGCCCTGTAAGGGGAAAAACCACGATGGGAAGCCTTACCCACAATCAAATGATACTACTGCAGATAGTATGTGTGTACAATATGGGTTCTGCACATGCAGAAAGGCCAGCTGCTTAGAGCTCACTGCTCAATCACAAAATGAGAGTCACACTGACTACTATTGGATGGTTAAATCCAATGATAATATACTGCACAAAATAGCATCTTCATATGCTAGATTCATTACTGGTTAAGTTCTGATTGCATTCACAAAATCCTTCCTTCAACCTTCAAATGATGTCTGTGTGTATAGCTTTGTTTATTTTTGTATATACCTTATTGCAATCCTTTTCACATTTACTACTATGATCTTACAAATGAGATCTTATATTTATACCATAACCTAAGACCAATTGAATAGGTTGGCTCACTAAAAGATATTACAATAAAATCAATTACAAGTAAATCAATATCCAATGCATTATGTCGGCTCAATGCATTTACAATAATAATAAATCATCTCCATAACATGTCGTGTTCATCTAGAATAGAAATGATTATCGGTGCTTATCCTAGACCTATTTGCTGGTAACAACAAATATGCAAACCCAAATAAATAGTTAGCCAAATTTCCAAAACCAAGTGATCGAATAATGTCTTCGACATAACCAAGTAGTCTCCAAGTCATTCCAAGTGTCGGTGAATAATATAATCTGTAGGTGAACCAAATACCAGTGACTTTGCATAAGTCTCTAACTTGTCGGTGAACATAACCAAAATCTCCAAGTGTTGATAAGTATTGACAAGCGATGACAAGTGTTGACATCAAAGACAAAACCATATCAACATATCCAAAATGCCAACACTCCTTACCGCTCATATATCCTGATCTCATAGACTGAGAAAAACCCGAACACCATGATATACCAATATTCCCAAATGATGAATCCATTGTCTAATACCTGTGTTCAGTCAACCAAGAAAGGTGCTCTACCAGTGAACAAAATAATGATATCTACAATCAGGGGAGTGCTAGGTCTCTCAGTCACAAAAATGAAATAAATGATGGATCTAATGGTGAAAACCAGTCAATGGCAATATTAGATCACAAAAATGTAAAAATAAAGGATGCATCTGAGGGTGCAAACCTTTTTAAGGCACCTAAATATGGGAGGCTTTACACTCTTCCTGAACATTATCAAGAAAGGTCGCCAATATTGATTGAGCCAACTTAATCAATAAACATCGGTACTAAAGTAGTAGTCAAAACCATACATCTGGCAAAATCACTCATCGAAGAAGAACAACCAGATTTTATCAAATTATTCAAGGAAAAGAAAATCAATTTTGCTTGGTCTTATGCTGACATGCCCGAAATAGATCTGAACCTGATCATGCATCACGTATCCATCACTCTAGGAGCTAAGCCGATCAAGTAGAAATTAAGAAAGATGAATCCACATGTGGCATTACTGGTCAAAGCATAACTAAAGAAGTTATTAGATGTTGGATTCATCTAACCTATAGACTATGTTCAATGCATCTTAAACATTGTACCTATTTCCAAACCTAACAAAAACATTAGAATATGCACAAATTTTAGAGATGTCAATAAAGCATGTCCGAAGGATGACTTTCCTTTGCCAAGCATTGACATAATTGTCGATCTAACACTAAGACACACAATGTTATCATTAATGGACGACTTCTCTAGCTATAATCAAATCAAGATAGCCCCAGAGGATTAGGATAAAAATGAGTTCACCAGTCCATGGGGAACGTATTGTTGGAACGTCATGCCTTTCGGCTTGAAAAATGCCAGAGCAACTTATCAAAGAGCCATGACAACAATCTTCCACAATATGATGCATACCTTCATGGAAGACTATGTGGATGATTTGCTAGCTAAATCATTCACCCGAGCAAAACATCTGGGCATACTAGATAAAATATTTCAATGATTGGAGAAATTTAAGGTCAGACTAAACCCTAAGAAGTGTGTCTTCAGGGTCACATCAGGAAAACTCTTAGGCTACATTGTATCATAAAAAGGGTAGATCCATCAAAGGTATAGGCTATCATGGAAATTCCACCTCCCAAGAACATTAGCCAACCTAGATCTTTGCAGGGACAACTGCGATCCATCAGACGATTCATCAATCAACTGGAAAATAAATTTCTCCCATTCAATCATCTGCTTCATAAGAATATACCTTTCAGATGGGAGGACAAGTGTGCGGAATCATTTCACCAGCTCAAATAATATCTGATGAATCCACCAGTTTTGGTACCACCAATAGTAGGAAAGCCTCTCATTCTCTATATATCAACAATAAAAGTATCAATGGGGGCACTACTAGCACAAGAAGACACAATAGGCAAAGAACGAGCTATTTATTACATCAGCAGAACTTTAAACAAATATGAACTAAATTATACATTCATTAAGAAGGCTTACTTAGTAGTGGTGTTTGCCTCTCAAAAATTCTACCACTATATGCTAGCTCACACAATCAAGGTGGTAGCAAAAATCTATTCTCTCAAGTATCTACTCAGCAAGACTTCTCTCACAGGACAATTTGCAAAATGGGTCATGATTCTGAGTGAGTTTGATATCCAGTACATAGAATGTCGGGATATCAAAGAATAGGTAATTGCAGATCAACTGGCAGAAGCACCCCTACCAGGCCAACAACCATTGCAAGTGGAATTTCTAGACATGGATGTACCCATTGTCACACCCAAGCAATGGACCCTATACTTTGATAGATCCTATACACAACATGGATCGGGTGTTAGCATCCTTTTTGTTACTCCAGAAGGGCACACAATTCCAAGATCTTATCGACTGATGTTTCCATGCACAACAACATTGCTGAATATGAAGCTCTGGCAATAGGAATCAAAATGGATGTGGAATGGAGAATCACAAAATTGAGAGTCTAGGGGGATTCTCATTGAGTTATCAATCAAATCAATGATGACTATCAAACAAAGGATGATAAGCTAATGCCTTACAAGAGAATGGTGGATAATTTCAAACAGTACTTTGTGCACATCACCTTTGAGAAAATCCCAAGATTGGACAACAGAGCGACCGATGCAATGGCCACTATCGCTCCACTACTGTAAATTCCAGATAAACAGAGTCATTAAGAGTTCCTGGTAGAGCAATTATTTTCCTGAGCCTATGACAATTCCACATCCCAAGTCATCTATGTCCTAATCAGTTCAGATTCACCTCTATATGGGACAATCTACAATTATCTCAAAAACAATATTCTCCCACCTGACCTATCTTGCAACCAAAAATGTAGCTTCAACTGGCAAGTTGCTTGCTATACCTTAACTGCTGACACACTTTACTGTCAAGGTCTAGATGTTACTCTTCTTCGCTGCCTCGATCGTAATGAATCTGACTCTACCTTACACAAGCTTCATGAGGGTATCTGTGGTATGCAATCAAGTGGTCCTACTCTCGCCAAGAAAATTCTGAGAATGGGATATTACTGGCTGACAATGGAAAGAGAGTCTTATCAATTTGCTAAGAAATGTCCTAAATGCCAAATTCATGGCAACCTTATCCATGCACTAGCATAGGAGCTGTAACCGTTCACCATATCTTGGCCTTTTTGTCAATGGGGACTTGATTTGGTAGGGAAAATTCATCCTTCTTCTTCAAATGGGCATAAGTTCATTATCACCACAATGGATTATTTCACCAAATGGATTGAAGCAATCTCGATGACCATTGTAACTAGAAAACAGATCTCATCATTCATTCTCAACTATCTCATTTGCAGATATGGCATTCCCAGTTCCATTATCACAGACAATGGGCGTCCTTTCAAGAATCAAGATGTGCAAGATCTATGTGAACAATTAAAAATCCAACATCGCTTCTCCACACCATACTACCCACAAGGGAATGGTGAAGTGGAGGCATCAAATAAAACAATCCTGAAAATCCTCAAGAAAACAGTAAATGATGTTGGCAAGGATTAGCATGTACAACTCAATCTGGCACTTTAGGCTTATAAAACAAGCATCCACACACCTACAGGGGCTATGCCATATTCATTGGTGTATGCTTCAAGAGAAGTTATACCTCTTGAGGTAGAAATCCCATCTCTTTGAGTATCTTTGAAGGGCCTCATACCAGATGAGGAATATTGAGTAAACAGGTTGCATGAACTGGAGCTTCTTGATGAAAAATGACAACATGCCTATGACCATCTCAAGGCATATCAGCAACAAATGTACATAAGCTATAATCACAAAGTCATCGCAAGGGCTTTCAAAGTCGGTGATCTCATCCTAAAGGAAAATCCCAAAAATCAGCAAGATCGAGAAAAGAAGGGGAAGTTTGAACCTAACTGGTTGGGTCCCTTTGTTATCATAT
Organism: Cryptomeria japonica; assembly: GCF_030272615.1. Taxonomy (NCBI): domain Eukaryota; kingdom Viridiplantae; phylum Streptophyta; class Pinopsida; order Cupressales; family Cupressaceae; genus Cryptomeria; species Cryptomeria japonica. Next base: position 860,911,831 of record NC_081409.1, read on the forward strand.
CATCTTACGGATTAGGAGCATAATGGTCTTGAAAAGCATTGAGAGGGGGACTGAATCAGTGACACCCAAACATGCACAACTCTAAACACTAATTGGTAGATGAACTTAACTAAGAATTTGAACAAAATACATGCTATCTAAAATGAAATAACAACATCTACATAAAGTAGAACATCCACCATAACACAAGTGTTTATACATGGAAAACCCAAATAGGTAAAAACCACGGTGAGATGGAACTCACAAGTTAACTATCTGCAGTAATAGAAAATTGACCGGATAAGGTCTTACAAAGAGCTCTGATAGGAGCGAATCTTGTTAGAGATCCCAAGGTTGATTAGAAGCTTATACCCTATTAAGAGTAACCTTGCTGGAGGATTTTAGAATCCAAACTAATGGATCACCTTGTTAGAGGATTTGTACAATGAAGCTTGTTAGAGCTTACCCGGTTAGGGGATTTTATTCTATTGTAATGATTAGAAAACAACAAGAAAGATTTGATCTGTTCTGAGTAGCACAAAACTTGCTTGATCAAATCATTCTAAGTACATTCAACACTACTCTCCATCAAAACACTTATTTCTCTTCAGCAAAAGTATTTGTATAGATCACCTCTTCCATATCCGTTCTCTCTTTTTCATCTCCTATGAAATGATTCACTAAGATGTCTTTAAATAGACATTCAGACCTTATGTCGGCCATAGGAACACAATTTCCTAGGTGCAGTGTATCTAGACATTTAAACATACCTCATCACAAAAATGACCGTTAAGAAAACGGTGGTAACTCATCACAAAATCAGATACCGGTTAGAGCAGTCAATACCGGTTGGAATAAAACTAGTGAATCATTGTCCTGGAATCTTCCACTTGATCTTCACCTTCAACTTTATCTTCATTTTGATGTCGACTTAGTGTAATCATAGGTTATCTCTTAGGCACATACTGGTTGACACAAAGTACCAGTTAGAGATAGACCTTAAACATACTGGTTGGTAGTGTAAGCCAATTGGAGTTACACCGATAGTCAATGTAATCATATATGTGTGTGAGAGTGTTTTATCAATGACAACAAGTGATGGATACATTACAATTATCATCAAGCCAACATTCTCCCCCTTTGGCATTGATGGCAACACTTAGAAAATTTTAGAGTAATACAATACCGCTAAGTGTGCATACACAATATATTTACATATTTACTCATATTCCCCTTTTAATGCAATACTCCCCCTTAATGCATGCATAAATACAAAATTTTCAAAAACACACATACATATTATTACTCCCCCTTTGACAACAATGCCAAAATGATAAAGTAAAATATATACATATATATAGAAAATCTGTATCAAAGTGTTCATCATATATTACAATTTTAAACAAGTTCATGCATTGGTTATTCTCATGAAAATATTATTGAAATTCTGCTTCATTTGGGATAGAGCATTCTTCCATGATTCCAATATGTGATCCATATACTCAGAGGTAGACAACAGCTGGGAATAAAATTCTTCCATTGAGTCTAGCGTGCACATTTCAAGAGTAGCAAGAATAGCTTCTGCAGTGGAGTAGTCTCTCTGAAGAATATCAACCTGTGAGGTGAGCTGAATCTTGAGCTCTCTTAGAGATTGGAATCTCTTAGCTCTCTCATTATCATTCCTATTTAGTCTGTCATGTAATTCATCTATAGACCGATTAAAGGCATGAATGGAGTCCTAGAGTGGGACATATGCCTTGCATAACCTTTCTATTTCCTGCTCAGTTTCAACTTGATTCTTAGAAATATCAGAATAAAAGAAAGTAATATTGGAGGTAGAGGCAAGATACTTTCCTCCAGATTGTGAGATTTTGCCAAGATCAAGAGCTCAATGAAATGTACAAAATAGAGACAAAATATAGGACAAGAATAAACTATATTCTCATCAATAGAAAATTATCAATATCAATTACATAATTACATACAATGTAGATGAGCCTGCTTATATAGGCAAGGCTAGGGATATGTGAGCACACAAGCATGACATGTGGCTCAATAAGAAACAAGGGTAGGTAGGAAATAGGTGAGGGTAGGTAGGAGAAATAATATAATAGTCCACATGAGGTGGATCACCCATTGAATGTGGAGTGTAACAACAAGATCAACACCATAAAAGGTGGAATTTCTCCTACACACACTATCCCAATGTGGCACAAACACCCAAGTGTCTCATACCCAAACTACTATGAAATGCATTATCCTAAGTAAACTTAAGTAAGGTGTAATAATATCCATGATGAATAATTATTTACACTAACACCCCCCCTTAAGTGCAACTTAGGAGAATGCACTTAAGTCTACAATGCAACTAAGCAATGCAAGATGGGTCCCAGCTATGAGGCCATGTTAGGTACCCATGTACAAATGAAAATGCATGAAAACCAATGCAATGAAATCTCTCACAAACTGGGGAAAGAGAGAAAAACCCAATGGGAAAAAACCCTCCCCCAAAAGAGAGATGAAAGCTATACAAGAGAATTCTCATAGAAGAATGTGAGGAACAAAACCCCATGTGAGGAAAAAGTCCCCCCCATATGAGAGAAGAAGAGAAGTCAAATTGTGACCCCCCCTTAATGTGGAATCTGCACCAATGATAGAAGCTCGATGTATGAAGAAACTGCTCCACGAACGTTGAACAACATTCCTCCCCTTAGGAAGAAACAAAACCAAAGGTGTATCCATGAAGTCTCCCCAATTATGAAGGGAAGATGTATGAAGAAAACTCATGATGAAAGGAATCTCTGAAAACTGCTCAAGTGTCCCCATGTCGATGCTAAAAGATACCCCTTCCAAAGGTGGTGAACTGCTCCACACTACTGAAAAAGGAACTCCAACATCTAGTGAAGATGAATGTAGAACAATGTCCAAAGATTCATGTGTCTCCTTAAAGCATAAAGAGACCTCCTCCAACTGTTGTACATAAGTATCCACAATCATGTCAAACTTGAAAGAATGATCATGTAGAGAATGAACAAGAGGGTCAGAGTGTGCCCTCACAAAAATCAAAGAAGGATCATCTTCATCAAAGAGAAGATGAATGTCATCAATGATGTCTCCCAAATCTACAATGTAGGATTCCATAAACAAACCTACAATGTCTGTCATGTAATCATCCCATGAATCTGAAGCTGGAAGACAATGAATATCCTGTTGCACTGAATCACATGAAGGCAAAACTGTCGCACTATCTGCATCATCAGGTGCAATAAGTGATGTGATATCAATATGAGGAGATGAAATACAAGACTCAAGAATGGGGTCACATGTGAGAATCCCCATGTTCAAGTGTCCAAAATTCTCCTCAAAAACTGAACTATCACAAGAAATGTGATCATCATGTATAGAATCATCAAATGTGAAATCATCATCATCAACAAAATCTGAAAAGGAGTATAACCGAGATGCATGATCAACCACCCCAGTCGCAATGATAGCTCTAGTCTCCAAGTCTCAAATGAAAACTGAGTCAAGTGTGAACTCCACAACTCTCTTAGTTGCGCCATGTGTGATTTGATAGATAGAAAGGAGATTGTTTGTCAAGTGGGGTACACACAACACATCATTGAAGGAGTTATCCCCAATGTCAATAGATCCTTTCCCAATCACATCCATGTATGTATGATTGCCCATTAAAATCTATGGCATGGTGCAAGGCTCAAATGTAGAGAACATAGACTGCGAAGATGCCATATGATGAGAAGCCCCTGAATCTAGAAGCCATCTCTCTGAATCATGACTAAAAGTAGCACATAGAGCTTTTCCTTTTCTTGTTCCAAAAGAGTGAGTCTTCCCACTTGTAGAAGCCATGAATGCTTGCCCTTTTCCTTTTGAATGTGAGGAAGTGGAAGTTGATGAATCATCCTTCTTGTAGACTTTAGGCAAATCAATGTTATGCTTTTTTATGATGTGTGTGAGCTCATCAATCTTCTTAGAATGGCAACGATGCTCTTCATGACCAATCTTTTTACAATAAGCACAAGTAGGTCTCTCCCTCTTTGGTGAATTATCTCTCTTGGAAGAGGATGAATCTCCTTGTTGTGGAGAAGATGGTGCTTTTTCCTTAGGCTTTGATTGCCATTTCTTCTTGTTTGAGTTGTCCTTTCCTTGATTTCCTTTGTTCCCTTGATTTGCCACTAAAGCCTTGGACTTTGAAGACTTGAGAAACCCCATGTTCAACAACTTAGTTTGTTCCAATATCAACATTTAATTGAAAGCATCAAATGTAGGCATTTTGTAGCTTGAACCCATTGTCATCCTATGGGTTTGGAAACTAGAAACAAATGCTGCATATTCTTGTGGAAGCTTGCCTATCAAGTTGAATATCAATTGAGTATCCTTCTTATCAATGCCACAATCTTTGAGTTGTGCCCTCAACTCATTTGCCTTAGTGACATAATCTTGTATAGTATCAAAGTTCTTGGGATCTAACATGGTGAGATCACTATCAATTTGATATCCCCTAATCTCATCAACTTGACCATACAACTCTTGAAACTTTTGCCAAGCATCCTTGATTAGAGTACACTTCTCAATATGAAAAATGAGATCCTTGGATACATACTTTCTTAAGGTACCAATTGCCATGATATTTTTAGTGAGCCAATCCAAGTGACCAACTGGATCGACCTTAGGATCAGCGGGAGCAACAATATTTCCATCAATGTAATGAGTGAGTCCTTTTTCCATAAGTTTACTCCATGCATCAATTTTCCAAGTAGCATAATTATGTGGAGTTAAGAGAGGAAACTTAGAAGAACCCATAGTAGCAAAAGAAAGAACACAAGAGCACAAAAGCACAAGATACACCCCCCAAATTCAATCAATCAAAGTACCCCCCCAAAGTGATGATTTTGGCACTTTATACTTAGTGCAATTACAATGAGCCACTTGCAAAACAAGGCAAAGTGGACTTATGATGCAAATTTTACAACTTCTCAAATGAGATACAAGAGACTTCAATCAATATGTGCAATGAATCTAACTGAGATTCAAGCAAATATACAAGTACCAAGAGAGCCAAAAATGGTCAAAATCTGAAAGTACAATTTCTACTTACAATGGCATCAATCTGATAGTATCATGTGAAAGTAGATGAAAAAATACGCACTTTCAAAAAAAACGGCACTTGAAAAGGAGGTCGTATGACCCCAAACGAAGCCTCTGAAGTTGCAAAAACTGGGATTACTCAGGTATAGTCATCAAAAACTGCATTTTATGAAAAATCCATGCATCAAAATAAAAAAATTTCTTCACCACTGCGGAAAGCACGAAATTCTAGCCCATTTCAAAAAAAATTGCACCCAAAAAGGAGCAAAAATGAGTAAGTTATGGCCATTTGAAGTTGAACTGCAAAATCAAAAATGCAAATGAGAGGGGCCTGCAAAATTTTTGAAAAATGCTGATGTGGTGCTGATTTCAGCAACTCACTATCTTAAATTTGACGTCCGTATGACTGTCACAAAAACTTCACCTCCCTACTGACTAGGCATCCGTACTGTACGGACGGCTGACTGTGCAAGCCGTACGGATGACGTGTCGCAATGACTGTGTGTACGGAGGCCTGTGTGGCATGAGTGACATGTCATACGTTTTAACCCACGGGCCAGTGGCCACCTACCACGTGGCAAACGCGGGATTCGCCGGTCTGGGTGACGTGGCACGGAGGCCGGCGAGCGGTGACCGGAGGTCTCTTCCGACGGCGGTGGCGTCGTCGAAGGTGGAGGTAGCGGGTGCCTGTGTCGGGAGGAGCCGGCGGAGTGTGTGGGCACCGGTGGAAGCTGCGGTCGGGAAGCGGGGGAGTTGTCGGGAAGGGGAAGCGGTCCGGACGGCGGTGGCGGGCTCCGGAGAGAACACGACCAGAGCGGGTAGAAGGCAGCGGCGGCGGGACGCGCTGCGAGGCGGCGCGGACTGACAGCGGCAGGATGGGACGAGGCAGCGGCGACGTACATAGCGCACAGACCTGTGCTGCAGACCTGCAGTACGGGGTCACGGGGGGGGGGGGGGGTCTGCGAACCCCCCAAAAAGACCTTTTTTGATATTTTTTTTTTCCTTTTTCGAAATTTTTCAAATTTTTTTTTGATTTTTCGAAAAGATTTTTTCAGAAATGAAAATTTATTTTTTTTTCGAAAAATAAATAAAAATATTTGAAAATCCGTATGATTATAGCAAAATTGGCGAAAAAAAATTTCTCACCAAAATAGGTTGACTTTATAACCAAAATTCATGGAAACGGCCTTCTGGACGCAATGGCGAGGTCGGATCTGGTCTAGGATGCCTCCAAAAGATGCTGCTCCTCAGATCTGCCTCTTGACGTCGCAATAATGCCTCTTCAAGACAAATTAGTGAAGCCCCAATGGCTCTAATACCATGTGAGATTTTGCCAAGATCAAGAGCTCAATGAAATGTACAAAATAGAGACAAAATATAGGACAAGAATAAACTGTATTCTCATCAATAGAAAATGATCAATATCAATTACATAATTACATACAATGTAGATGAGACTGCTTATATAGGCAAGGCTAGGGATATGTGAGCACACAAACATGACATGTGGCTCAATAAGAAACAAGGGTAGGTAGGAAATAGGTGAGGGTAGGTAGGAGAAATAATATAATAGTCCACATGAGGTGGATCACCCACTGAATGTGGAGTGTAACAACAAGATCAACACCATAAAAGGTGGAATTTCTCCTACACACACTATCCCAATGTGGCACAAACACCCAAGTGTCTCATACCCAAACTACTATGAAATGCATTATCCTAAGTAAACTTAAGTAAGGTGTAATAATATCCATGATGAATAATTATTTACACCAACATAGATTCAATAGCTTTATTTAACAGACTGCCATTATGAGATAAAGCCATTTTGCTATTTTCAATGTGCTTAGCCATTTTATCTCCATATGCCTTCTTGTGGCTCTTCTCAACAAATATTTGAGCAGCATCTTCAAGCAAATTTGATTTGATTAGATGCATCTGCAACTAACTGACCAAGTTTGCTGATAGGAGTAGGAAGATGTGTGACAGAGGTTTCTGGTAGTAATCCAGACAAAATTTCTATTGCATCCTAGATTGTCTCTACCTCAATTATTTTCTCTTTCAATCTCTTCTTGTGTGCATGAGATTGCATAACATTAGCAATCTTCATCATTTATGATGCACTCAAGGTATTCATGTCAATAGGTCCTAAAATATTTAAAGAGTCTTCATCATCATCATCATCAAGTAGTTCTTGCTTAGCCGGTTCAAGGGGTATACTCTTAATGATGGCTCTTTCTGTGTTTTTCTCTGTTGTATCTTCTGTTTGTTGAGTAATAGTTTCCTCAGTAGACTCCTTTTAAGTAATCTCAATGACCGGTGGAGATTGGGGTTTCTCCAGTTGTTCAGTTGCCGGTTCACTGACCTCTTTTAGTTGATTATCTGGTTGATCACCTGATGTAACCTGTACTTCTATGATTGTAGGAGGATCCATATCTGGTGCAATAACGTCTCCAGATAGGTCTACTGTGTCCTGAATATCTTCATCAACAAGAATAATGGAATCATGCTTCTTCTTGGTTGGATAGACTACGTTATCTTGAACAATTTCCTCTTCATCCATTTCTGGTCGAGGAACATCTTCTGTAGTATCATCGTTACTTCTTGAGTGGATGACATCTTCCCTCTTTTTGATTATACAGGCTAACTGATGTGTCTCAGACTCAACAACTGACCTTTCTGCATTAAGAAGCTTCAATCTTCTTACTTTAAAATCAAAATATGCTTTGTATTCCTCAGTTAAAGTGCTAATTCCATTTGATGATAGATTGGGAAAATACTGTACAAATACTTCATCAATAATCTTCTTTTCTAATTGAATGGCTTCTTCCCATTTCTCTAACAAAGTATTATACAAAGAGACTGAAATATATTTCTCCAAATCATGCGGAAATCTACTGTAATGACCCAAATAGGTTATCACCAGTTGGAGTATTTTCTTTTGCTCATTTTCAATAAAAGAATCATAATGTTCTTTGACATTGTCAAACCTGTTTCTTCCCAATGACTTCATTGTTCTCTCAAATGTTGTGTCAGGTTTGTAGGTGATAATGTCTATAGGTGTAGTTGCCTTTGGCACTGCCTTTACCTTCTTAGGTGTTCTATCAGTTGCTTTTTCCTTCTTAGGTTCTTCTTCAAAATCTGTACCCTCAGACTCTAGTTGCAAAATCAGTTTCCTATTCCTCTTCTTTGGTCCACTCTCCTTCTTCTCAGATATTTTAGGTGTTGGTTCCTTCTTGGTTAGGACACTCTGCCTTCTTCATAGGAGATTTTTCATCACATTTATTTTGCTTTCCTTTCACTTTTTCTACAGGTGCAGTATCGGTTTCACCTGGTGCATCTTGGACTGCCAAGGTGTCCAATTTTGCCTTCTTTTTGTCTTTGGGCGATGCTAATAGGGTATTAGCATACCTGACTAGTAAATCATGATTAACCTCATAGCTCATATCTTCCATCTCTTCCTCTCTAGGTTCAATTGCTTGCATCAAGCAAAAGTCAGTGGTAACCGTGAAGACTATGTCTTTTTCAAAGTGTTTTACCACATCTTCAGGTAACCTCATTCTCAAGCTCATCTTCTTCTAGAATATATTAAACTACATGTTTTCGGCAACTTAAAAAGTATTCTTCATAGCCTTAATGTTGTTCTTGATCTGTGCATTGACCGGTTGTTCTTTGGACCATTCAATGTCACCTATACCTGGTAGAAAGTTCTGAAAGTAGAAAAATAACCCAACTAACAGTTGACCATATTTGAATTTTTGAGAATTGTCCTTCTTAATGGATTTCAAATTTTGAAATAACTGGACTCTGATAGCTTCATAAATATCATATTCTACATTATCAATTATCATTCTATGTGATGTATGAATTGCTGCAGATGGTACACTATTAAGTCTACTAGGTTAAAATACTCGGTAGCCTATCACCATTGCTGCAAGTTTCACCGCGGGTTCTCTAATATTGTTGATAGAAAAAGCACGCCTATCAAATGTAGAACCGGTTAACTTGAAGACAATATCTTTTGAAATTCTCCTCAACACAGGAACTTCACTGGTTGAGAAATAACTCGTTATAGCCCTAATAGCCTACTTGGTTATTGTGTGAGTCCTCTCCAGATACATATTCTCTCCGTGGACTCGACTCAAAATTATTCTTATGTGTTCATCCTCAAAATCTTTAAGAAATTAGGCGGCATTATGAAACCCTTTTTCAAAAACCCTAGCATATTTAGTTTCAATCTTTTTATCCTTATCACAGAGTGATTTCAGTTGAGTATAGATGTGAAGAGTTCCCAAATCTTCAATTTTGCAATCTATATAGCTGGACAAATCGCCTTTGACCACGACACCACTCAGGACTTGCAACAATGCATTATAAGACATAATTTCATCTGCCTTTAGAGCTTCCTCAAGCTCAGCAGTGATCATCAACCTCTCTACAAACTTATAAGTAGATGTCATTCTAGATAAACAAGTTTTGAAGTGGTATACAAAGTGTAGACACCTAAAAATGGTCAACGCTTGCGGAGTCATACTTTAACATTTGCGCATTGCCTCATTTTAGGTTTTTGCGTCGCATTAACATTTCTCCTATGATTCGTACTTGGTTTTTATCATTTGCGAGCATCGAGTCATTCTTCTACATTCTTCATTTATCTCGCTCTCGAATTTGGTCTTGTCGACAACAATCTCCAGTCATGATCGATCTTATCTTATTGCATCAATGTGCGTGCTCATTTGTCATTATTTTGGACATCGTCAATCCTAATTAGGGTTTTGTCCTCCTGTCAATCTTGCGATCGATTTGTCATCAATCGTTGTCCTCTTATCAATCTTGTCATCTGGCGATCGATTTATCATCAATCCTTATCATTTTCAATCTTGTCATCTGGCGATCGATTTGTCATCGGTCGTTTTCATGTTCGATCTTGTCATTTTGCGATCGATTCGTCATTGATCGTGGTCATTTTCAATATTGTCATTTTGCAATCTATTTTGTCATCAATTCTTGTCCTCTTGTCAATTTTGTCATTTTGTGATCGATTTGTCATTGATCGTTGTTTGTCTCAATTATGTCAATTTGGATCAATTTCTCATTGTTCCTCGTCAATTGGCGCATTTTCTCAATCAAATCATTTATCACATTGGTCATTTATCAATTTAAAATCATGATCGAGTCAATTATCTTTCATCAAGACCTAATTCATCTTCTAGGGTTTCGTGATTTCATCATTTAACCTGGTTTGTCATTTCTTCCTCTAGGATTAATAAATTATTTATTTATCCTAAGTCTTCTTGTCACAATTAAATGTTCATTTAATTGGCTAATTATTCCTCTTTGTGAATTAATTAATAAATGACAAATTATTAATTAATTTACCTAATTTCTAATTTCCATCAATTTCTTATTTCCTAAATTCCTCATTTTCTAATTTCTTAATTTTCTAATTCCTAATTTCAATTTCCTCCTATTTCTCTCCTAAATTCATGGAAATTACGTAGAAATTTGTCATAATTTGTCATAATTGACAATCAATCAATCTTTGCATAGAAATTTGTCATAAATCCTTGCATAGCAATTTGTCATACACATGTCATAATTTTGCTATTCTTGATTTGAATTTCCATTCGAATCACTATCATGCTAATTTGATCTTTTTCTCCAATTTCTCTATAAATTGGATGAATTTCTTCAATCAAACCCCTTGAATTCTTAATCCCCTAATCAGATTATTGAATTTCTAATCACTTTGTCAAATCACGCTTCAAGTATTCTTGTGTCAATGTCAATCTTGCTTTCACAATTAGGTGTATGCACTTGAAGGTGAGATCTACAACAAATCTATTTGGAGAAGAAAGAAGAACAATGGAGCCGCATGAAGGAGCATTCAAATCATATATTTGGTTTGCTTAATTTTTAGTATTGAATGTTTTTATTTCATGTCTCTATTGAATGTGTTTAGGATAGATCATTGCAATTTGCTTTTGTGATTGAGCTAATGATTAATGTTTATATTATTTGTGATGATTTCCTATTTCCTATGCTACACAAAGAAATACCTACTATCTTGCACGTCGCTCCATTTCCTAGTTGAACTATTCAAATGCACACCCATTCGCTTCTCTGCAACTTCCAATTCAACTTGATTTCTCTAATCACAAAGCAATTTGCCAATTTTCACCAAGACAATCTTGCTCTGCTCTGCAATCACTTCAATTTTCCTTTTTCAAAAGAGTTAGGGTAAAAAAGATAAGGTAAAACTTGTTTTTATCCTTTTTACCAACCATAATAAATGCTCACTCTTTTAGGTTACAAACCCTAATTTCACCGCTTAAGTGAAATACCGGTTAATAACCCATCAACAAAAAGTCACCAAAATTCAAAAAATCTTTCCCACTCATTTTACAAAAGGGGTCCGGAAATGTTTTACCGTTACACTCCCCTTAGCCATGTTAGACAGGCTTAAGTCACCGGTGTTGGATTCTCTTCGCTAGGTGAAGGAATGATTTCCTCTACAAGCAATTCTTCGCTTTTATTCTTCCAAGTCCTACATTTCCTCTTCCAAGTCCTACATTTCCTCTTCACTTGCCTTTCTGATCCTTGAAAGAGTTGATCGGTTTGTTGTTTCTTGTTCGACAAAACTTTGTCAGGTGCCCCGGTTTGTTGTTGTGGTAATAGACCATACCAGATGATCTCCAGGGTCCTGCATTTCCTCTTCCTATTCTTTTTCTGCAGTTCACAGCCACATGATCAAAGTTATTACAAAAGGTACACACAACATTTGTTACCTTTTCCATTTCGAATGGACTAAACCGGTTGCCATAGGATCTTTGCCAATTCCTATTTACTCGGTTATCAAAATTCCTTATCTGATCACCATATGGTCTAGGATGCATGTGTGGTACATGATTGTTTGATCCATATCTACACTCAATATGTTTATGCTCATACATTTTACACGTGCAGCAATGTCCTTCAAATTTTCTAGACACATACCTAGCATTACTACTGTAACTTGTATTTCTGTTAGGTTTGTTCCTACAAACATTTGCAGTATGACTAGGCTTATGGCAAACAAAGCAAACAAAATTAAAAGCCTTCTTATCGGTAGTCTTATTGACTTTAGTAGCAGTTTTGTTCTTTGGATTGTTGCTCTTTGTACCAGAGGATTCACCTTTTTTAGTTGTATGAAAACCAAGTCCAGAGATATCACCCTTCATTCTCTATGATTGAATTTGTTCTTCCAGCATGGTAGAACTTTTGACGAACTTCTCCTATTTCTCATTGGCTTCAGTAATCTTTTTGACAATATCTTCATTATGCTTAGACAGGTTCTCTTGTAGATATGATGCCAACTCAAGATCTAGCTTTAGGTTTTCTTTTTCTTCTATTTCATCAATCAAGTCCTCATGTATAGTATCTTTTCCCTGTTTGATCTTTATGATTTCCTGATCTCTTACCTTGATAAGATCTTCAACAGCTCTTCTGGCTTCTAGTTCCTAACACATGCAGATAGTGAGACCTTCTAGCTCTCTTATTAGATTTAGTTTCTCACCCTGCAACTTTTCAACTTCTTCTGCTAAAGAATCAATATTTGCTTTATTTGAAGAACTGTTATCAGATATTTTTAATAATTTTTCAGATAACTCTCTCCTTTTGGTTTGAGAAACTTTTAGTTCCCCCCTAAGGGATTCAATCTCGTTTCTACAAGCATCTAGCTCTCTAACCATCTCGAAGTAGCTTTTGTCCCCCATGGTAGTTTCAAGATTTCCTTCCAAGTGGTTAGGCTTCAAAGAAGTTAGGCTCTGATACCAATTGATGATCTTGAAAAGCACTGAGAGGGGGGGTGAATCAGTGACACCAAAACATGCACAACTCTAAACACTATTTTGTTGATGAACTTAACTAAGAATTTGAACAAAATAGATGCTATCCAAAATGAAATAACAACATCCACATAAAATAGAACATCCACCATAACACAAGTGTTTATACGTGGAAAACCCAAATAGGTAAAAACCACGGTGAGGTGGAACTCACAAGTTAACTATCTGCAGTAATAGAAAACTGACCGGTTAAGGTCTTATAAAGAGCTTTGCTAGGAGCGAATATTGTTAGAGATCCCAAGCTTGATTAGAAGCTTATACCCTGTTAGGAGTACTACCCTATTAAGAGTAACATTGCTGGAGGATTTTAGAATCCAAACTAATGGATCACCTTTTTAGAGGATTTGTACAATGAAGCTTGTTAGAGCTTACCCGGTTAGGGGATTTTATTCTGTTGTAATGATTAGAAAACAACAAGAAATATTTGATCTATTCTGAGTAGCACAAAACTTGCTTGATCAGATCATTCTAAGTACATTCAACACTGCTCTCCATCTAAGCACTTATCGCTCTTCAACAAAAGTATTCGCATAGATCACCTCTTCTATATCTGTTCTCTCTTTTTCATCTCCTATGAAATGATTCACTAAGATGTCTTTAAATAGACATTCAGATGTTATGTCGGTCATAGGAACATAATTTCCTAGGTGCAGTGTATCTAGAAATTTAAACATACCTCATCAAAAAAATGACTGATAAGAAAATGGTGTTGGTAACTCATCACAAAATCAGATACCAGTTAGAGAAGTCAATACCGATTAGAATAAAACTAGCGAATTGTTGCCCTGGAATCTTCCACTTGATCTTCACCTTCAACTTTATCTTCATTTTGATACCGACTTAGTGTAATCACAAGTTATCCTTTAGGCACATATCGGTTGACACAAAGTACTGGCTAGAGATAGACCTTAAACATACTGGTTGGTAGTGTAAACCAATTGGAGTTACACCGATAGTCAATGTAATCATATATGTGTGTGAGAGTGTTTCATCAATGGAAACAAGTGATGAATACATTACAATTATCATCAAGCCAATAGAGCATATCGGTTGTCAACTTCAGAAGGGGATATGCTCAATGAACTAACTAATATCATCCATCTGAAGGAGTTCTACACTTGACTCATCCAATGCAAGGATCAAGCAAAAAAGAAAAAAAATAAAAAAATAAAAAACAAATCAAAAAGTGCAATAAAAACAAATAGTGAAAACCTGGCAGCAGGTGCTATTTGTGAGAGAACATCTCCTCTATCTATCAATGCTCATATATTTGATCCATATAGTCTTAGCTAATAGCCATTGCCATAAAACTTGTACACACAACATTATCTCGAACACACTTAGCGTAGTTGTTGTCCTTGATTATCTAAAAAAATAGTTATCCATATCATATCCCAACATGGCTTGGTGATCAATGCATATATCTACATCAATAAATATCCATGACTGGGGGCAACATTCATCTCATTCAGACAACAAACAAGGATCGCAGCAAACTAGGGAACCAATGTGAAAACTGCTCATCAGGCTAAGAAACAAGATCATTATCGAACTACAACTTTAACACACACATGATCGATGATTTTTTGAATTATGATCTATTTACATTTTATCATGAAGTTTTGACTATTTCTATTTTGATTTTTGAATCATTAGATCTCCTGAGCTACTCAAGGATGCACTAAGCTAGAGAAGCAATGAAGGGATCTAATATTTTCTTTGGTTTTCTATCTGTGAGGCGATCATTCGTATGGTACAAATTTGTCTCGAGACATGATTGGAAACATATCATTGAAGACATTTTCCACTTTGCACAGACAAATGGTTAACTCTTGTCTATTTTACACAAGCAACACTCAGGTCATCTTGGTTCAATTATACCTTGATGCTTGTGTCATCTTGCAATATCAAACATCCATGTAAGTTTTACTCAGGTCGTTATGGTTCAATTATACCATTATGCTTGTATTAGACTTTCAACATATCAAAAGCTCAATGATGACAAAAAGAGCACAACAACTGACTAAACGGGAATGAGAACGACAAAATTAAAGTGATCATTTAGTTGCATACAATTGTAGTAGGTTGCATATCATCTTAAACTTGCATTAAGTTGCATATCATTTTAATCTTGAATTAGTATCATTATCATTTACATCTAATTTTCCAGATACATCTCATCATCATCATCTATTCACATTCATCATTGCATCCCTTGCATGCATATCTACCGCATGATCATGGAATATTTCTTCACTTTCATATTTTCATCATTCATCCAACTACCATTCTATCATGTTTTATACAAGATGTATCTTTCCTAAAACCATGCGTTTTGATCAGGTCTTATACAAGATATATCATTCTTGAAACCAGATGCTTTGATCATCTTTGTCTTATACAGGAGGTGTCATTCTGGAAACCAAACTTGATCCCAATCTTATCAATTCTATCAATCAATTTCACCTGATCCATTCTATCATGTCTTATATATGATATCTCTTTCTTGAAACCAGACATTTTGATCAAGTCTTATACAGGATATATTGTTCATGAAACCAGACATTTTGATCGTCTTTGTCTTATACAGGAGGTGTCATTCCTAAAACCAGACTTTATCTCAATCTGATTAATCTTAGCAATCCAATCAATTTAATCAATCTTGTCAAACCCATGCACGTCATCAACTATCTACTCTTATATCTTTCAAATAGATTTCTTCTTTTTTAGAGATCATTCATGCCTTTAGTGCATGAACGACCTCCCGAGGGGGCATTATCATATCTAGGACATCATATCAAATCTCCGCATCAATTTCATATCAGTTTCATATCGACACCAGCCTCATATCGACTTAAAGTATCAAATCAATTTTACATCTGGGCATCATATCGAACATTTTGGCACACAACATCATATCGATCAAATTTTGGCAAGCATATCCAGCGATTTTCTTTGAATCAACATGTGCACACACGTCACTTCAAAGAGGGTCAAAATGTAGATGCATAAATATGACCACTTTCCTAAATAAATATTTCATATTTATATTAACCCCATTCCTCCTATTAATTAAATTCTATTTAATTAATTTCTTCATTTTCATCTATTTGATTAAATGAATTACTCAATTTATCTAATTAAATTCACCTAAGCCTTTTCTAGCCTTTGATTAAATAAATCACTTTATTTAATTAAATCCCCTTTCTCCCTTTTTAATGAAATTAATTAAATGAATCCTTGCAAATAAATAAATCTAATTTATTTATTAAATCCCCCACTTGTATTTATGCAAGTTGCACCTATTTTAGTTGAAATAAAGTAATTTTATTTTAATTAAAATCCTTTTCCCTCCACTTGAATTTTCCTACATCTCTCACTTGCCTCCTAAACCCCTTCTAAATTCTTCTAATCACTACCAATTTAGCCTAATTCATCTCCTAATTATTGTCACATTCCTAAGCAAAGAGAAGTCACTTCTCAAAGCCTACAAAGTCTTTGAAATACATTAAATGCTTTATGTCTACAACAAGCTAACCCTCAAAGTCTTCCTAACCATTAATAGTTAACTCAACCTTCTTACATGGTTAGAGACTTTCTCTCTAACTTAACCTTCATCTAACCCAAGGGTCTCATCAAGCATTCATGGCTTTAACCTTGGTTATCCTATTAACCCTTGCACAAGAGTTTACCTCTTGGGTAAAAGCTTTATCCATTGGATAACCCTAACCTAACCTTAACCCTTACCTCTTAAGGTAACCTTCATGTCTTCTCAAGCATTCAATGCTTCTTACATCTCCTCTCAAGCAACCCTTTGTTGACAATTGTCACCATTTCATTGGTGAGAATTGTAAACATGGATTGATTAACTTACAATCCTGGCCCTTGTTAAGATCATTCAATCTTAACCATCCATTGCCCTATTTTCCCTATAAATAGAGCTCTCATTCTTCATTTTAAAAAAGAAGGATCCAAGTTTCATGTATCTACATTATAGTCTAACTTACTAAACATTTTTGTCTCTCTTTGTTAAATCATCAAAATAGTATTTTAGAAGCATTTTAATATATCATAGAATATTAATGCTAGGATAGTATATCATGCTAGAATAAATTGTTAATCTTTTGTCATATCATCATCTTCATGCTAGCTTAATTACCATAGTTTCAATATCATATATCTTAGAATACATTCATGCATATAAATCAAACATCACTCACTCTTGGAGTTGTCATCCCTAAGTCACTTTGCTCAATGATCTAAGAGAAAAATATTGACTTTAGGGATCCTATGAGATAGAGAACAATGGGACACCCCTTGGAAAGTTGAACTGATTGAATCAGTTCATATACTTTCACCAAGAGTCTCATTGGTGTGTGGGTCTTTTGGATTTGAGTTATTCATTTTCATCACCACATTTTCCCGCATACAAGTAGATTTAGAGCACTTCAACTTTTGTTGTTTTTGCATCTTCAAATTTTGAGTGTACCTATCTTCAATTTCTCAGTGAATTTCAGACTTTGTTGATTTTTGAAAAAAAAAAAAGTTGCATCTTAAGACCCCTTTTTAGTCCCCCCATCTTTGTGCACTTACCCATGTATCAAAATCCATTTTTTTTTGGTTGAACAAGGATATCAATGCCTATTTCATACACATTTTTCATAATTCTTTTCACTAATTTATTCTTTTTTCCACATTTGTAGAATAGAGAACTTGATGTTTGGTGAAAAACCTATGTTCAATAAAACATATATATATATATATATATATATATATATAGTAAAACCAAATATATTAAAATTATACTTGTTTAAAATCTTGTTTTGAGGGGTACTATCTTGAAAATCGATTTGTGAAGGTCATTCTATTTGGACATTCAACCTGAGCTTTGAAAGTGAAATTGCTAAGGAATATTACAAAGGGAGGGTGGAGAGTCTTAGCTAGGTACCTTCATCCAAAGGTACTTTCCATGCAAATTAACAATATAAAAACTCATTATTACCTTGGAAAAAAAATTTGTCCACTTGGAAAAGTTTATGTCCCAAGTTTGGGACCTCTAGTATTGTGGGATGACCCAATATTGGAGTTGAAACTCGTGTTCTTTTACAATCCACAAAGGTAGTAAAATGATTGGTTATTTTTGGAATGAAGAGTATTCTTTGGATGCCTTGTTTGGTGATTTTTGATCTCTTGTCATTCTAGATAAACAACTCTTTGGATGTAGAAAACTAGGAAAATAGTTGAATGTAGAGTTACTCTATAGGAACAAGGATAGATGGGAGGCGTAAAGAGGTTTTTCACAATTACATAGGTGTTTCCATGTTGGAGGAAAAGAGGAGAATGGAAGTGAATTTTTTGTAATCACATTTATATGTTGATAATACATACTTGGCCTCTCTTCTTGGTGGATTTTTTTACCACAAGGGCTTCTCCATGTAAATTTGCATTATGTGATTATCTTATGTTGCCTATTTGTTCCTCTTTGCTACTATAGTACATGGTTATTTTGTGATTTATTTATTTATTTTGTAGGATCACCTAAGGTTCTATTAATGAGTATCATATGAAGGTTTATTTCTAGCACCATAAAGAAGACAGATTTAATCATGGTTATTCCACATTAAGGAAAATTAGTTTTCAAATTTTCATAGAAGTTTTAGATTTTCATATCGTGGTTGTCCAAGCCTTGTGTCTTATCCTTTGATTGGTTTAGAACCTGTATAAATATTTTCAACATTTAATATTAGAGATGACTTGGTTAAAATAGTTCTAGGTATTTATCTATTTTTTTTATTTCTTATCTTAGTAGAAGGAATTAAAGGTGGTTGAAGGCTTATGGGGTTGCAATGAATGTCGTGTCACCTAACTTTACCTTGCAATTTTTTGAGATTGGAAGCCATGTTTATTTTCAATGTGATCTATGTTGGGCATTGAAAGTTCATGATTGAAGATCCTCACATAGTTGGTTACTTTTTGGTAACTTGGAGCTCTTGTTTCAAAATATGTGTGTATCATGTTATTTGGTGGTTGTGTTCCTTTACCTTGTGGTTGTTGGGAAATAAATAGCTTGTTTAATACCAAATATTCTTAAGATCAATTTATATCCAATAAACTAATCAAAGAATGAGATACAAGGCTTAGATATCTCTACAACATGAAAATATAATATGTGTAACATCCCAAAATTTCACCCCTTGCAGTTTTTTACTACATTTGGGTCTTCACCTTAGTGTTTGCACCCCTCGACCTGATCGGAGACCTAAATATGCTCGTGCACATAAAAAAAATTTGCAAATGAACCCTAGACTCTGCATGCACCTTGATCTTGCCCCAAAATAGGGAAAGACCAAGGCGTGGCACCCTAGGATCCACTAGGACTAGGGCATGGTGCCCTAGGATACCCTATTTTCCCTATTTGGGACATCCCTTCATCCTCTCCCCTTGGGCCTAACTCAAATTTGAAGCGAGAATTCCCTCCTATGTCAGCTCAAGTCAAAAAACCAATAAATTAAACCCACTAACAAGTATATAAGAGGGATTTCCCCTCTCATTCGACATCCAAGAAATCTAATGCATATACACAAGACGCCATCAAGCATTCAAGAGAAATTGATCATTTTCAATCTTCCTTCAAGCTTTGGAGCAGTAATAGAGACAAGATTTCATGCATTGAAGAGGAGATAAACATTATACTTCATGAAACCCTAATTCCATGTGGAGGCAAACAAAACTTCACAAGGAGGTATAAGAATTTCAATTTCATTCAATTCAACATCCCCTCAAAGAGGAGGATTTCTACTTTCAGTCATTTCATTTACATTATTTCAATCACTTGGTTAATTCCAAAATTGGGGTTTGATCTGAAGACAAACCCCTATTCCCAACATATTTCCCTTTCTTTATGTATGCAGGAAACATGTGCACAATTGTACTTCTAGAATTAAGCTTTATTCATAGAGATGGAAAAACCCTTTTAGACGCATGGAAAGTATGGAGGACCGATAAGAGGGTGCCCCTATCCAAATACTGTTGGACTCAGGGATCACTGAGAGGGGGGGTGAATCAGTGATCTACTAGTTAGTAGATTTTCAAACTTAACTTTAAACTACTGGAAGCATACAAATGAAACTAAAATGTAGGAACATAAGATAATCAACCACAAGATCATAACACCATATTTTTACGTGGAATTCCAAATGGGAAAAACCATAGTGAGATTTGAACCCACAATATTATTCCACTATGTCTAGTAACAAAACAATATTACAAAATGGGAATGCATAGGCATTCAGGCACACTACCTAGAGTTCACTGCTCAAATACAATAAAGGCTAGAACCTCGAAAGGCTCACTGCCTTATTGATTAATTACAATGATGAATTACAACAAAATGAACTCCAATATTGCATCTACAATGCTTGAATGAGTTTTGGTTAAGTGCCAAATATACCAACTAAATCACCTCTACTATTCTACTCTATTCTGCCCCGTTCACTGTCTCAGTCAGCTACTAGATCAAGAATGCACATGTGAAACTATGCCAAAATGGATTCTTGATCACCACTTTCTCGCATGCAATCATATAGTCCACCAAAAAGATCATCTACACTAGTCTTATATATTCACAATCACAAAATAGGTCATTTACCATGTCGGCCTGCTAATGTAACATGTAGTCTCATGTCAACTTACTAAAGATAAATGTGGATCACCAAAATAGTAATAAAATGATGTCTCTATGTCAGCTCAATCATTCCAAACATGATTCAATACACCACAATCACCGAAAAGCTTCTAGACCAAAACTGCTATGTTCATCCTAGAATACCAGTTAACTAGCTACCAATTAACACCCACTTTTGGTTAATAATAATTATGGCTATCAGATCGAATCTCCAAGAAGAGTTTCCATAAATGACAACCCTAAACCAATAATCAACCACCAGAAGCCACCGGATAAGTGTCAATTGCCAACAATCTCCCCCTTTGGCATTGATGGCAACACTCATGAAAAATGGATCACAACACTCATGTAAAATGGCTAAGGGCATGTCCCCATGTTGTTTCTTAGCTTATTTTGGCTAGCAGTAGCTACTCAATGTTTGTAGGAGTAATTTGTGGAGCAAGTGGCCCCATGGACGGTAAAATGGCTGCTTACTTTTATGCAATCATGTTAAATCATTTTTGTAACTAAAATTGTAGCGTAGAAATTAGGAATCATCACAAGATAAGTAGATCAATCAAAACATTAGACATGCTAGCTTAATCAAAAGAACACTCATTGAAATGAACCTAATTCTAAGCACATTCAATAGAGGTATGGAAACAAAGCATTCAAAGATGAAATATTATGCAAACCAGATTTAGAATTGAACACTCCTTCCATGCGGCTCCATTGTTGTTCTTTCCTCTTCAATGGGTTTGTGGATCTCACCTACAAGTGCTCACACAATTGAAAGCAAAAATCTCAAGAGTACTAGAAATGAAAGTTCGGTAGAAATTCGAGATTCATGAAGGATTCGAAGGATCTGATTTGATTGAAAATAATCCAATTTATAGAAGAATTGGATAAGTGACAAGATTAGCATGATGCAATTCAAATGGAAATTGCAAATCAATATGACAAATTATGACAAATTATGCACTTTCCATGCACAATTTAATTGATTGATAATTGATGACAAATTATGACACATTCTATGTCAAAATTGATTGATTATCAATTATGACAATTTATGACAAATTGACATGCCATTCCCATGGAATTAGGAGATGAAATAGGAGGGAAAAGAAATTAGAAATTTGAGAAATTAGAAAATTGAAATTGATGAAAATTAGGAATTAGAAATTGAAAGAAATTAGAAATTAGGATTTAGTGAATTAATTAATAATTTTTCATTTATTAATCAATTCACAAAGAGGAATAATTAGCCAATTAAATAAAGATTTAATTGTAATGAGAAGACTTAGGATAAATAAGTAATTTATTTAATCCTAAAGGAAGAAATGACAAATTAGGTTAAATGAATAAATCATAAAACCCTAGAAGACGAATTAGAAATGTGAAAATGACAATTAGGTCTTGATTGAGGATAATTAATGTCATGATTTTGAACTGATAAATGACCAATGTGACAAAATGATTTGATTGATAAATGTGCCAATTGACGAGGAACAATGACAAATTGATCCAAATTGACATAATTGAGATAGACAATGATTGATAGTGAAATGATCGCAAAATGACAAAATCAACAAGAGGACAGGAATTAATGACAAAATAGATTGCAAGACGACAAGATTGAAAATGACCACGATCAATGACAAATCGATCGCAAAATGACAAGATTGCACATGACAGCGATCGATGACAAATAGATTGTTAAAATGACAAGATTGAAGGATTGATGATAAATCGACAAGATTGATAAGAGGACAACGATCGATGACAAATCAATCACAAGATTGACAGGATCGATAAGAGGACAAAACCCTAATTAGGATTGACGATGTCCAAAATGATGAGATTGATGATAAAATTGATAAGATTGACAGGAGGACAAAACCCTAATTAGGATTGACGATGTCCAAAATGATGACAAATTAGCACGCTCATTGATGCAACAAGATAAAATCGATCAAAATCATGACTGGATAATGTTGTCGACAAGACCAAATTCGAGGACAAGATGAATGAAGAATATAGAAGAATGACTCGATGCTCGCAAATGATAAAGACCAAGTGCGTGACATAGGAGAAATGTTAATGCGACGCAAAAACCTAAAATGAGGCAATGCGCAAATGTTAAAGTATGACCTCGCAAGCATTGACCATTTTTGGGTGTCTACAGAAATTATTAGTAATAGTTTTGCAAATAAAAATTATAGGAAAAATTATAGGCAAATATGGTAAAGCCACATGTTTTTTTTTTCAATAAGCAACCACTTCTTATTTCTAGCCCCCCCTTTTTTTTAAACTTATTTTCAACTTTTAAGCAGCTGCTACTCCATTAAAATAGGGGAAGATTCCAATTTATCCTTTTTGCCTGATTAAAATTTTACATGGGAACACTCTTGATGCTTAAATTTAAGCAGAAAATGTTGATAAGTAGTTGCATGGGGACATGGGGTAAGTGTTGATCACTGTATAGTGGATCAAAATAACTTCCAAGGCTCCCACTTAGACAAAGAATTACACTCTTCTATATTGTACATTTTTCACCATTTCTCTCCCCCTTTGAGAACAATGCCAAAAATGGGGTGTTGTCCAAAACTTATATATAGAGATACTTGACGGAGATTTGACAAATACTTGAAGATGTCAGCAAAAATGGTCTTCAAAAATCCTAGGTGAGTATCACACCCACTCTTCAAGTTATCCAAAACTGCAATAAATGCACTAAATACAATGGCATGAATCTCTACTTCCTTCAGATCAAATGACATGTCTTGTGTCATAGCCTTCATGCAGTCTACCTTATTCCTTAGCATGGTGTCCAACCAGGGGGCAATCAAGTTCTGAAATTCACCAGCTCTCCTCAAGATCCTGTCCTTCTCCACATTGAGCCTTGAAATCTGATCATTTAGAGCCAAAATTTGTCCTTCCACACTGGTGGTTGGAGCTACATTGGGATCAAAGGGTTGTGAAATACTAGCAAGTTTTCACTGGCAAACACTTATTTGCTTGTCTATATCTATAGTGAATTTAGGCAAAATTAGACAAGACTTATACAATTTACCACCTTCTGCCAGAGTATCTAAAATAACCTACAGACCTTTATTCAATCTCACCCTATCATCCTCAATCATCTTTTGAAATGTTTGCATTATAATATCCTTAAATCTATCCAAAACTCACTTAGTATCAGACTTCTCTAAAGAATCAAAACTGGTATTTACACTATTAATGAATTGAAATAATTAATTAGAGGGGCTACCATTATTATCTAACTATACATTTGGAGCCACCTTCTGCAAAAAATTAACTTACATCAAAATGAGCTTCTTGTCTTCTAATTCAAACTTCACCAGATCTTGGCTAGCCTGAGCTTGAACAACAACTGCGAGCATTAGCTTCTCGGTAGGAGACATCTATCCAAGGTTCAATGGACCATCTAGATTAAGGGAGATTTGAGGTAGGGTCCTTATGACCGGAGGAGTGTCAGTTGCTGAATCAACAACTCCTTTGCCCTTGTCTACCTCTACATCCCTTACCTCTGCACCCTCAGCTTCCTTTTTCTCTTCTCCATCCCCTTTATCTTGTGCACCAGTGTTGCCACTTGGTGTAGTATCATCCTTTTGGATATCAAGGGCTGCTAAATTGTCTACTACCAAAGGATTATCACCGACCTTAGCATCGAGATTTGTGTTGCCTTTATCTCTTAGATGTCTCTCAGTCTAAGTTTCACCCTTATGATCACTGGAACCACCTTGCTTTTCTTCTAGCTGAGAAGACTTAAATGCATCTTTGTACAAAGGATCATTTACAATTATTTTTCTCCATATATCCTTTGTTTCCTTTCTTACCTCTTCCACCTTCCCAATCATTAACCTATTTACCTTTTTTTTGCTTCTAAATTCTTTCTTGTTAGCTTCTTCAATAAGTATTTTGACTTCAACATGGGTGACACAGGTGCAAACGTTTATCAACTCTCTTTCTTTCATCTCCTTATCAGTTATACTGGCAAATAGTCTTCTTGCTTCAATAAGGTTGTATAGGTCCTTAGGGATTCTCTTTTCCATCTCAATCAATGTTTTGCTAAAATTGTGCAACTATAAAACAATGGCTTCTACCTTTCTCTGGTCTGCCTCATTTAGATTCTCATAATAGGCTCGAATATTCTTTAGTTGATAATGAAGGAACAAATGTATATTTACCTTGCTTAACACCATACTCAAGTTTATTTTTAACCTTTCTTTCTTTATGAGGTCTTTCGGTAGGGGCATGATCATATTTTCCTTTATTGCTTTGTTGGGATCCACTGGACTGTGACTTCCTCACCACTCTGACAAATTCACCTTTCTTCTTCGCCTTGCCTACTTCCTCATATTTTTTCTTAGAGGCCACCGAAGACACAACAACATAAGCCTGCTTGGACTTCTCCTTTTGCTTCAATACTCCCTTTTCTAGATGGGCTCGATCCTGAAGATGGTGCCATCGGAGCAGGGACAGACTTAGTCTCTTTTGATTTAACCTTGGAGGGAGCCGGAATGACCTTATCCTTTTTGGTTTCCTCTTTGGCCTCCTTCTATGCATGTTTTTATCTTTCCTGATTCACCTCCTCCTGGGTAAGTCCCATTTGCACTGCTACTTCCTTAGCCATCTTTACAACTTTCCTTTTTCTAGCAGGTGTAGTAAATTGTTCATGAAATTTAAGGTCTTTCTCCTTGAATGTTCAAAATCTTCCTTCTTTAAGATGAACCAATTGGTTCAATAGGGGTTGAGCATATACCTCAAGTGTGATATAGTCAACTTCATACCCTATGGGCATGATCCACATTATCTTAGGCTCCACGGATTCCATTTGACATTGATCCTTATCAACCATGAAGTAAATGGTTTGCTCATACTTCTCCACAATCTCCTTAGGGATTCTTTCTATGTTTTTCATTGCAGCTTAGAAATATTTGAAGTATCCCCAGAGAGAAGATATTCTCATTGTGGAACCCCTATTCCCCACAATCCCTCTTTAGTTTGCATCACCACCGGTCTATCATAGGCCTATTGGACCTTTCCTTATACACCGGGTATCACATTCAAGAAATATAAGGCCAAGCAAATAAGAAGAGTTTGATATTTAAAAGTGTGTGTCTTATCTTACTCAATCTTTTTCAAATTGCTCATTAAATCATTCAGAAGGATTGTACACAGATCATACCTGATGTCATTCTTCAACATCTGATATGCAGAGTATATGATAGTTCCGGAGATGGAGTTGTGTCTGTTGGACTGGTAAACTTTGTATCCAACTACCATTGATGCAAATTTCACATCATGCTCCAAAATGTAATTTATGGTCATAGCTCTATTGTCGGACTTGGAGCCAGTAGTGTCTATCACCATGTTATTTGACACTTTCCTCAGACCAGGTACTTCACTGGTTTCATTGAGGAATGTCAGGACTCAAATTTCCTGTTTGATGATCTTGTGAGGCCTGTCAAGCCATATAAACTCATCATGAACTTGAATGAGAATATACCGGATCAAATTTGCTTCGTTGAACAATAGAAAATGGATGAACTGTGAAAAACCCTTGTCCTAAAGAACCTTATATTCTGGTTTAAGGTTTCCCAAACTATCTGTTGTTATATAGGTTCAACATATCCATGTTGCAAAGCTCCTCAAGATCACAATGGATGTATGCCCTAATATCCTCATTGTGAAGGACGTCATAGGGTACTAAAGAAAATGCACCTTTCAGATCGTCTTTAATAGACTTGAAAGGGTGTTTCTTGAAAACAAGTTTGGCCCTATCCTTAATCTCCACGACCAGTGGGGTAGTAATGTTGGAAAAGAAGGAATCCAAGAACACTGAGAGGGGGGAGTGAATCAATGTTATGCAAGTGATATAAGATTTTACCTTATTATAACATACACATATAAACCAGTAAATGAAGAAACATATAACATGAAGTAAATAAACCAGCCACATGAGTGAACACCATAACACACTGAATTTTATACATGGAAAAACTCAAAGAGGAAAAACCACGGTGCGATTTGTGACTCACAATATCAATTCACTGGCCATATGAAAGATATTACATAGCATGGGGGCCTACACATGCAGGAAGGCACCCTGCCTAGAGCACATTGCTCAACACAAAAGAGTCTTACTGACAACAGGCTTCTGCTGAGATAAAACAATAATGGTGAGCTCACAAAATGCATCTGTAATGCCAAAAAGAGTTCTAGTTATATCTCTATTTTGTACTGGTTCATAGACCCTAAACCCTTTTACCGGTATCTCCTTTACTCTAAGAAAGCTTTACAAATTGTTTACTGACCATTGCATGATATTAATTTTGCATACAAATGATCTACATTCATATCCTTCACATCACTTTTCTTCTCCACATTCATTGTATTCATTGTCCTATATCAAAATGACCTAATAAACTGACTTATATGCCCTTTACAAATAATATGCCTTATGTCAACTTACAACATGTTACAAAAGATATTCAATGTCGACTCTATACAATAATTACAAAATGATTTTACAAATAAAACCTTTTCCTGGAACCCAGACTGATGTCGGCTTCACTGAAGTGTTGAATGTCGATGTCAGTGCCAGTGTCGGTGTCAGTATCTGTCAGTGTATGCTTTCTACATAATCATGTTGCCATCAATGACAACATATGAATCCAATGAGTGTCAATTGCCAACAATCTCCCCCTTTGGCATTGATGGCAACACTCATGTGAAAAATGGATTCTCTGCCAGTTCAACAAAGCTGAAACATGCTCCCCCTGAGCTGATTGACCACTTTGATTCATATACTCTCTATCTGATATCCTCCCCCTAGGATTATATACATACTTTCCTTTTCATTTCATTTTTCACATACATATACTCCCCCTTTGGCATCAATGCCAAAGACCAAAGAAAGAATTGAAAGAATTGTTAGGAATCTATGCAAAAGAATGAATAATTACAAATTACTTACTGGAGCTTGACCAATTTCAAGATTTCTCTAGTAACTGTATATAAGTATCCCAGCTGGTTTTGAATATTTTGGATATAGTTACAAGTCCACTCATTAAATGTGCAAGTGATTCTTTCTCAGTGACTTTTGCCGGTGTGGGTTTCCCAAGTATATCCATGCATTCCCTCTTATGTACACCAAGTGAATCCAATCATGGACTCAACAAACCTCTTAGACTTCTAGCTCTCCAAATGATCTTATCTCTTTCCTTTTCAAAAGCAAAAATTTGGTTCTCCAAAGTCAAAATTGGTCCATCAATAGATGTTGTAAGTGAATTTAGTCCCATCAAAAGAATTAGCAATATTAGCAACCTTTTCTTGTAACTCATTTATCCTCTTATCTACATTTGCAGTAAGAATCTCTATATTACAATAGACCACGTAAATGTCAGTACATTGTTTCAAAGAATTTTCAATAATTATAAGTTTCTCTTCAATCTTCCTCTTTTCTGTCTCAATAATCTGGTCAAAAGCGGATTTCTTAGATAAAGTGAATCTTTCAAGTGCTTGCCAGTTGGAAATTTGTTGTAATGATTGAAAGTTTTTAGAGATGTGCTTTGTCAATGCCTTAAGCTTTCCAGAAGGTCTTGTTAGGATTAATGACAGTCCCAAAGACGCTGAGAGGGGGGGGGGGGGGGTTGAATCAGTGTCTAACCGGTTAGCAAAATATTTAAACTTATTAAGAACTTTGCATCCCAGAACAGTGTACCGATAAATAAGAATTAATGCAGCAAATAAGAATGATAGAGACAACATAGAGAACACACCATAATACAATATATTTAATGAGGAAACCCGGTGTGGGAAAAACCTCAATGGGATTTGTGACCCACAATATTCACTCACTGGCCAATGAATAAATATTACTTACAATGAGGGGCCTGCACATGCAGGAAGGCCAACTGCCTAGAGCTCACTGCTCAATAAGAATCACACTGACTACAAAAGTGGATCATGAAATCCAATAAAATGTACTGCTTCAAATTAGCATCAACTATGCCAGGTTCAGTACCAGTTTAAGCTCAGTCTATAACCAAAACCTTATACAAAATTTGCCTTATGCATTCGCATATAACATCCTCCTTTTTCTTTCTTTTCTACATTCTCTCATGCATTTGACTTACAAGATCTCATACATATATGAGTCTTTTACAATGTATCATATCGGTTTTACAAAAGGTAATTACATTAAAATACAATAAACAAAAGTTTATTCCCTGTCGGCTGGGGTGCCAGTATGCATTGTTGCCACTGTTGGTGAAGTGCCTACTGGTGTATGTAGAAGTCTATTGTTGGTGCTGATAACTCCCGGTGGCTTACCAAATGAATGCCAATTGGTTGCCAGATGGTCTCCATCAATGACAACATCAACTATTCTCATAAGAGTGTAGAATGCCAACAATCTCCCCCTTTGGCATTAATGGCAACACTCATGAGAAAAATCAAAAACTATTCCAAGAACTGAAGTCCAAAAAGTTTCCAAAAAGATGTGCTCCCCATGAGCAAATGATCTTCTTTGAATAAGTATTTTTCTCTCCACTACTCCCCCTTTGACATCAATGACAAAGGTTGTCAAAAATAGTCAAATGAGTGCAAAAATTTCACCTCAAAGTTTGTAACCAGTTGGTTACAATCTGAAAGATGTCTGCCAAAACCAAATTTAGACTCTGCATGAATCTTTTGTTGTCGGTCAGGGTTGCCTCAGTCTATTGGATTGTGCCAGTGAGATAGTGCATGTGTTCTTTCGGTGATCGCTCTCCTTGAAGTAATGCTTTAAATATTTCATTTCTCAGAGAGATAAGATTGTCCAACTTAGGACCAAGTTTATATTTAAGTTCTCAGGCATTAGACTTAATCCTTGACTTTTCTTTCTTAATTTTCTCCAATTTTTCCTCAAAACTTGCTATTTCCTGCTCAATAACTGATATAGGTTTGGATGAACCAATTATGTTATCAGCTATGTCATCTATTTCTTTCTGTACTTTATTGATCTCCTTTTCTAAGTCCTTTGTCAAAAGATGGGGTTTGCATGTTTCCCTGTAAAGCTCCTTGTATTCCAAAATTGTAGAGTCCAGTGTCGATAATAGTGTATTCATGTGTTCTGTGCACTTCTTTATTGTGTATTCAAAGAATTTGTCCTTTTCCTTTTCAAATTTCCCCTTGAAAGTGTCCTCATTCACCTTGTCAATGGTTATTACATTATCAATAATAAATTTTGATAGTGTGTCCGATTTTCCTATAGAATCCTTGATGTGATTAGTATTACAATTTGGTGCAATCAACTTCAGAACTGGTAAAGTGTTATCAATTGCCTTGTAGGCCAGTGCATTGTAGTCTGTTATCTTCTTGATTGAATCTAAAAGTACTTCAGTAATATTTGTAGGTCTAAATTCACTTGTTGAAGTGCCAGATGTCTGACCAATTACCTTTATTACCTCTGTGCTTCCAACATTAGTAACCATTTTGTTTGTGTTTACCTTCGGTGGATCAGTCTGAGTTTTCATTTCAACCTGTAAAGGTTTGTCTGATTGTTTAGGTGTCTCATTGATTACCAGTTTCTCTGCCTCAGTATGTACCTCTGCCTCTATAGGTTTCTGAGTAAGTTTTGTTGGTATCTCAATCCTCGGTGGCCTTGTGCCAGCATCTTTTCCTTCAGTTGGTTTTCCTATATCTGATGGTTACTTTGTTTGGGTTGGGATCTCAACCTCAACAGTCTCTACCAGTTTCTCAGCTATGTTTCCACTGTCAACATTATCATTCTTAACCTCTGTACTATCCTTATCCACAACAATATTTACTTCCCGAGTATCCACATTCATGGTAAAAAGTATCTCAGATTCAGGATTTGTATCATCATGTGTGATACCTTCACTGTCAAAGACTGGTGTATCATCTGTGTGTACTGGTGCAGTATCCAAAGGTGGTGGCGGTATATTATCAGTAACTTTGATGTTTGGAATTCCACCAATCTTTCCTTTGCCCTTATCCTTATCCTTCTGATACACTTTGAATGTCTTCTTTGGTCGGTTCCTTTCCTCTTGTTTTTCTTTTTCCACAAAAAAATATATCCCAACTATCAGCAGTCTCTTCTGCAATCTTATTTACTCTTCCTGCCATTAAACTTACTTGTCGGTGCCCACTTAGCCAAATTTCCATCATCAGTTATTTCATTCAAAAAATCATCCAATGAACGAGTGACCAGTTTCTGTTTCTTCTTAAGAGTTAGTTTCTTGGTCGGTTCCCTTACTGCCTGTTGTTTCTTCCTCAAGGTCCTTGTTCTCTTAGGTGAAGGAGAGGGTACCGACGAAGGTTTTCTCTTCCTCCTTTCTACTCTTTTAAACTCTGTTGCCTTGTCATTGTTGGTTCCAGAAGATGTGCCAACCAATGAAATGTGTGCCTCCGGTTGCAGTCCTTGAAGCTCACTAGCCGATATGCCACTGATGTTCATTACGTTTTCCTTGATTTCTTTTACTTTCTTAGAAGCATCTCTGATAAATTTTTCTCTTTTCTTCCTTTGCTTCAATGTTTTTACATCACTTTCAATAGTTTCTGCATTGCCAAAAACTTGTTCTGATGGTTCTCTCGTGCATCTAGTAGTGCTTTAGCATATGTCTCAAGACTGTTAAGATCTACCTCATATCCCATTTCAGTCACCCATACAGTCCTAGGGAGTACAACTTCCATCCATGTCTCATCTTTCTTCATAACAAAATAGATTTCTTTGTCATACTTGTCTACTACACTCTATGGTAGCCTTTCTCTATTTTCATTTTAGCCTGGACGGTTTTGAAATATTCAATTATGTTGTTGTCCTTTGTAGTTCCCATGCCAGTGAAAGCTTCCTGTATTTGTTTTCCTACCAATATATCACAACCAGAGTCTTTGGGTCCTATACCGGGAATCTCCTTAGTGAAATACAATATTAAACATACCAAAAGGTTTCCAAAGTGGAATGTGCCTTTCTTGTCACCTTTGATCTTTTTCAGGTTGTCAATAAGTTCATCTTTCAGTCATTCACATACATCAATCATTGTATTATTGTTAACCATCTCATAAGCACTGTGTATACAGAGACTAGAAATTGAATTTAGCCTATTAGCATGTGTAGTCTTGTATCCTAGCACCATACTTACAAATCTCACATTGATGTCCTTAATATCATTCACTCTTAGTGATCTACTATCATATTTTTCTTCGGTTAGGCTTATCACTGTGTTGTTGGGAATCTTCTTAGTTTTATCAGGTCTTTTGCCGGTTGAGGGTAAAGCAGTTACTACCCTAATTGCTTGTCTGGTAATTTTTTAGATAGAATCCAACCATAATAATTCTCCATGTGCTCTACTTAAAAAAATCCTAACTACTTCCTCCAGAAATTCAGGGATATTCAATATCTCAAAAAACCTAGAGTTTCTACAATCTTGTGTTCAGGTTTAACATCACCATTTTCATCACAAATTACCGTTTTAAACATTTTCATCAATTCTTCAGAACCTAATTCTTCAATGTTGCAATGTATATAAATCCTAGGGTCTTTTGCAAATGCTACACCTTTAGGAATTTTAGAGAATGCCCCTATAGAGTCATCTTGCTTCGCAATTTCGGGAATTATCTTAAACATGGGCCTAGGGCATTTCACATTTTCTACAATAGTAGGGTTTTGAACAAATTTGGGAGTAGAAGAAGAAGCCATTGAAAAATACCTTTAGCTGCTTGAAAATATTATGAATGTTTGGAGAAATCACTTTGCACCTTTGCCTTGAATGCCTTCGCGCTCTCTGCTAATTTGAATGTTTGGTGTGTCGAAAAAGAGGGAAATAGGTTGATTTATAATGAACTTTCTCTTATCAACCGCATTAAATGCTCGTCGGTTAAGTGAAAACTTAACACATCTACCAGTAAGGAAGAAATCTATCTTCTCACCATCAATCGAGGGTACTCTGCATGATTTTCAACTTTCTGCAATACCCCCAAAATGGGTTACTTCTCAGTTGGATGAAGTATCTCCTATCCGTGGAGTATTACTCTATTCTACTGGTGAAAAGATAGTTTTATCAACATTCTGATCTCTCTTCCTAATCAATTGTTTTGAAAATTCTTGCTTTACCTCATCTACCTTTTCTTTGCCTTTCAAATTGGATCCTTTATTGTTTGTCGATGAAGTCTTGCTTCTACAAAATTTTGCAATATGTCCAATCTTGTTACAAGCATAACAAGTTACATTATTCTTTTGAATAGCCTTTTAATATCCTACACCGGTTTGTGTTCTTCATTGATTAGATAAGTGCCCAAATCTTCCACAATCATAGAATCTCACATTCATTTTTCATTTTTCTGAATTGTGACCAACTTTGTTGCATTTGGAACATTGACCGGTGGGTGCATTAATGTTCTGATTGTTTTTAAATCTACACTGAATTTCTCTATGACCATACTTGTTACAATTAAATCATTTCCCATTAAATTTATAAGCACTAGGTTGTCTTACCGGTTTAGTGTGATCATGATTGTTTGCAGTACCAGAACTTTCTCCAACTTCAAATCCAAGTCCATTAGTATCTCCATTAGGTTTCTATTTTTTTAGCATATCATCAAGTTCCTCTGAACTTTTCTTGAATTTCTCTTTATGTTTATTTGCAGTATCCAGCTCATTTTCCAGAATTCCCTTTTGTCTCATAAGCTCAGTTATATCATGTTGCACGTGAATTAGATCTATCTTCAATATATCATTTTCATGACTGATTCTTAGATTTTCATTTCCAGCATCATTAAGTCTCCTAGTCAAGTCTTCTTCATTCTTCTTCCTATCTTCAATGTATTTACATAACCTCATAGTCATATCTTGCATTTCATTTTTCATATTATTGTTCTCTATTCTCAACTTGTTCACAAGTTCATTAAGATTTTCCTTTTCATCATCATCTTTCTGCATCTTCTCATGAAGTTCTTTTCTTCTATTTCAAGCTATAGTAAGATTCTCCTGAAGTCCTTGAATGAATTCCTGTGCAGTCCTTAGATCATCTTCAAGTTTGATATTCTTCAATTTCTCTGCATCATAGTCTACAAGAGATCCTTCCAATTGTTTTCTTAAATTCTCCATCTGTACCAGTGTTAGAATCTTCCTCAAGATGTTAGGCTTTTGAAAATAGAGGACCAAGCTCTGATACCAATTGTTAGGATTAATGATAGTCCCAAAGACACTGAGAGGGGGGGGTGAATCAAGTTAGCAAAATATTTAAACTTATTAAGAACTTTGCATCCCAGAACAGTGTACCGGTAAATAAGAATTAATGCAGCAAATAATAATGACAAAGAAAACATAGAGAACACACCATAACACAAGATATTTAACGAGGAAACCTGGTGTGGGAAAAACCTCGGTGGGATTTGTGACCCACAATATTTACTCACTGGCCAATGAATAATTATTACTTACAATGAGGGGCCTGCACATGTAGGAAGGCCAACTGCCTAGAGCTCACTGCTCAATAAGAGTCACACTAACTACAAAAGTGGATTATGAAATCCAATACAGTGTACTGCTTCAAATCAGCATCAACTATGCCAAGTTTAGTACCGGTTTAAGCTCAGTCTATAACCAAAACCTTATACAAAATTTGCCTTATGCATTCGCATATAACATCCTTCCTTTTTCTTTCTTTTCTACATTCTCTCATACATTTGACTTACAAGATCTCATACATATATGAGTCTTTTACAATGTATCATGTCGGCTTTACAAAATATAATTACATTAAAATACAATAAACAAAAGTTTATTCCCTGTCGGCTAGGTTGTCGGTATGCATTGTTGCCACTGTCGATGAAGTGTCTGCCGGTGTATGTAGAAGTCTATTGTCAGTGTCGGTAACTATCGGCGGCTTACCAGATGAATGCCAGTTGGTTGCCAGATGGTTGCCATCAATGACAACATCAACTATTCTCATAAGAGTGTAGAATGCCAACAAGGCTCGCTTCATTTTCAATCATACATTCTAGAATAAATCTGTGCAAAACTGTTATTGACTGATCTATTATCCCCTTGTCTGCAGATCCCTCCTTCATTAGTTTTTGAGCAGCCATCATCATTAGCTCTGTGGGACTCATCTCTGTGATGTATTTCTTCTCAACTTGAGAAGTTTCAATTGCCAAAATTTTTGATGAGGAATCATCTGTCAGTTTTGTTAGGATTCCCAAAGATACTAAGAGGGGGAGTGAATCAATATCTAACCGGTTAATGGATTTTCTAAACTTATTAAATGAATTGCATGCCAAAATAGTGTACCGGTAAACTAGAAATAATGCAGTAAATAAGATCAATAACCACAACATAGAAAGCACACTATAACACAATATTTTTAACGAGGAAACCTAGTGTGGGAAAAACCTCGGTGGGATTTGTGACCCACAATATTTGCTCACTGGCCAATAAGTGAATATTACTTACAATAGAGGCGTGCACATGCAGGAAGGCCAACTGCCTAAAGTTCACTACTCAAATTTAAAAAGGGAAGTCTCACTTACTTACAAAAATGGATTATGTAAATCCAATATCATGTACTGCTTCAGTTTAGCATCTTCTATGCTAGGTTCAGTACCAGTTTAAGCTCATACAACTTCCATAAACCTTATTCCAAAATCTGCCATAATATTCGCATCTGCCTATTACATTTCATCTATGATTATACAAATGATTTACAAGATCTCATACTTATATGAGTCCTATTACAATTTGCCTTGTCGGATTTACAAAAAGATTTTACAATTAAATACAAAATATAGTAAAAAAAATCATGTCAGTTGGGGTGCCGATAAACATCTTTGTCGGTGCCGGTGCCAATGCTTGTGCCTGTGCCGGTGTTTGTGCCGGTGCCGGTGCCAATGCTTGTGCCTGTGTTGGTGTTTGTGTCGATGCCATAGGATTGTAAGGTTGCCATCAATGACAATACCTTCAATCACCTACAATTTCTCATTGGAGTGTGCATTTGCCAACAATCTCCCCCTTTGGCATTGATGGCAATGCTCCAAAATTGTATCCAAAAAGTGTTGTCCAAAAGTCTTACCAAAACTGTATACTCCTCTACTACTCCCCCTTTGGCATCAATGGCAAAGGCTATCATTCAATGTTAATTGAGTGTAGTTCCTGTCTAGATCCCTGTAACCGGTTGGTTACAATCTAATACAGATCCACTAATGCAAAATTTAGGTTGTTATAGAACCTCTCACTATCCTTTAGTGCTGCTTCTATCCTTTGGATTGTACCTATGAGTATGTGCATTTGCACTTTTGGTGTCTTAAGTCTTGGAACAAGAGCCTCATAAATCTCTTTTCTCAAAGAGATGAGGATATCTAGTTTAGGACCTAGTCTGCATTTCAGTTCCTTTGCCTTGAACTTTAATCTCTCCTTATCTTTTTCAAGTTTTTCAATTTTCTCTTCATAGTCAATAATTTCTTGTTCTACTACCGATATGGTTTCTGATGAACCTATTAAATTATTAGCAATATTATTTATTTCCTTATGTGCTTTGCTGATCTCTGTATCTATATCCTCTGTCAAAATGTTTGTCTTACATGTATCTCTGTACAATTTCTTGAAGTCCAAAATTGTCTTTCCTAGTGCCGGTAATAATGTATCAATATGTTCCTTACTCTTTTTTACTGTCTCCTCAAAGAATTTTTACTTCTCTTTATTTATTTTCTCTTTGAAAGTCTCCTCATTGATCTGATCAATTGTTAGTAGATTTCCGGTTATATACTTAGACAATGTGTCTAATTGGTTTAAAGAATCTTTGTTTTCTATGTTACACTTGGGTGCAATCATCTTCAAAATTGGTATGGTGTCATCAATTGCCTTAGATGCAAGTGCATTGAAATAAGTTATTTTCTTAATTGAATCAAGCACTACCTCCGTTACATTGGTTGCCCAGAATTCTGTCAGTGAAGAATCAGATGATTGACCAACTATCTTAACAATCTGTAATCCGTTGGTGTGAGAAACCTCTTTGCTTATGGTGACCTCTGGTAGGTCAGTTTGAGTCTACATTTCTACTAGCAAGGGTTTAGGTTTCTCAGCTGATGTTGGTGGCACAGTCTCTGTCTAAACCTTTAGCTCATCTTTCTTCTCTTCGGATTTCTCAGTATGTACCTTAGTTTGTTTCTCAGAACTTTCCACTGCCTATTTTTCTTATTGTGACTCAACATTTTCTATCAGTTTCTCTGTGTTTACCTCTGAAATATCTACAGCCGGTATCTCAATAGATTTTTCATTGCTATCAGTTGTCAGTTGCTCAGTAGATACATTAGTATGTACACTAGTGGTATCTGCCTTTCTTATGTCCAGGGGGTTAGTTGACTATTGAGTTTATTGCTCAGCCCCATTTTCAATGTTTCCAAGAGAGTCCTCAACATTTGTCTCAACTGTAATGTCTTCTACCGGTGGCTCAGTGGCCACATCTCTCTTCTCACTTATCTCCTTATCAACCCCAATGTTGACTTCCTGTGTGTCAATATTCATTGTATACAATACCTCAGAATGAGGATTTGTGTCCTCATGTGTTGTCTCCATACTCTCAACATTATCTATTGCTGGTGGTGTATCAATAGTTTGTGCCGGTGGAGTATTAGAAGAAGGTGGGGGCAAGTTATCTATTATCTTTATGCTCGGAGGTCCACCTACCTTACCTTTACCTTTATCCTTTTCCTTTCGATAGACTTTAAAAGTCTTTTGTCATTTAAGCTCTTCTTGTTTTTCCTTTTCTACAAAGAATATATCCCACTTATCTATTGTCTCTTCTGTGATCTCATTTACTCTGCCAACCATTAATGCTACATGTCGGTGACTGGTTGAAAATATTGTCCGGTTTGTCTCACTTATTAGTTCATCAATCTCTTCTATTGAATTTACTAGGTGAACTGCAAGTAGTTATTCTATCTTAATCTTCTTGTCTAGTTCCACAATTGCTAACCTTTTAGCATCTAACCTTCTATACAAGTCATTGGGTAAATCATCTACAACCTCAAAAAATTTCTTGTAGATATCCAGGTGTAGGATAACACTATTTTCTATGCTTTCTTTTTCTTCATTTGAAAATGTGTTATACAATTTGCTAATGTTTGATAAGTTACCATCTTCAGTTATTTCATGTAGAAGATTGTCAAGTGGAGGGATAACTTTTTTCTTTCTTCTTTCTTGGAGTTATCTTCTTTGTTGGAGACCTAACTACGTGTTCTTTTTGTCTTGTTCTCTTGGGTGTAGGAGAGGGTACCATTGAGGGTTTTCTTTTTCTTTCTACCCTTTTAAACTCTGTCGGTATTTCACTGTCAGAGGAGGTAGCAATCGGTGAAAGATGTGTTTCCGGTTGTAATCCTTCCAAGTCGCTCTCCTTAATACCGGTTTTATTCAATATATCTTCCTTGATTGCTTTTTCCTACCTTGTTCCTTTTCTAACTATTTGTTCAGTTTTCTTTATTCTTTTCTATGACTGACTGTTGCTTTCAATTGTTTCCACATTTCCAAATACTTTTTCTGTTGGTTCTCTGGGGGATTCTAGAAGTGCTTTTGCATAAGTTTCTATTATATTCTCATCAGCCTCATATCCCATCTCTGTAACCCAAACTGTCCTTGGGACCACTGCCTCCATCCAGATTTCATCTTTCTTTATCACAAAGCATATCTCCTTTTGATATTTGTCAACTATAGATTGAGATAGCCTTGTCCTGGTTTTCATCCTAGCCTTCAATGCCTGAAAATGCTCATTTATGTTCTTTTCCCTATCATCTCCCATGTTGTTTAGAATATCCAAAAGTTGTTTTCCTACCGGTATGTCAAATCCAAAATACTTTTTACCAATACTGGGAACTTCCTTGGTGATATATAGCAATAAGAATACAAGTAAGTTGCCAAATCTGAATGTCCCTTTCTTGTCCCCTTTTATTTTCTTTAGATTGTCTATTAGCTCGTCTTTTAACCATTCACATATGTCAATCTTTGCATTGTTGTTTACCATGTCATAAGCACTTTTGATACATAAGCTAGAAACACAGTTTAATCTGTTGGCATATGTAACTTTGTATCCAAGAATCATGCTAATGAATCTTACATTGATATCCTTTACATCATTTACTCTTAGGGATCTCTTGTCAAAGGTTGTGTCGGTTAGGGTCATTACAGTGTCATTTGGAACCTTTTTAGTTTTGTCAGGCCTGGAACCGGTGGAAGGTAAGCCTATCACTGCCCTAACTACTTCTTTTGTTATCTTGTGAATGGAATCCAACCAAAAGAACTCCCCATGTACTCTGCTTAACACAATCCTTATAACATCCTTTGGAAAATCAAGGATACTAAGAATCTCCACAAAACCTACGGTTTCAACTATCTTATGTTCTGGTTTCACATTTCCATTAACATCACAAATTACTGTTCTATACATGTTTATTATCTCTTCAGCTCCTAGTTCTTCAATATGACAATGTATGTAAATTCTAGGATCCTCAGCATAAGCAACTCCTTTGGGTATTTTAGAAAAAGCTCCTAGGGTATCATCTTTCTTTGCAATTTTGGGAATGATTTTAAATATGGGTCTAGGGCGCTTAACAACTTCAATTACAATAGGGTTTGTAATGAATTCAGGTGCAGAGGAGGAAGCCATTGTGTAAATACCTTAATCTGCCTTTAGGTTTGAATGCTTGAATGATTTGCTTCACTTCTCATTGTGGATGCCTTCGCTTGGGATTTTCGCAATCTAAGGAAATTTGAATGCTCGGTGAATGAAAAAGAGCCAAAACACTTGCTTTATAATGTCATTTCCTTCAACTACCACATTAAATGCTTGCCAATTAAGTGAAACTTAACACATCTGCCGGTAAAGAAGTATTTCAACTTCTCGCCATCAACTGAGGGTAAATTAGCATGTTTTTCAATTTGTTTCCATAACCCCAAAAGGTTTCTTTTTAGTTTGATGAAGAATCTACTACCGGTGGACTGATACTCTATTCTACCGGTGAAGGAATAGCTTCATTACCATTATGATCTGACTTCCTAATCCATTGTTTTGAAAATTCTTGTTTTACCTCTTGAACCTTCTCTTTACCTTTCAAACTGGGTCCTTTGTTATTTGTCAGTGATGCCTTACTTCTACAAAATTTTGTAATGTGTCCAATATTGTTACAAGCATAACAAGTCACAATATTTTTCTAAATAGATTTTCCATATCCTATGTCAGTATGTGTTCTACATTGATTAGAAAAGTGTCCAAATCTTCCACAAACATAACATCTTACATTCATTCTACAATTTTCTAAATTATGACCAACTTTGTTGCATTTAGAACATTGACCGGTGGGTGCATTGGTGTTCTGATAGTTTCTAGATCTACATCGATTTGCTCTATGACCATACTTGTTACAGTTAAAGAATTTTCCATTGAATTTTTAGGCATTAGGTTGTCTTACCGGTTTACTGTGATCATGATTGTTTGCAGTATCGAAGCTTTCACCAATTTCAAAGCCAAGGCCATTTGTATCTCCATTAGGTTTCTGATTTTTCAACATGTCATCAAGTTCCTCTGAACTTTTCTTGAATTTTTCTTTGTGTTGATTTGCAGTAGCCAACTCATTTTCCAAGAAATCTTTCTGTCTCATGAGTTCAGTCTTATCATGCTCCAATTGAATTATATCTGTCTTCAACATATCATTTGCATGACTAAGTCTTAGATTTTCATTTCCAGCATCATTAATTCTCCTAGCCAAGTCATCTTCATTCTTCTTTCGGTCTTCAATGTCTTTACAAAACCTCACAGTCATATCTTGCATCTCATTCCTCAACGTCATGTTTTCCTGCTTCATCTTGCTTACAAGATCATTAAGAGTTTCTTTTTTTATCATCATCACTCTATATCTTCTCATGAAGTTCTCTTCTTTTATTCCTAGCAATAGTGAGATTTTCCTGAAGTCCTTGAATGATTTCCTGTGCAGCCTTCAGATAATCTTCAAGTTTCATATTTTTCAACTTTTTTGCATCATAATATGCAAGAGTTGTTTCCAATTGCTTTCTCAAGTTTTCCATTTGTACCGGTGTCAAAATCTTCCTCAAGCTGTTAGGCTTTTGAAAATAGGGGACCAAGCTCTGATACCAATTGTTAGGATTCCCAAAGATACTGAGAGGGGGGGGTGAATCAGTATCTAACCGATTAATGGATTTTCTAAACTTATTAAATGAATTGCATGCCAAAACAGTGTACCGATAAACCAAAAATAATGCAGTAAATAAGATCAATAACCACAACATAGAAAGCACACCATAACACAATATTTTTAACGAGGAAACCCGGTGTGGGAAAAACCTCGGTGGGATTTGTGACCCACAATATTCGCTCACTGGCCAATAAGTGAATATTACTTACAATAGGGGTGTGCACATGCAGGAAGGCCAACTGCCTAAAGCTCACTGCTCAAATACAAAAAGGGAAGTCTCACATACTTACAAAATTAGATTATGTAGATCCAATATCATGTACTGCTTTGATTCAGCATCTGCTATGCCAGGTTCAGTACCGGTTTAAGCTCATAAAACTTCCATAAACCTTATTCCAAAATCTGCCTTAATATTCACATCTACCTATTACATTTCATCTATGCTTATACAAATGATTTACAAGATCTCATACTTATATGAGTCCTATTACAATTCTCCTTGTCGGCTTTACAAAAAGATTTTACAATTAAATACAAAATATAGTAAACAAAATCCTGTCGGCTGGGGTGTCGGTAAACATCTTTGTCGGTGTTGATGCTGATGCTTGTGCCTATGCCGGTGTCTGTTCCTGTGCCGGTGCCATATGATTGTAATTTTTTCATCAATGACAATACCTTCAATCACCTACAATTCCTCATTGGAGTGTGCATTTGCCAACAAGTTTGGTACTGGATGTTTGTGTAGCTTTACTCTTATCAGTCTCATTTTCCTTTTCTTCCTTTCCCTTATCCTCTCCTGGTGTATCCCTTTTCTCATCCTCTTTTGCATCAGTGGCTTCGCCACTTGGTGTAGTATCTGTAACTGCTGGTGCATTATTATCCACAATATTATTTGTATCATGTACATTACCTTTCTTAGATTGTACATATGTTGTCTCTATCGGTTTAGCCTGTACACTCTTATTAATTTTAGGTTGATTTGCCAGTGGAGTCTGTACACACTTATTTTATTCAGAATTATCTACTAGTTCATTCAAATTTTGATCTGAGTTCCCCAAAATTTCAGTTCCTTTTGATCTATCCGAAATAGTGGGAGCAGTTACCTTAGCAAATTCTTCTTGGGAAGTAAGGAAATCGGGATTCTTTTGGAAAAATTTATCCCATCCTTCTCTGGTCTCATTTATTATTTCATTGACTCTACCCATCATTAAGCTTATTTGTCAGGGTTTGCTACTAAAGATTGTTCTATTTGCAACTTCTATACATCTTTTCATTTCCTCATTATTTATAGAACCACAAATGCCTAAAAGTTCAACTTCTTTAATCTCTCTGTCCCTCTTGATTGCATCTAATCTCCTTGCATCCAACTTATTATACAAAGATAAAGGAATTTCCTTCAAAATCTCTACCAAAGCCTTCTTATATATGTCTAAATATAACAAAATTGCTTCTTCTATTTCATTTTGCTCATTGTCATCTAAATGCTCATGAAAATTTGACACATTCTTCAAAACTCCATCTTTAGTTACCTCATCTATTAATTTTGCACGTTATATTACCGGATTCAATTGCTTCATCTATCTCACTCTTTTTCTTCTTCTTGTCGGGGGTTGCAGGGGCAGATGGAGTTGGCTTCCTCTTTTGGGAAGGTTTCCTTTCCGAAGGTGTGGATGTTTTTGTCACCTTTCTTACTAGCTTCCTCCTTGGTTCCATATTCTTCTCTTCTACCGAAGGCTTGTCAACTTTCTTCCTCTATACCCTTTTGAATGCAAGAGGTTGATTATCCTTTGTATCAGAGTCAGGAGATATGAATGTTTCTGGCCTCTTTACCTCTGGAGCACTTTTCACTTCAGTCATTGTTGGTTGATCTATCAATTTAGATCCAAAACCTAGTTCTGTATCTA
Source organism: Cryptomeria japonica (assembly GCF_030272615.1). Taxonomy (NCBI): domain Eukaryota; kingdom Viridiplantae; phylum Streptophyta; class Pinopsida; order Cupressales; family Cupressaceae; genus Cryptomeria; species Cryptomeria japonica. The sequence continues at coordinate 860,954,601 of NC_081409.1, forward strand.
TCCTATGAATTATATTCTAAATGAAAGCATACATTTTGTCTATTTTCTTTTCCCTCCATTTCTAATTGAAGCCAATTTTAACTTCAAGTGCCTTCTCCTTTGTAGTACCAAAGTGTTTAGTCTTATCATCTAAAGGAGCATCAAGCAACATTTTTGCATACAGTTCCAAAATGTTGTCATCAACTTCATAGCCCAATTCAGTGACCCATATTGTTCTAGGTTCCACTGCTTTCATGAAAGTCTCATATGTTTTCACCATGAAGCAGATTTTAGTGGAGTATTTCTCCACAATGTGTTTGGAGATTCTCTTCCTATTTAAAGAAACCCCATAACTTCTCATCCCTGTTGTTGCCAAGACCGGTGATTACATCTCTAATTTGTTTGCCTACCAAAATGTCATAAGCCCATCATTTCTTTCCCAATCTCGATCGCTCATTCATGAAAAATAGAATCAAACTGATAATAAGGTTATTGGGCGCATGTAAAATTCATCTTATAAAAACAAGTAATCAATTAGAAGCAAAAAGGGAAATCATGAATCCCTTCTAATCAAAGAATTTAACAAACTAACAATAAAATGATACAACCAAGCAAAATAGGATTTATGAATGAAATCAATAAAAACTCCCTATTCTGTGACTGTGTAGAACTTCCATTGCTCTTATCCTCTTCGTGGTATGGTGGCTCTCAAATATTGTACTAGTAACCTGCAAGTCACATAAAGATTCAAAGTTTGTGATTGTTGAAAATGGAGATTGGATGCTCAATTTATAGAAAATTGGAGAAGATTGATTGAAAGGTGGAATAGATTGATCAAGAGATGTGAACCCAGGTGAGCTCAAATGAAAATTGATAGTTGAACTACTGATTGTAGGAGTGAAACTCAATAGATTGAATACATTAATTGAGTTAACTGATTGAGAAAGAGCTGATTGAGGGAAGAAAAAAAATGATTGGAGGAAATAAAGAGGATGACAAAGAAAGCTTAATTTAGGAAAAAGCTAACTGAAAGATAGAAATAGAGATTGGAGAGATAAATGATTTAATTAATTAATTGATTGAATTAATTAATTTAGCATGTGGTTGCATTTAGATTTAGATTTTTAATTTAATCTTTGCATGAGATTTTAATTCAAATATTGAATTTATTAATTCAATTTAGTATTTGAATATATTTAGAACTTGACTTTGATTTTCAATTTGGTTTTTGAAATCATGCACATGTATTTGAATTTGGAAGAAATTAGAAGAATATGGAATTGAACGAAATTAGAATTTGGGGATTTGGAAATGGAAGAATTAATTACTTAATTAAATAATTTAAAGAAACTATTTAATTATTTAGAAATAGAATTTAATTAAATAATAAAGATTATTTAAATTAAAGGATTAAATCACAATTAATTAAATAATAAATATTTAATTAATATTTAGAAGAGGGTTGAATGATTAGATGATGAGAGATAGAAATTGAATAATTAGCAATTTATTTAAATAATAAAGATTATTTAAATTGGGGAATTAATTAGAATTAATTAAATAATAAATATTTAATTAATATTTAGAAAATGATTATATTGATTAAATGATGATAGAATAGGAAAATAGAATAATTAATAAGATGATGAAGAAATATGAAATTAGAAGAAATAGATTAATTAAATTAATTAAATAATAAAGATTATTTAATCAATTAGAGGAATAATTAGTACATGATCATTGAGACATTTTTAGGTGTCTACATTTGCCCCTCTTTGAGACAAAGTCAGAATGACATTGTTTCAAAGAAAACAAAAAATTCTGCCCCAGTATGCCTTGGTACTGTTGTATAGTGTAAATATGCCCCCTCTGAAAAGGTGGTCGGAAAATTCCAAAATTGAGACCATGTTTTCGATATCAGTGTAATGAGCAAGCGTGTGAAATTTTATGCGATTGCGAGATCGTTTGAGTAGGCTACAAGGTGTTTGAAGTTGGTGGGGACCACGGGCATCGAGGTGTCAAAAAACCCTAATTTTGAGCTATAAATAGAGATTTTTAGGTTTTCATTTGCTCATTTGCACTTTGGTAATTCCTTGGTTTTCTCTGCAATTTGTGAGTTTTTTTCTGAGTATTTGATCATCATGTCTGATTATAGAGCTCGATTGCACCTATTTGACCGAGTACGTTCATATCAGAGACCTCCTGGGACTGGCGGCATGGTATTTTTCCAAAAAAAACTTTTCTGATTATGCCTGTTTCATGCCTGTTTTTTCAAAAAAATTCCAGGATCAATTTTTCCTTTCTGTTATGCAATCGCTTGTTGATTTTCACACATTAGTGTTAAGTGTACCACAAACGCTTCAAATGCTACGCATGCATCCTAAGTGTTACGCATTAGTGTTAACATGCCACATTCATGTATATCATTATGCATAAGTGTTTATCATTATGCATGCGCCCATTTCATTATGCAAGAGCCATATTTGTACCGCATAATTCATAATTGTCACACATTCGTTGTATATGTAATTTTTTGTCATGCGTTTGAAAATATTTAAGTTTTTTGAGATCCGATATCTGATATTTTGATCATTTTCTCGTTGCAGGAGAACATTGGAGTGTTATACTACCGACAAAGCAGACCTAGTGGACTTGATCTTCGAGCTGACTTACCGAATGAGGAGATCGAGCATATCCGACAACTTGGTCTATACCATGTTTTACATTTGCCAGAGGTTACGGCCAACAGGGCCATGATTATAGCTTTGATAGAGCGGTGTCATTCCGAGACCTGTTCTTTTCATCTTTCAACTGGTGAGGCATCCATTATGTTAGAGGATGTATGGCATAAACTGCGTATTCCCATTCATGGTGAGAGAGTTGTATATGATCATGATGATGGCATTGCTGGACTATGTGCACTTTTCAAGTGTTAGATTCAGGACTTGCAGATCAGTGGTCGTTATGAGATCCCTTGGGCCCGATTAGACTATGATGACCTGACCATTGTATTATGTCGTATTTTCGTTGGTTTACTGATACTTGACAGACGAGGTCATGGGTTTCTAGTTGGATGGAGCAGAGTGCTCCATGATATGATTGTGCATCGTCGACTGTATGCTTGGGGTCCTTGTCTAGTTGCCATGTTATATTATCAGATGTATGGTATTGTGTATCTTGGATATCGTTCTATCAGTTGTGGTGTTACTTTGTTTCAGACATGGGCATGGGAGCACATTTCTATTTTGAGGCCTATTATTCATGTAGACTTGCAGCCTGGTGAGCCTTATTCCTTCCGGTATACAACAGGTATCAGACACAAGGGTTTGGGGAACACCTTGTACTAGAGACATCAGTTTGACATATTGCAACATTTTATTTGGAGACCTTACTTAGATTTCCCCGGTTGGCCTAATGAAGTAGTACACTTGTCTTTCTGTCGACATCAGAGATATCTTATTGGGAGGACCTTTGAGACCTAGCGGATTATAGAGATGTATCTTCCAGGGCGGGTTCTTAGATAGTTCGGTGAGGTACAGGTGACACCTGTGGTTACTGCCTATTTTTCTCATGTATCGTGAGAGGTATCTGATTGGGATGTGTGCATACAGCCACATGTTTCTGTAGCATAGGAATTTGGAAATCATCACAAACAATATTAAAATATTAATCATTAGCTCAATCACGAAAACTCATTGCAACGATCTATCCTAAAACACACTCAATAAAGGCATAAAGATAAAACATTCAAAAGTAAATACTATGCAAACCATATGTGGATATGAATGCTTCCTTCATGCTGCTCCATTGTTCTTCTTTCCTCTTCAAGTAGTTTGGTTGTGGATCTCACCTACAAGTGCACATACATGATTGAAAGCAAGTAGGTAAGAAAATTGCTCAAAAGTACTCGAAGCGTGATTGATTAGAAATTCGATAATCTGGTTAGGGGATTTGATTGAAGAAATTCATCCAATTTATAGACAAATTGGAGAGATGGATCAAATTAGCATGATTCAATTCAAATGGAAATTGCAAATCAATTATGTCAATTATGACAAATTATGCACTTTCTATGCAAAATTTGTTGATTGATGATTTATGACAAATTATGACAAACTTCTATGTCAAAAATTGATTGATTGTCAATTATGACAAATTATGACAAATTGACATGTCATGTCCATGAATTTAGGAGAGAAATAGGAGGAAATTGAAATTAGGAATTAGAAAATTAGGAAATTAGAGAATTAAGAATTTAGGAATTAAGAAATTGATGAAAATTAGTAATTAGGTAAATTAATTAATAATTTGTCATTTATTAATTAATTCACAAAGAGGAATAATTAGCCAATTAAATGAACATTTAATTGTGACAAGAAGACTTAGGATAAATAAATAATTTATTAATCCTAAAGGAGGAAATGACAAACCAGGTTAAATGATTAAATCACGAAACCCTAGAAGATGAATTAGGTCTTGATGAAAGATAATTGACTCGATCATGATTCTGATTAACAAAGGACCAATGTGATAAATGATTTAATTGATAAATGCGCCAATTGACGAGGAACAATGACTAATTGATCCAAATTGACATAATTGAAAAGAACGATGATTGATGACAAAATAGATTGCAAAATGACAAAATTGAAAATGACAAGGATTGATGACAAATCGACAAGATTGATAAGAGGAAAAAACCCTAATTAGGATTGACGATGTCCAAAATGATGACAAATTAGCACGCACATTAATGCGACAAGATAAAATCGATCAAAATCATGACCAGATAGTGTTGCCGACAAGACCAAATTCGAAAGCGAGACGAATGAAGAATGTAGAAGAATGACTCGATGCTCGCAAATGATAAAGACCAAGTGTGAATCATAGGAGAAATGTTAATGTGACGCAAAAACCTAAAATGAGGCAATGCGCAAATGTTAAAGTATGACTCCGCAAGCGTTGACCATTTTTAGGTGTCTACAGTTTCTTTTGCTGAGTTCGATTCTCTGCAGGCATTACTCTGGGATTGGGGTAGAGGTGGAGCGGATCCAAGGATGATGGCAGAGTATGATGCATGGTTTTCTAGGCATGGGCTAGTGCCTTTGACCTATCTTGTTGTTCTGATTATAGCACAACAGATTCACCATCCTAGATAGTGGTTGAGGATAGATGTAGGGGAGAGAGCTGATGGAGGAGGAGAGGGTGGAGCTGGGGGAGGAGATGGTGGAGATGAGGGAGGAGATGGGGGTGATGAGGGAGATGAGGATGTAGACATTGGTGGGGACACTGATTCTATTAGCAGTGAGGACAATGATGATTCTTCTAAGTCATCGAGTAGCGAGGATGGAGGTGAGGATGAGGATATGCCAGAGCTAGAGGATGTGCCTAGTGTTGAGGATGGGAGAGGATAGGTTGATGATGAGTTGGAGACTCTTAGAGCATGGGTCCAAAGTTTGGAGGATGAGGTCGCCAGATGAGATATCGAGCGAGAGACATACCGTACAAATTATGGTGCTCTTGAAGCTGAGAGAGATCATCTCCAGAGGGAGAGAGATGAGGCAGTGCGGAGATGTCAAATTACCATGGATGCATTTGATCAGCTTTTTAGAGCAAGTATAGATGCGCCCAACCAGGAAGATATGTACTTCACTGTTATGCAGGAGTCTATTTATTATCAGCAGGCATATGAGAGAGCCATCCTTGAGGGTTAGAGAGAGCCCACCTTTAGTGCATTCATGGGGAGGAGATCGACTAGATCTACTTCACGACGGACTAGCAGTGGTGGCATTATGGGACCACCTCGATATCCTGGGGCAAGATCTAGTGGAGAGGATCCACCTGCTGATAGAGGCAGTGTTGGTTGATCATGTTATCTGAGCCTTTGAGCTTATTTATTGTATTCACACACATTATCATTTTTGAGTTATATATATATATATATGGCATGTAGGTTTTGGTAATGATCTATGTATGTTTTTTTTTTCATGTATGCTTATATGATGCTATGAGTTTTATGATACATATATATTTTAATTCTATATGATTCTAAATGCAATGGTAGTACATGTATGTAGTAATGATGTAAAAAATGAATGCAAATGACTCTATAATGAATGCTAATGCAATCTATAATGAATGTTATGCTAATGAACTCTATAATGAAATGCAAATGAAATGTATCATGAAATGCAAATGAACTCTATAATAAAATGCAAATGAACTCTATTAATGAATGCTTTTTGTATGATAATGGTTGAACCAATTTTAACTCAGATACATCTTGAAGAAATGTTAGTTAAATGATAGAAAGAAAAATGGATGGTAGAAAGAATGTTAGAAAGAATGCGATTTAGACAGAAGATGAGAAATCAACAAACTATCAATAGGCAAATGAGATGAGCATGAGAATGAAATTGAATGAATCACGAACCTGTGTCACATATTTTATTGCATAAATATATATTCATCACTGAGCCTTATTATTGAACAATGAAGCTTTAGCGCATCAAGGTATAAGGAACCAAGATGCAAAGATATCTCATTGAAGAAACAAACACGTAGCAGACAAGGAGTGAACCCTCCATTCTAGGAATTGCATTAGGGGTCGAGGTATGTGTGGCGATTTCACCTTGATGTGAAGGCTCTTATCACAGACACCCACTAGAGCAATTTCCCTAGAATTTCATCAATTCACACCACAAACAGCAAACAAAGAAAAAGATAATGCCCATCATAGCTCCTCTAGTCACTTGTGGACATCCTTGAGTAGCATAGGAACAATATCTGTCACCAAATGATAAAAAGATAAAGACTGACCCGGACAAAATTTAGCAGCTATACTGAACTTGTGCCTTCGCTCTTAGTTGTTTGATGTGATGGTTGATAATGTCTAATCACAGAAAGTTGCGGACCCCATTTAAGACTGACCTATCTGATTTCGAGTGTATCCTCTTCTGTTTAAGACAAGATAATGATCACGTTGATATGGACATGATACGATTGGTAAGATAGTTTGATCAGTTGATTGCAAATGTTTGAATGGATAGTCATATCCTTTGTTAACTTCGTGCAAAGTGTTTTTTGGATATCTACTAGGGTATTTGTTTCTCACAAGACATTTTATTGCAAGTTTTTCTGATTGATTGATTTTCGATTTTTAGTTCTTTTCCAAGAGCTTTTACGATGTTTTTGGATTATGTAGATCAATATTTGAATGTTTTTGGTTGATTTTTTCAGGATCGTATTTGAATGTTTTTGGTTGATCTTTTCAGGATTGTATTTGAATTTTTTTGGTATTTTTAGATTTTTCAATGTTTTTGGATTTTGTGGTTTTTGATTTTTTTGGATTTTGAGTTTTTCACTATTTTTTGATATTTTTGAAGGACGTTATATGATTTTTAGGATTTTTTCAAGACTTTATTTAATTTTTTCGATTTTTTCAGGACTTTATATTATTTTTTGGATTTTTTCAGGACTTTATCTGATTTTTAGGATTTTTTCAGTTATGCCCCTAGTGTGCAGACCTATATGAGATGATGATCTATAGAATGTATGTGGAGACAAATGAATTTTGGACATGACCTATGTGAATGCAATATGCAGGATGAAGATGCATTTCCTATTCGAACAAGCTTGACTGTCTTTGTTTTTGCATTGGTAATACACCAATAGAAATAGAGGTGCAAAACATCTCACAGAGAAGTGGTCAATCGATCTCTAAGGCCCTTTAGAAAATTCATGTCAACACACTTAGTGACTAGGATTTACAAATGGAGATGCGGAAAACTTCCCCATTGGTTCTTGAAACTTTGATCTTCTTTTGCCCATGTGTGTGCAAATGCGTTAATTCCTGCTCTTGTGCTCACTAAAGATCCTTAGCATCCTATATGACTAGCTACATGATTTTTCTAACTTCAAAAGCATCCTGAATAGAGCCTCGCTGCCAGCAAGCCTTGAGAGCTCCAACGAGGTTATAGACTGTAATTTCTCAAATATTGCTCCATTGCCAGGAGGCGTCCATAGCCCTAATGGAGTTACTTGCATGTTCCCATAGTCAAGCTTTTTATCACATTTGTATACATGATATTTCAGTTATATATCATTTCTCTTTTGCCTTGAGATGGATATTTGGCATAGCTCTTTTTCTTTTTATTTTCTTGCCTTGACTTGTAAGTAATGAAACCTACTTAGGTATGACAATTACAGCGGCGCTAAAGTAGAATTTTATATTTTTCAGTAGTCATATGATCAACTAGGTGTCTAGAATGAATTAGAGATCTTCTTAATGTGTGAGATATAGATTGTGGGTTAACAAGTCTCAAATAGTGAAATCACTACCCAACCATAAGTAAAGCATCGTCATAAGGTAATGTTGAAAATGAATGACCTTAGGAGCTCAAAGACTTCATGTCTGAATATCTAAGAAAGGAAATGACCCTTGTTTTCCTTAGATGCAAACGAATGATAAACTCGAACAATTGCCTTGTTTTATTGATGCTTCTATATGAAAATGTGGAAAGTTTAAGAATGTGATGCATTTAAAAAAGAAACTATATGTAATGCAGATTTTTTTAAATGATATGATATGCAATGCGGAAAGTAAAACCTAAAATACATAGCCCTTAGGTATAATATCGCTTAAGGTGCATGATGTTCATAGGGTCAGAGATTGGATCTCCCTCCATGGTAGCCAAATTATAGGCTCCATTTCCTATGACCCTTGTTATAATGAAAGGACCTAGCTAGTTAGGTTCAAATTTCCCTGGCCTTTCTCGTTCTGCTAGGTTCCTTTGATTCTCTTTAAGTACGAGATCTCCCACTTGAAAATTTTATGGGTGGACTCTTTTATTATAACTTCGTCTTAGTCTATTTTGATATCCTTGTAAATTATTGAACATTGTTTGTCATTTTTCATCAAGGGTCTCGAGTTATTGCAACCTTGCTACCCTGTAGTCTTCTTTTTATGTAATGTTCCGTAAGGATACTCTTAGAGATGGTATTTCTATTTCAGTGGGGAGTATCGCTTTTGTACCATAGACCAAGGAATATGGTGTTGCTCTTGTAGGTGTGCGTACTCCTGTTCTGTAAGCACAGAGAGCAGGATTTAACTAGAGATGCCAGTCTCATCCTGTGTCAGTGACTACTTTCTTAAGAATTTTCAATATTGTTTTATTTGTAGCCTCTACTTGTCCATTACTTTGTGGATAACATGGCGTGGCAAATCTTTGTTGTATGTGAAATTTGTCACACAATTCTTTCACTTCCTGGTTTTTAAATGGACACCTGTTATCTGTAACAAAGCACATTGGAACTCCATATCTACATATAATGTAGTTGAGCATGAATTTTTCTATCTACTTTCCAGTAATGTATGTTAAAGGAATTGCCTCAACCCATTTGGTAAAGTATTCAGTGACTGTCAAGATAAACTTGTGCCCATTGGAAGAAGTAAGGTTTATTTTACCCACTAGATCTAATCCCCATTGTGAAAATGCCCACGGTGATGTGATGGGTTGAAGATCTTGTGTTGGTGCATGAATAAAGTCTTCATGCATTTGGCATTGTTTACACTTCTGTACATACTTGTAAGCATCTTTTTCCATGGTTGGCCAGTAATACCCTATTCTCAGCAATTTCTTTGACAATGGCGGACCACTTTGGTGAGCCCCACAGATTCCATCATGGACTTCTTTTAAAGCAAGGTGTGCTTCATTTCTCATCCAGACATTGGAGAAGAGTTCCATCAAAACCCTTTCTATACAAAGTATCATCTATAATGGTGTATCTAGATGCCTGACAAATAAAGGTCTTCTTTTGATTTCTAGATGGATCTAGTGACATGTATTGGGTGTGCAAATATGTATATATTTCATTGTACCAAAGTGATTTTGGACCCACAATTTCACATACATAGTCTGATAGGGGAGTATCATATGTAGGTAGCATTAAATGTTCTATGATAAACTCAAACTGAGTTTCGTTAGTAGGCATATTCAGAAGAGATCCTATGGTTTCCATTGCATCTGCTACCTTGTTTTGTATCCTTAGGATTTGTTCAAAGGTAATTTTACTGAAGTTCTCCTTGTAATCTTCGACCAGCTTCTTATAAGGCATGAGTTTTTCATCCTTCATGTTGTAATCATCATTGACCTATTTTACAATCAACTGTGAATCACCATAGACCTATAACTCTTGTATTTTCCATTGTACAGTTGTACGAAGCCCTATGAGGAGAGCTTCATATTCAGCCATATTGTTGGTGCATGGGAAATTGATCCTAAATGACTTAGGTATAACATCCCCTTGAGGAGTAAAGAAGAGAATGCCTGCTCTAGATTCGTGACTTGTATATGACCCATCAAAGTATAACTTCCACATTACTGAGGCAGTTAATGTAAACACAGATTCATCTGGAAAGTCTATCAGCAATGGATGTATGTCCTATATAGGAGCCTCTGCTAATTGATCAGCCATGGTTTGTCCTTTGATGGATTTTCTACCTATGTATTCTATATCAAACTCGCTCGAGATCATAACCCACTTAGCCAATCGCCCATTCAATGTTGCTCTGCTCAATAGGTACTTCAGTGGGTCAAAGCATGCAATGAGTTGCACCTTATGACTCAACATGTAATGTTTGATATTTTGGGATGCAAAGATTACTGCTAAGCATGCTCGCTCTATGGGGGTATAATTAAGTTCATAACTGATAAGAGTCCTACTTATATAATAAATGGCTCTTTCTTTTCCATTTTTGTCATTTTGTGTCAATAGAGCTCCTTGAGCTGAGTTCGTTGCTGATATGTATAACAATAGAGTTTGTCCTGGAATAGGAGATATTAACACTGGTGTGTTCAAAAGATAATCTTTCAGAGCTTGGAAAGCTTCCTAGCATTGTTCTATCCATTTAAAAGTAACTCCTTTCCTGAGTAAATGTTGGAATGGGTGACACTTATCTGCCAACTGTGCTATGAATCTCCTTATGGATTGTAGTCTTCCTTGTATTCCTCTGAGTTTTTTAAGTGTTGACGGAGGTTGCATATCAATGATTGCCTTGACCTTGGCAGGGTCTATTTCAATTCCTCTGTTTGATACTATAAACCCTAATAGTTTACCTACTATTACGCCAAACACACATTTCTTCTGGTTTAATCTGACATTATACTATTCCAATCGATCAAATATCTATGCAAGAACTGCAAGGTGACTTTCCCTGGTTTGTGATTTAACCAATATGTCATCCACGTAATCTTCCATTATGTTATGGATCATGGCATGAAACAAAGTTGTCATGGCTCTTTGATATGTTGCTCTAGCATTTTTGAGACCAAATGGCATCACATTCTAGCAGCATGTTCCCCACGGGCATGTAAAGGTCATTTTATGTTGATCTTCTAGTGCAATTTTAATCTGGTTGTATCCTAAAAAACCATCCATTAAGAATAATATCTTATTTCCAACTGTTAGGTCAACTATCATGTCGATATTGGGTAGCAGGAAGTCATCCTTAGGACAAGCTTTATTTAGATCTTGAAAATCAGTACAGATTCTTATGCCTCCCGTGGGCTTAGTCACAGGTACCAGGTTGGATATCCATTCCGCATAGTCAATAGGTCTAATAAAACCTACATCCAGCAACTTTTGTAGTTCTATTTTAACTAGTAATGCGATACTTGGATGTATTTTTCTCAATTTTTGCTTGTAAGGTTTAACTCTTGGTATCAATGGTAAGTGATACAACACTAATTCAAAGTCTAAGCCCGACATGTCTGAATAGGACCAAGCAAAGTTGATAGGTCGTTGCTTCAAAAAATGAATGAATCTGTCTTTTTCTTCTTTGCTCAATGATTTTGCAAGATGGATGTTATATACAACCTCCCCTTCTGCTATGTTTACTTCTTCTATTTCCTTAGTAAGTAATGTTGAACTTTCTCTTTCCATAGGAAGATTACCCAAGTCACTTTTGTCATTATGGGTAGTTCGATCCTTATCTTCTATTGGAGAAGTACTTTCTTCTCCAAAATATGTCATTCTATTTAGGTCTATAGCAAACCCTACTTTATGATCACCTTGCGGAAATCCCTCTCTGACTCCTAGAAATTCTGAAATTGCTTCATCGTTTTCAAACCAATCCAGCATTGGTCTTCCTTCTTGCCCCCAATCAATCAAGTGTGAATGTACTAGGGGTAAATCATTACTCCTTTCTTTAGTAGACTCTGATAACATGAGGACTTGATTGTTTGCTGACTTTGAGTATCTTCATCCTTTTTAAGCCTTATTTGATTCCTTAATATTACACTTTCTGATGGGCTAGAATCATGGAGTGATAAGAATTCATAGTGATAAGAGTCTGTCTCACTTTCAATATATGTTTCATCATATGAACTATCATCACTTATTTCTTCTTGTTCCTATGCCTGATTCTGTTGTAGATTGTCCGGTCTTCATTGGACATTAGTTACCCTTCTTAAGCCTGGTATAAGCCTTTGCAATCTTTCTTCATCTATTTCGTTAGGTTGGGCCTGAGTTGCTTCTTGTGGTAGAAGTAGTGACAATGACCATGGGTGAGGTTCAGGTGGTGGGGGTAATCCTGCATCTGTTGCCACATTAGCCTATACTGTTGTGTCAATAACTGCATCATTTTGTAACTCAATGGTAGGTTCTTGCAAGAGTTGTCTCATGTTTTCCCCATCTCATTCTGCGCGTGGTGATGTAGGTACCTGATTACTTGTTTGAGATGAAGATGGAAGCACCTGTGTGGACAAATTCCTTTGCGATATGTAATCTGATGGTTTTCTTGGTCAATTTAGTATATCAAGAGTACATTGTCTTGCCTCGGTGATATGTTGTACATGCTTGTATCCCAATCCTTGATTTCCTAGATTATCATTAGGAACAATAGGTTCTAGTCTTCCTTGTTTCTGTAACTCAAGGCCTATGGTACCATAATTTTGAATCCATTGCCATACTAATTTGTGTGTATTCTGGGTATTGTCATATGATCTTCTTCTCTATATATCCAATGGTTAACATCTTCGTTCAAGGATTATTCCTATAAGTTACCCCATCTAATGGAAGAGCATGAATCTGTGTATCTGACAATATATTTTCCTTTGTCTCACTTTTGCACTATAGTGTGAGGTTTCCCAAAGAACTTAGGAGAAAGAGACAATTGTTTCCCACTTAAAGTATTTGCAATAGAGTACTCTCCACAACCCATATCCTTTATTTGTAAGGAGGATGTTGTAGGCATATCTTTTTTTGTTTCTATGATCTTTAATGTTTCCAACTGCGTAGTGAGAGGTGCGGCCTAATTGATAGGTACCTGATTATCCACACTGTCTTTCAGATAATTGCAATGTTGGAATGGATTTGCATCACCCTTTATGGTGATTTCAATTCCATTATATGGGAATTTGACACACTGATGAAATGTGGATGGTACTACTTGCATGGTGTGGATCCATGGGTGGCCCAATAACATGTTATATCCCGGCTCTATGTCCAAGACTTGAAAAGTGACCTCTGTTGTTATTGGTCCTATTTGTATAGGTAATGTTTCAATGCCTTTAGATGGACGTTCTTCATCATCGTAAGCCTTGATATTTATCCTTTTGTAAGAATCAATGTGAAGTTCTGAATATCCCAGTGCTTTGACTAGCTTTAAAGTACAAATGTTGAGACTGACTCCCCATCTATGAGTACTCTTCTGATTCTTTTCTTATGAATGTAAGCTTCCAGATGTAGTGGGTCATTATGAATTAATTTATCATTAGGAATATCTTGTTCTATGAATGCAATACATGTGCCTTGTGTCAAATTTCCTACCATAGACTGGAAGGCATGTTCATCTATATCTTTGTCCACTACTGAATCTTGAAGTGCTTTGTCCAGTATAGCTCTATGATTAGGTGAAATACGCAATAGTTTGACTATTGATATTTGTGCCGGAGTTTTCTTAAGTTTCTCAACTACATTGTAAGTCCCTACTGCTGGTGGTTGATTTTGTGGTATCCCTTGTAAAGTTACCTTTGATCTATGAGTAACCACTACACAGTCTCTATCACTGGGAGTAATTGTGATTGTAGCAATTATATCATTTGTATCATAGGCTGTTATATCAAGATTTATGTTAAATTCCTCTTCATAGTCTTTATGTGTATGTTTGGCATCCATAATATGTTCTATGAGTTCATCTTCAAACCAACCTGAGTGAGATGGTTGATCATGTCCCGAGTCTCTAAGACAAATATTTGTATCATCATCGTACTTTGGTGCTTCAGATATCATGCAAATTTGGTTATCATCTCTATGAGTGTCCTGATATTGGTCCTCTTGATCAGGTGTTTCTTGTGAATCATTGTTTGTTGTATCTCCTGAGCTAATGGCATGAATAGTGTAGTCATATGAGACCTTTGTGTAGTTAGCCGTATTGTCTTGGGTACCTGATGTGGTAGCTTTTCCCTTGTCATGCTTAACAAAATGATCCTTAAAAATTGTATGATTTGTGTTTGTTGAGGTCTTATCGATATCAATTGTGATGTCCCCTTGGTCTATCATATCCTAGACCAAGTTTTTTAGTTTGTAGCAACTTGCCATTTTGTGACCTTTAGTCCTATGATAATCACAGAAATCATTGTCATTCCACCATGTGGGTTTGAAAGGACCTGGCTCATATACTCTTACTTCAGGTAAAGTGATCATGTTTGTCTATATTAACTTTTTGAGCGCTAACTCAATAGGTTCTCCTAAAGGTGTGTAATTTCTTCTTGGAATGTTTACCCTGGGGTATCTTGTGTTACTCCTTGTATGTGGATTTGTTGACTGAGTCATTCCCAAAGATAAAATGGGTTGAGTTATGTTTATTGTTCTGGCATCTACAATACCATCATTGGTCAGATTTTTTTTTTTGACCAAAACTTAGATTTCTCATTGTTGTTGGTGTTGCCATACTTAATAAGACCTTGTTCTACTAATCCCTTCTCACATTTGAGAGTTGTTTCTGTGATTTGTTTGAATGTGGTTAAATATTGCATTTGTATCAGATATTTAATCTTAGGAATCAAATTTTCTGTAAACATATCGACTTTCTCCATTTCTGGGATAACTGTCTTGCACCTCCTATAGAGAGCCCTCCATCATTGTATGAAGAATGCAAATGTTTCATTCTCATATTGTTTAGTGGCACATAAGTCCATCAATGTAACCGACGTGTCAATGTTGTGCGAGAAGTTTGCAATAAATTGTTCAGCTAATTATCCCCATGATGTGATAGTTGGTGGTAAATGTGAAAACCATTCTAAAGCCGGACCTCCCAGACTTTTAGGAAATAGTCTCATTAGATAAGTATCTTCTGAGGCAACTTCTATACATGTTGTAAACAATTCTCTAATATGATCTCTAGGATCACCTTTCTCTCGATATCTATCAAATTTGGGTGTTTCAAAATGTTGTGGGAAAGGTGGTATGTATAATGTGTGATCGAATGGATAAGGACGTAAGTCCTACATTATGTAGCTCTTTTTATCATTACCAATTTGCATGGTCATCATTTGTTGTTGCAAATTCTGTATTTGTTGTGTCAGAATATCTGTTTGTGTCAAAGGTATACCTTATGTTTGTGTATGTCCCACAAAAGGATTCGTGGTTGCATAACTAGGAGGTTGTTGGAAGGTACCAAGATTATAACCTTGTGTGTTGTGCATTCCACTAGGTACTGTGAAATAGGTGATATGTGAACCCATGTTTGGTTGAGTTGTACTTGTTGTATTGGCAAGACCTAGATTTGCATTTGGTTAACTATATGTGGATCCCATGGAATAGGAAACTGGAGGTTGGGTTGCACTTGTTGCCTGTGTTTGAATAGGTGGTAAAATACTTGATATTATTGGTATGCTCTATGATGGTATACTAGCATTGATCGTTAGGGATGACACACTTGTTTGAAAGTTCGCATTTGTCTTGACATTTGTTTGGATAGGTACATTTTGAGGAAAACTGGAGGTCATTGCTTGTATTTGTGTCAAGGGTGGTATTTGACTGTTAGCTTGACCTAAAGTTTTTCCTAGTGGTAAAATCTTTGTGACATCAAAATCCTCAGGTAGTTTTGCCCCATTTTGTATTAACAGTGAAAGATACTTGTCCCTATCACTATGTATAAGTGCATCTAGGATCATGAGGACATGTGGGTCTTGTTGTGCGGACTCAATTTCTTCCTTTGTCAAATGTTGTTGTAATTTGTTTATGGTGGACATTGTCTATCTACCTGACTATTGACCTATTGGCATGTCCATGTTCCAAGTAGGGTTTATTGACTGTGTGTTGTGCGGGTCCATTATTCCTTTCGCTTTTTGTGACCTTGTGATGGGCATCTAAAATTTCTTATATGAAGGTGGTTCTATGCAAGACGATGGCCTAACACTAGACTGTAGACATAAATATGAGGTATGCAAGACTATACTAGACTCTATTGAGGATTTTGATGTGAGACCTTTTTAGCATTTCTAGATTTCTCTACTGCAAGTGGAAATCCTAGACTCAATGTTTATCTCATGTATGACTCCTATATATTGAGGTGCGCTTCTTCTTAAATCCCAAGCTAAGTTAGCTATACCATCAATGATTTCTCATTGACCTCCGTTTGGAACTAGATTAGGTTGCTCGAAGGGAAGCAAACCATCACCTGGGAGACCCACTATGAACCTATAACTAACAATGGACTTAGACATATATGAGGTCTAGATGAAGATGTATATGATAATGTAGGACTATGCAACTAATATGGACGATAATGCAAAAAGACTTAGAACAATAATGAGGATGTAAGTGGGACCATGCAAAAGACGTAGGATGATAATGAGGACGTAAGTGTGACTATGCAAAAGACGTAGGATGATAATGAGGATGTAAGTGTGACTATGCAAAAGACGTAGGATGATAATGACAACATAAGTGTGACTATGCAAAAGACGTAGGATGATAATGAGGATGTAATTGGGACTATGCAAAAGACTATGTAAGGGACTGCCTATGGTCACAAGTATGTAAGGACTTTTGAGAATCAGTTTCAAAATAGACTTTGTTTTTGGTAACTTCGTGTGTAGGACAATGTTTTGTAGTTTTCTAAATCTGAGAACAATTGTTGGTAGGTATGTATAGCTGACTGACTCAATTTTTATACAATCTCAAAAAATTTAGAGATATGTGGGATAGGGCCTGAAATAGCCCAAGGGACTGACCCAATACTGGTCTATCACAATGATAAATAAAAAAGCATGGAATAACATCTTAGGCTAGATAGTGGACACCATTCAGTGAGGCCCTTATGAAATACCGAGACAAAATGAATAGATAGAAAGTTTGGCAGCACTAGCTCCACTCCATGGCACACACTTCTTGGGCATGCCAGTCTCTCTTACCCTGAAGATCTGAGGATCTTATAGCCGAGGGATTCCTATATCATAGTGTAAGGTACATGAAGGGTATCTATGGGGTACGATCCTCACTCCCGGAACCACTGAATGTAGGATTTTTGGCAACTAAATTGGTTCTTAGTATTAGGTTTCGAGGGGTCCTGATC
The DNA here is from genome assembly GCF_030272615.1 of Cryptomeria japonica. Taxonomy (NCBI): domain Eukaryota; kingdom Viridiplantae; phylum Streptophyta; class Pinopsida; order Cupressales; family Cupressaceae; genus Cryptomeria; species Cryptomeria japonica. The sequence continues at coordinate 860,972,161 of NC_081409.1, forward strand.
CAATGACGGATTCTCAGAGCAAGCCACTTAAGGCTTTTGTTGAGCTTATTAGTGCAGGGAAGGCCCCCACATACATTGAATTCACTGAACACTCTAGCCGCCTGACCAGTATATTTATATAGCGGCTTGAAAAACCCGCTTGAGAGTACACTGGGAGAGATGATATCCCCAACGCATCCCAATTCGAAGTACCTCTGTGGGGTGATGAAATCCCCAATCAAAGATACCCCTCACTACATAGAATAAAAGAAAATTTGGTTGTCATTGTCACCTTCCTTCTTTCTCCCAAGAGCTCGATGGTGGGTAGAAAGTCAGTAAGTGCAATAGTAGGTCCACACTAGACATAATAAAAAGTTCTTTTCCTTAAGAAAATGAAAAAATGATTTAATCTAATGCAACCCGATTCACATTCGTTTTATAGCCCAGATTTAGGTGTTAGAAATGCATGTGCATGTCAATTTTAAACACCAAATCCAAGTATGAAGGCATACCTGTCCATTTTAACCATTTGTTGATTTTTAAGCACCAAAAACCAAGTGTGAGATACACGCATGTCCATTTTAGCCCATGTTTATTTTAAACACCAACAACGAAGTGTGAGATTATCCATGCATGTCCTTTTTAACTGTTGTTGATTTTAAGCACTAAAAATTGAAGTGTGAGATGTTCATGCAAAATTACTAATCTAATCCTCCCTGCGAATCCACCACAGGCTATAAACAGAAGATTAGTAGTAAAATTAAACCAATAGAAAACAGAAACTCAAAACTTGACAGAGGCGATTGTGTAATACTACCTGAGCAAATGTGTGATACTTACAGACCAAATGCATAAATTTGACAGACCAAATGCGTAAATCTGACAGACTGAATGCGTGACTATATCTGGTCGATTGCGTAGCACTAACAAGTCAATTGCGTGACAGAATGCAGACAACAAAAAAAGGTTAAAAACTAAAAAAATAAGAAAACTAAACTCGATCAGGAACTTGCGAAACCAATTGTGAAGCCCTAGCCAAATCCCTCATCATCCATTCAATATTGATTAGATCATATTTAACTGTATAAGAAAGAACTAGGCTATTATATCTGTCTAAGGCCAGTTGTTCTTCCGAATCTGAACTTCCATTGCTCTTCTCCTCTTCATGGTATAATGGCTCTCAAATATTGCACTGGTAACCTGCAAGTGACACAAAGATTCAAAGTTCGTGATTGTTGAAAATGGAGATTGGATGCTCAATTTATAGAAAATTGGAAAAGATTGATTGAAAGGTGGAACAGATTGATCAAGAGATGTGAACCCAAGTGAGCTCAAATGAAAATTGATAGTTGAACTGCTGATTGTAGGAGTGAAACTCAATAGATTGAATAGATTAATTGAGTTAACTGGTTGAGAAAAAGCTGATTGAGGGAAGAAAAAGAATGATTGGAGGAAATAAAGAGGATGACAAAGAAAGCTTAATTTAGAAAAAAGCTAACTAAAAGATAGAAATAGAGATTGGAGAGATAAATGATTTAATTAATTAATTGATTGAATTAATTAATTTAGCATGTTGTTGCATTTAGATTTAGATTTTTAATTTAATCTTTGCATGAGATTTTAATTCAAATATTGAATTTATTAATTCAATTTAGTATTTGAATATATTTAGAACTTGACTTTGATTTTCAATTTGGTTTTTGAAATCATGCACATGTAGTTGAATTTGGAAGAAATTAGAAGAATATGAAATTGAACGAAATTAGAATTTGAGGATTTGGAAATGGAAGAATTAATTAGTTAATTAAATAATTTAAAGAAACTATTTAATTATTTAGAAATAGAATTTAATTAAATAATAAAGATTATTTAAATTAAAGGATTAAATCACAATTAATTAAATAATAAATATTTAATTAATATTTAGAAGAGGGTTGAATGATTAGATGATTAGAGATAGAAATTGAATAATTAGCAATTTATTTAAATAATAAAGATTATTTAAATTGGGGAATTAATTATAATTAATTAAATAATAAATATTTAATTAATATTTAGAAAATGATTAAAATGATTAAATGATGATAGAATAGGAAAATAGAATAATTAATAAGATGATGAGGAAATATGAAATTAGAAGAAATAGATTAATTAAATTAATTAAATAATAAAGATTATTTAATCAATTAGAGGAATAATTAGTACATGATCAATGAGACATTTTTAGGTGTCTACAGTTACCATACCGGAATGTCCCTTTCTTAACACCTTTGATTTTTCCAAGATTTATCATCAATTCACTTCTTAACCATTCACACAAATCGTATTTTTCATCATTCTTTACCATTTGATATGCAACATGGATATAGGAACTAGCAACAGAGTTTAATCGATTTGATTTTGTTACCTTGTAACTGATGATAATGCTAGAAAATTTTACATCTGAGTCCTTAATGGTGCTTATCCTCATCAACCTTCCATGAAGGGTTGCGTCGGTAAGCTTTGGGTAATTTTACAGCCTCAGTGTTGGACATCTTCTTGTCGGGTTCCTGCTCAACTTTGGGTAATCTGGTGATTTCCTGAATTGCTTCTTTGGTGATGATATGAGGTCGATCCAGCCAGATGAATTCATTATGGACCCTGCTCAGAACATATTTAACCATTTCATCCTTGAATTTCAACATATACAAGATTCCGGTTAACCCTAGGTCTTCAATGATTTGGAATTTTGGCTTGATTGTTCCAGAGCTACCTAGTATCATAGATTGATACATTCCCTTAATTTCCCTAGTGCCTAAATCCTCCAAAGTTCAATGAATATAAGCCCTAACATCTTCCACATATACTACGCCATTGGGAACCCTTGAAAATGTGCTAGTAGAGTCTTCCTTCATTTCTATTTGAGGAACTTATTTGAAAACATGTCTAAGCCTATCCTTAACCTCAACTACAGTGGGATTCACAATGAAAGTAGGAGCAGAGGATGATTCAGATGCCATTTCAAAGAAATACCTGGATAACAATTGTCGATTGAAAGATCTTGATGACTTCTCAGATAGCTACTTGAAATCTCTTTAGAATGTCTTTTCTCACTTTTGATCACCTATGATTCACCTTTGCTTCGCTCTAGTTTTCTCGAGTGTTGGGTGAGTGAAAATGAGTCAATTTTCCCTTTATATCAATGAGTAAACCCTAATTCTTCATTTTCACAAATGCTTAGCAGTGTACTCTACCAAATGCTGGTTTCATAGTTTTATGTCAAATAAACCTCCATCAATGATCAATACCACTCTCCAGATGTCTTTCCATATCTCTTCCAGGGAATATGCAATATTTTCAATGAATTTGCTAACCCCTAAGGCGTCTGCCTCAGTTATCAATTGAATTTCCTGCCGGTGCAGAAATGCTCTGTTCTATCGGTGGAGTTACTGGTACAACTATTGGTGTAGTTGCATCTCCACTTGGTTCTTCAAACTTTCTAACCCATCTTTTGGTGTGATCTTGTTGTAATTCATCTACTATTTTCTTTCCTTTCTCATTTTCTCTATCATTTCTAACTAGTTTAGTCTTACTTCTGCAGTACTTAGCAATATGACCTATTTTGTTGCATGCATAACATGTAACATTGTTCTTTTGAATTTCTTTGACATATCCGATGTCATTCCTTGTTCTGCATTGGTTAGTCAAATGTCCAAACTTTCCACACGCATGACACTTAACATTCATTCTGCAATCTTTTGACTTATGACCATATTTCTTGCAATTTGTGGATTGACCGAGAACTGAATTATAGTTTTGATTTTCTCTATTTCTACATTGTTTAGCCATATGCCCAAATTTATTACAAACAAAGCATCTAACATTGAATTTGTAAGCATTAGATTTCCTTACCAGTTTCCTCTAGTCTGATGAGTTCTACATACTGGTTGTCTGATCTTTATTTTCAGTACCAGAGCTTTCACCTTGTTCAATTCCAAGTCCTCTAGAATCTTAATTCTGCCTTTGTCTTTTCAATAAATCATCCAGGTGTGCAGCACTAATCCTGAATTTTTCTTTATACTCACTTGTAGTAGTCAAATCATTTCTCAGAGTCATTATTTGTCTTTCAATCTCTTGTTCATTATTCTAGGATTGTACCAAATCAGTTCTCAACATATCCTTCTCATGAGTCAATCTGCCACATTCTTCAAATTTATTCTTCAGAGATACAGCAAGATTCTCTCCCTTCTTCTTTCTGTCCTTAATTTATTTTGACATCCTCATAGCCAGCTCTTGCATTTCATTCTTCATGAGCATGTTTTGTTGACTCAGCTTCTGACATTGTTCCTCAAGTGCATTTTTCTCTTCATCATCCTAGTTTTGCAAAAGTTCCTTCCTCCTAGCTTGAGCAGATGATAACTTTTCTTGCAGAAAAAGAATGAATTCATTAGAAGAATTCAATTCATCTTGCATCTTTAAGTTCTTCAACCTTTCAACATCATAATCCTCAAGTGCCATCTCAAGTTGCTTCTCCATAGCCATATTCAATGATTCTGATTTCAGGATCTTCTTCAAGCTGTTAAACTTCCTCTGAGGCACTAGGCTCTGATACCATTTGTTGGAATAGAAGGAATCCAAGAACACTGAGAGGGGGGGGTGAATCAGTGTTCTGCTGGTGATATAAGATTTTACCTTATTATAACATACACATATAAATCGGTAAATGAAGAAACATATAACATGAAGTAAATAAACAAGCCACATGAATGAACACCATAACACACTGAATTTATATGTGGAAAACCTCAAAGAGGAAAAAGCACGATGGGATTTGTGACCCACAATATCAATTCACTGGCCATATGAAACATATTACATAGCATGGGGGCCTACACATGCAGGAAGGCACACTACCTAGAGCACACTGCTCAACACAAAAGAGTCTCACTGACTACCGGCTTCTGCTGAGATAAAACAATAATGGTGAACTCACAAAATGCATCTGCAATTCCAAAAAGAGTTCTGGTTATAGCTTTGTTCTGTACCAGTTCATAAACCCTAAACTCTTTTACCAGTATCTCCTTTACTCTAAGAAATATTTACAAACTATTTATTGACCATTGCATGATATTAATTCTGCATACAAATGATCTACATACATATCCTTTGCATCACTTTTCTTCTCCATATTCATTGTATTCATTGTCCTATATCAAAATGACCTAATAAACTGGCTTATGTACCCTTTACAAACAATATATATTATGTCAGCTTACAACACATTAAAAAAGATATTCAATGTCAGCTCTATACAATAATTACAAAATAATTTTACAAATAAAACCTTTTCCCGGAACCCAGACTAATGTTGGCTTCACTAAAGTGTTGAATGTCGGTGCCGGTATCTGTCGGTGTATGCTTTCTACATAATCTTGTTACCATTAATGAAAACATATGAATCCAATGATTGTCAATTGCCAACAAGTAATACCAAAAGTTGAAGCCATTTTGAACCTAGGGTTTGCGGAAATAGATAGTCTGAATAGATAAATAGCTTGATTCACAACCTAGCGCTAGAATTCTCTTTAGGATCATTGAAATTGTTGTTGAAATTGCTGAATCACTTCATTCTTCTTCTCTGCATTATTCTCTTGATCGCATTGTGGCAAATGAATATTTGAAATGCCTTTTTATCCTTCAAAAACCTAATTTTCCTTTGCAATAAATGTTGCAACTGGTTACCTTGATTTTCATGGAGTCACTTGCTGGAGCATCAAATCTTTTATGAAAATTTTGGATAACATTTACATACATGCTTTAAGCCTTTTGCAACCTTTCAGAATTGAGTGTAGATCATCGAAGAAGGGGTTCTTAGAATCTACATGAAAAGTTCCCCCCAAGGCATAAAACCCTAGTTACCGGATGAAGATCCTGCACCGATTTTGGGTGCAAATCCATAATAATCTTTAGATTCATCTTTTCTAACCCGCATCTTCTCATTTTTGTCTTTGATCTCTTCTACCTTCTCCTTTCCATTCTCATCTAATTTGTTTTTTCTGCTAGAGCACTATTGTTGCTTCTGCAGTACTTAGCAATGTGACCGATTTTGTGGCATGCACGACAAACAACATTTCTCTGCATAGGTCTGAAGCTCATTTGATTTGGTCTCATCCTGCACTGGTTAGAGATATGTCCAAACATTCCACAAGCATAACATATCTTGTTTTTCAAGTTATTCATTACTGCTCTACATATATTTGACTTGTGACCAAAGTTATTGCATATGAAATACTGACTGGTAAAGATAGGAACATTATTCACGTTGTTCATTCCATTATTCATCCTACTTCTGCATTGATTCACCATATGACTAAATTTATTGCAAGTAAATAATCTACCATTGAATTTATGAGCATTAGGTTATCTTACCAGAGCATTCTTTCTCTTCTTCTTATTAGGTTTTGCATTGCTTTGTCCAGATTTGAAGGATTCACCTTTCTCAAATCCAAGTCCTCGCATGTCCTTTCCATGTCTCTGACTTTCCAAATTCTCATAAAGCCTTGTTGAGGAAGCTTTGAATTTTTATTTGTAATCATTAGTAGTATCAAGTTCATCCCTTAAGGCAACAATCTATCTTTCAAGTTCTTGAGCATTATTCCTTGACTATGGCAACTCAAGCTTCAACTGATCATTCTCATAGGTAAGCTTGAAACATTCATCAGCTCTTTCCTTCAATGATTGTGCCAGATTCTCTTCATTTTTCTTTCGATCCTCAATCTCCTTAGTCAGCCTCATCACAATGGATCACATCTAATTCTTCAATGCAATATTCTCTCTCTCAAGCTTGTCAACTTCATCAGCTTTAGCCTGATTTTTCATGATTTGATATTTTTTCTCCTTTAGCTTGTCCATCAATTCTTTCCTTTTGTCTCTTGAAGTTCTCACTTGATCCTTCAAGTTGTTAATGAAATCATCAGCAACATTCAGGTTTTTCTTCAAGGAACTGATCTCATTTCTTGTTGCATTAGTATCCTCAAGTGCCACACTGAGTTGTCTCTGAAAATTAGAATCCATTGATTCATTTTTTTAGACCTTCCTCAAGCGATTAAGATTTCTTAGAGTAACTAGGCTCTGATACCAATTGTTAGAATCAAGGATCACTAAGAGGGGGGGATGAATCAGTGATCTGCCAGTTAGTAGATTTTAAAACTTAACTTTAAACCACCATAAGCATACAAATGAAACTAAAATGCAAGAACATAAGATAATCAACCACAAGATAATAACACTAGATTTTCATGTGGAAACCCAAATGGTAAAAACCATGGTGGAATTTGAACCCACAATATTATTCCAAGTTATGGCGAGTAGCAAAACAATATTACAAAATTGGAATGCACAGACATTCAGGCACATTGCCTAGAGCTTAGTTCTCAAATACAATAAGGGCTACAAACCCGGAAGGCTCACTGCCTTACTGATTAATTATAATGATGAATTATAGAAAAAATGAACTCCAATATAGCATCTACAATGCTTGAATTAGCTATGTTTAAGTGCCAAATATGTTGACTAAATCACCTCTGCTATTCTTCTCTGTTCTATCATGTTCACTATCTTAGTCAGCTACCAGATGAAAAATGCGCATGTGAAACTATGCCAAAATGGATTCTCAATCACCACTCGCTCACATGCAATCATATCATCCACCAAAAATATCATCTACACCAGTCTTATATATTCGCAATCACAAAATAGGTCAATTACTATGTTGACGTAGTAGTGTAATGTGTAGTCTCATGTCGGCTTGACCGGATCACTAAAGATAAATGTGGATCACCAAAACAATAATAAAATGATGTCTATCTATCGAATCAATCATCCCAAAGATGACTCAATAGAACCCCAATCACTGGAAAGCTTCCAGACCAAAACTGCTTTGTTCATCCCAGGATACTGGTTAACTAGCTACCAATTAATACCCGCTTCCAGTTAAGAAGAATTATGGCTACCAGATCGAATCTCCATGAAGAGTTTCCATCAATGACAACCCTAAACCAATTATCAACCATCAAAAGAAACTAGATGAGGGTCAATTGCCAACAAACACATGGTCCCTACAACTTTTGTCAGATTTCACAAAGCACCTCTGAATCATCTCAAACTTCTCAAATCCATGTGTGTAGTTGAATCCCGAATCTGTAGCTCACTATTTTTGCATACTTTGTCTCCATTTTCAGCACTTTGTCTTAATTCAATCAATCAACTTACAAAAGAGGGTCAATTGCATTTTAATCCATTCCAATCTACTTAATATTCAATCCTTGCATCATTTGGGATTGGATCTAGTAGATTCATCCCCCTCTTTTGAATGTAAAGTCCCCTCAAGTGAAAATCGGAACCTACTAAATTCCCTCTTCTTCCAAGTGGCGAACTAGCTAAGGTTCCCCAATTTTCCACTTTAAAATATGCAAATCAAAATTTTAGGTCAAGCCTTCATGTGAAAAACCAAGATTAGATATTTTATAATGATGCCAAAAATTCACCTATATGCCATGCTTAATAAAATGTAGCATCGTAAATTGTAACCCTACATAATTTATGTCACCTTTCGTTCCCCTACTTTAGTGTGCCTCATCTTAGCTCTCCCCTAGGTCCATTTGCTACCTTTTTAGCTCAAGCCTGATGTCATCTTTCTGCATGGAGAACTGAACCTATGCCTCAAGTTATGCACTCTTCTTTCCCACTTATTATGTTTTGTACAAAGAACTAAACCTATGCCCATAAATGATAACCCTACACAATTTACACCACCTTTTGTGAATCTTGGTCATCCTTAAATAGGACTTGATTTGAATATTTTGATGCACTTCCCCTCTCTCGTGATTTTGGTTCTTAGTGTCTCAATTTGACCATTGGAGGTTGGCCTAATTGGTAAATTACCTTTGGAACCCTATATAAGAACATCCTTTTGATTCATTTTCATAATATAATATAACTTCATCTACACCTATCATTTGTTCATCCACTTCAAGCATTCACAACAGTGATTCATCCCACCATATTCTTCAAGTATTTCAACATCATGGAGCAGAAAATCTACATCAATCTTCATTAAAGCATGTGTGTCTGATTAGGTCATTCATGTTCATGTCATTTCAAGTCATGTTATTTCATCAACACTTTTGATTACATTCAAAGAGAATTGCATCATCATCCATTATCAATTGTAGTAGATTTAAGGCATACCATTCAACATTTACTTTAGCATATTTCAAGTTCAATGTTGATTCAATTCAAGGTTTATTTCAAACCCAAGGTTTGACCTATGCAAACCCCTATCTATAACACCATTTCCCTTATTTCTATATGTAGGTAACAGATCCAAGAGCTATGAATGAATATTCTAGTACAAAATTCAACGATGATCAAATCCATGTTTTGTAGTAGTGAAAAGTAGAGGACAATATTAGCCAGAGCCTCCTGGTCCCATGAATTTTCAACTAGGTTCTAGGAATAGGTTTTGAGAAGAATTCTTGATTCATAAAGTTCCTTGTTTGTCTGCATCTAACAATTGGAGGACGAGGTCACCTAGAGCCTCTTGATCCTGTACTTTCGGGCTGAATATTTTATTGTAAGGAAGTTAAGTAGTGGAACAACTTCTTACACTAATCTTGAGAGGAGAGTAATGCAAAAAAAATTACAGATCGTCACAATGGTTACAAAAAATAGAAATAGATATAATAACATTAAAACCATAACACAGTGATTTATGTGGGGAAAACCCTTATGAGAGAAAAACCCTACACTCCAAAAGCCGCCCAATATATCATTCAGCAATCAAAACAGATTACAATATACTTGAAGAGAAATCTCTTCACAGGAGTACCACTAATCATAGATTTAGAGGTAACTCAATAGCTATAAGACTCTTACACTTACACAACCTCTATCTCATGCACCTCATATATAGGAGATACAATACAAGAAACTGTCAAACGGTATTACAAAACCATGGGCTAAAACCACCCAATAAGGTGTAGCCGACGTTATATCCCTTCTAGATGCCCTATCATGTGTCCCTCCCTTTTTACAGCTCATTTATGTGTCTAATGTATTTAACATTTCCTATTTCAAGAGTACAAACTTCTGGAGGCCATAACTTGAGAATCGTGTGTACTATTGACGAACCATTTGAAGGGCCAAAAATCTCGTGAAGTTCTCTATTGCCTCATAAATGCTATGTCATTTATGACCACTTTTTAAGGGCATTTGAAGGCCTCTAAAGTCCTCAAAATTAAATTTAAACCTTTCATTGGACCCCTCCAAAATAAAAAAAATTAATATCTTCAAAACTAGTTGTGATCTTGTGACGTAACTTTACTAAATGCTTATCTAGCCAACCACAAGCTTCAGGGAGAATTTTGCACCATTATGTGCTAAAATGAAAACTTATTATAAATAGTAACCTCATGTAAATGCAAAGTTGAGACACCTTGCAAGAGAAAAGGGAGTATCAACACAATAAATAAGTTGCTAGGGGCCATGAGGCCCATAGACTCTGAGCACCCTCTAAACTTCTTTGTGCTCATAGCCTTAGTTAAAGAATCTACAACATTCATCAAATTTTATACCTTAACTAGCTTATCCCTGCCATCTTCAACCATATCTCTGACAAAATGATAGTGAACATCAATGTGCTTCGTCCGGGCATGAAATGTTGGGTTCTTAGCTAGCCAGATCGCACTCTGACTGTCACAATAAACTATCGCGACTCCTTATTTTATTCCAATGTATGAACATAGTCTCTTAAGCCAAATGGCCTCTTTAAAAGCATTATTAGATGCCATATACTCTGCTTCAGTAGTGGAAAAAGTAACCACAGCCTATCGCTTACTCATCCAACTAATTTCACCACCAAATAAAGTAAACACATAAGCACTAGTGGATCTTCTGCTATCAATATCACCTGCCCAGTCTGAATCCACATAAGCATGAATATCAAGGGAAATCACGTCTCCAACTAAATTACCATGATAACACAAATAATACTCTAAGGTACCCTTCAAATATCTGAAGACTCTTTTGACTGCATCCCAATGAACTCTACCAGGATTAGACATATATGTGGACAAAACTCCCACTGCTTGGGCAATGTATGGTCTAGTACAAACCATAGCATACATCAAAATTCCAAATTCACTTTGGTAAGGCACATTGCTCATGTCTTCCATCTCTGATGGGGATGCAGGACAATCTGCAGCAGATAATTGCGTTCCAATTGTAAAAGGAACACACATTGGTCTACAATCCTACATGTTGAACCTTTGTAACACTAAATTCACAAACCTACTCTGGCCTAGCCATATCTTTCTATTCACTCCATCTCTTCTAATTTCCATCCCAAGAATGTGTTTTGTTGCACCAAGATCTTTCATTTCAAATTTAGCAGCGAGCTGAAACTTTAGTTCTGAAATCACACCTTTCCCTTTACCAATGAATAACATATCATTAACATACAATGCAATGTACAAGAAATAATCACCATCAGATTTATAATAAACACAGCGATCTGATGTAGAATGCTCAAATCCCAAACTCAACACATATGTATCTGTAGTGTCCTAAAATTGTGACACTTGCAATTTCGACTGCATTTCGGTCTTCACGATGGCGACGCAACACGCAACCTGAATGGAGACCCCAAAACTTGCTCACGACACTAAAAACTGCATTTTTCAAGCACCATTGGCCTGAACCTCCTTGCACCCCACTGTCCCGGAGGTGGGACCAGAGCGCCCAGCGCCCTGGTCCCTCAGGACCAGGGCGCCCAGTGCCCTGGTCCTCCAGGACCATGGCGCCCAGCGCCCTGGTCCCTGGGTCCTATTTTGGGCCCGGTTTCCTAAGTGATATCGGGTCTTTTTGATTGCAATTTGGAAATATACTTCCCTGGTCGGCCTAAGGTCGGGAAAATCAGTCTATCAGCCCTAATTGACAAGTATATAAACTACATTTTTCTCTCTCATTTGGGATAGAAGACATACATGATGGAAAAAGCGTGGAAACTATACTCAAGCATTCAAGCATTCAAGCAATTGATCATTCCAAGTCTCCATTCAAGGCTAAGTGTTGCATTCAAGTCAAGGATTCAACCATTGAAGAGGAGATCACTTATTACATGCTACATACTACAACATACAACATCTAAACCTTTGCACATAAGGATACAAACATCCTTAGAACAAGGTATTAGTACTTGTTTTACATTACAGTCATTTACATTTACAGCACTTGCTCATTTCTTGGTTAATTCCAAAACCGGGGTTTGACCTAAAGGCAAACCCCTAATCCCTAACCCCCCAATCATCTTCGCTTTTCTGTGTGTAGGTTGCAGGTACGCGGCTGAGATTGAAGATTTGGAATCCTTGTGCAGAGACGAACCGATCCCACTTCGTTTCGCGGATTTTTTGGAGGACCGTGGCACCGGGCGCCATCGTCCCGACAACTTTTTCTCAAATTTGCAGGACAGCGCCGTATCGACATTCTACTGCTAATTCCAGGTCCACAGCTTCATCCTATAACCTAAACTCAGTTTATAAGCGAATCTTTATGACTTTCTATGTATTCTTAGCTTAATTTCCTTAACAACATTCTTTACAAAAGAGGGTAGCCTTGCTTTCCTAACCCTTGAAATTCATTTAGCATCCAATCTTACATCGTGTGGGATTGAATCTTATGAGTTTCAACCCCTCTTTTGAATGTAAAGTCTTCCCCCTAAGTGAAAACCCATCGAATCCTAGCGAACCTCCCTTCTCTCTCCTCGGAGTTAGAAGAGGGGAGACCAACTAGGGTTCGACAGTGATTTTCCGCTTTACATTTTGGTGAACCCGATGTGAACATCCTTTCTGATTATTCATGATTAGATCTGAAAATTGATTCCTTGATTACATTTCCATGTTTGATCTTTTGCAAAATTTTAGAGGTGATTGCATAAAAACCCTAAATTTTCTTTTTTTGAACATTGAACTTGCGAAATGTTTAATTATTAATGCTTCTTTAGATCTGCTTTTCTATTATAAATTATCAATTCATATCTGTACTTTAATTTTGAAAATTAAGTGGTTAAATGTCAAAACCCTAATTTTTGAAACCCTCTTAATTCAACCTTTGTTTGACAATTTGACCGATCAAAACATCTCCAAATCAGCTGTAACTTTGGATTCTGTAATAAAATCACAATATCTTTCATCCCTGAAAATTTGGAAAAAAGTTGCGAGGACCGTGTTGCACTCCGAGCGCCATCGTCCCCGACATTTTTTCCAAAATTTCGGGAGCGAGATCTTGCTGTATTTTCCTGCTAAAATCCAGAATTTTGGCTGATTTTGTCAATTATAACACTTTCAAAATTACAGTCAAAGTTGGTCTTGTGATTGCTTGGTTTAAGGCTCCTAATCATTCAAAAATTGTTGAAATTGAAATTTTGTGTCAAAATTGTGTTCTTACTATCCTAAATCTGAAAATTGTGTTTGCATTCATTCAAAATTTCAGTGCTTTATTCAAATTCTTGCAATTTGTGACTTTTGAAATTAAGTGCTTAATTACAACAACCTTGATTTCCGCTTTCAAAATTGAATTTAGCGTGAAATTGAGTCAATTTTTAAATTTCAAAACTTGCACTGCTTTTGACATTCCCTCTAAAATCATAAAATTCAAAATTTCAGTTTCCCTCTCTTTTTCAAAATTCAAATTTTGCATTTTTCGACAATCTTGGTAGGGTTCAATTTCGAGATTGCAACTTTAATTTGGCCTATCTACAGATCGTAAAATCACTCAATTTTTTCTGATTAGCTCTAAAATCATCATACCTTTCATCCCTGCAAATTTCGAAAAAAGTTGCAAGGACCGTGTTGCACTCCGAGCGCCACGGTCCCGAACATTTTTTTCGAAATTTCGGGAGACTGTTGTGATTGCATTTAACAGCTTAAATCTGGAAGATTGGCTGGTTTTACTAAAAATTGCTACCTCTAAAATCAAAATCTTCTCTCTCTCTCTAGTGCATGAGTTTTACAATAGTAAGCCCTACTTACACTATTCCCGTTAGACGAAGCCGTAGAATTAAGTCCTTCCGAGGTTTAATTACTGAGGAGATGGAACCTAATTTGAGTAGCCTTTTTAACGAGGACATGGGTAATTCCTCTAATCCTCCGAATGATGAAGAAGCTCTCCATGAAGTTTCTATTGAACAACTTTCCAAATTGGATAACCAATTTGACGATTTTCACCAATGGATGTCTCATGAGTATCCCGATAGTCAAGCTCTTCCTTTAATTGAGGGTCTAAAACGCATGCTTCAAAGTGATAAGAATGGAATTGATGTTTTGCGTGGTATTGCACACATTGTGGATTCGAATGTGATGCCTATGAAGAGTTGTGCTGAATCTTTAGGTTATACACAGCCTCCTACACAAGTCAATCATTCTATTCCTTTGACCACTTCTATTGCTAGTATACCTACCTTTACATCAAACATCATGGCTACCTCTATACAAGACATTCCTCCTGTGATCACTAGTCATGGGGGCAATCCTCCTTCTTCAATTAACCCTATTCCTTCATTCAATCCGACTTCTTCATTCATTCCTTCAATAAGTGTTCCTATTACATCTTCACAAATGAACATGACGCAAGGGCGCAATTCATTTAACCATTCCATTCCTCCTTGTGGTGTTCCTTCTATCCAATCATCCCCTATGGTTGACTACCATAGGGTCCCACCACCTTACTCTTTACCTTCTTTCAATAACATCACACCTCCATCTCAATCTAACACACCTAATATGAACTCTTCGACTGAAGCTACCATTAATAATCTTGCACAAACTGTCTCTTCTTTATAGCAACAAATTGCCTCTATGAATCAATCTAAGTTTAGTGTGCCCACATTTGATGTTGCCAGCCCACTTTCTCTTGACATTGTTCGAGCTATTCCCCCTAAACATGTTGAAATCCCGCATTTGGAGCTTTATAATGGTAAAGGAGATCCTCTAACACATGTTAAGACTTTTCAAACAATATGTACTAATTTTGCTTATGACCAAAGGTTGCTTGCAAAACTATTCACCAGAACATTAAGAGACAAAGCCCTACAATGGTATTGCTCGTTGCCTTCTTATTCTATTACTTCTTTCGAACAACTTGCAAATGCTTTCATTCAACAATTTCAAAACAATATAAGTCCTAAAGTTACTTTGATTGATTTAATGCATTGTAAACAAGGTGTTAAAGAAAAAGTGACTGATTTCATTGGTAGATATAAGCATTTGTATGCTCAAATTTCTTTTCCAGTGCCTGATAATGATATTCAAAGAATCTTTATTTCTAATTTGCAAAAAGATATTCGAGACAAACTTCTGTTTTCTGAGTTTACTTCTTTCCAACAGTTGTGTGCCACTCTTCACAATTATCAACTGACTATGAGTCAAATGGAACAATCACATCCTATGGCTCTGAGTGATAAGGGTGATAGCAGTCAACAACCATTTGGGAAGTTTAAACCGAACAGAGATTCCATCAAATTCAATGAAAACATCATCAACAACAATGTGAATGCAGCATCAGGTGTGCCTCCTATTTCTAAATTTTTCAGGAAAGAAAGAAAGTATACTCCTTTAAATGAATCATTGCATGATATTATGAATAAGTTATTGGGACAAAATGTGCTTACTCTTCCTCCTATACGACAAATTGATCCTGCAAAGATTACTTCACCTTATTTTGATCACAAATCTTTTTGTCACTTTCATCATCAGCCTGGGCATGATACTGAAAAATGTTTTTCTTTAAAGGGTAAAATTCAAGATTTGATTGATAATAATACTATTTCTATTTCTGGAGTGAATGATAAAGGCAACACATCTGTAGCTCCTCCTAACCAAAATCTTCAGATTTTTACTGATCCATTACCTTCTCATACCTCTCATACCTCTAATGCGATTGAGGCTAATGATTCCTCTTTCTCATCTGATGGTCTTGTGTCTATGACTCCGAATGTGATTAACTTTGTAGAGCAGCAAGAAATCCCTAAAGAACCTTCCATCACATTTGATTCTATTACTGAAGAATTTCTTTTTACTTTGCAATTGAATCAAGTGATCTATGACAAAAAAAATGTGATTGTGAAACTATTTGATGCATTTTCTTCTCCTGCAATTGGTTCTATTACATTGCCTATTGAGGTTCATAATAAATCTCTTGATGTGAACTTTTCTATTATTCCATCTTCTGAACAATTTCGTGTGAAGCTTGGCTATCCTTGGCTATCTTCCATGAAAGCTATTGCTTCTCCTATTCATAAGTGTTTGAAATTTCCCCATAATGGTAAAGTTGTTACTGTCAATCATAGTCTCTTTAAACCAGCCGAAAGAACCTCTAGTGTTCCTATTGATTACTTTTGGCCCAAACAATTCCAATCTCTTCCTCCGCGAAGTGATCATCTTTTTAAATCTTATCAAAAGTGGAAAACAGATATGATCCTATCTCTAAGTGAACCTAGAACACCTAAACTTGACATTCCTATCATTCTTGAGAAGGAAATTCTTCCTTTGAAAGACAAAACTAATGTCTTTCCCCAAGAAGATTCCCAACCCGTCCCCATGGATGTGACTATGTCTATGCCTAATAAATCTTCTAAAAGTAGACCTATACCTCCTCGTCATGATGGACTTGGTCTTCTTCCTAAACCAAAAATTCTTCCTTTATATGGAGTAGTTCCTCCTCCGTCCTTTTATAGAGAGAAGAGACCTTCTTCTTCTCCTATTATCCAGCCTAAGAGACCACAACCTAAACACCCAAGTGATAAGGATGAGAACATTCCTCCTCCTCTACCTTCTACACTTCCTACTAAGACTAGACGTAATCGTTCTGCATGGGAACGCCAACGAAAGCGTCGTCTTAGGGCTCAAGCAGCTGCTTCTCAAACTTTACAATCTCCAAAAACACCTTCAACAAGCATTATTCCATTTTCTCCTCAGCCGGATATTGAGCCTAAATCTCCTAAACATAAGATGCATGATGGTCTTGATCCTGTGTGAGTTAAAGATCCTATTTTTATAAATCTTGATGATGATATAGATGAAAATGTTATGCATGATGAAAATGTTACTCCTCTTGCTTCTGATAGCGAATATGAACTTGTTGATGTTGATAACCATTTATCTAATGAATTTTCTAAAGCACTTATCCTAGCTCCTAGACAAGAACAATGTGGCTTGGAACATGAACATAGCCCTTGTTTGGATCTTGTGATAGCTCCATCTGCTGTGTTGGATGTTCCTCCTCTAGCGTGTTCCCTGCCTTCCCGAAACATTGATCAGCAAGATCGGGGGGTAGATGACGTGCTAGACTAGTTACATTAGCATAGCAGATTCTCTCCCCCTCTCTTTTGTTACTTCTTCTATATGTTATTCTCATTCTTCTATTTGTCATCCTTAGTGTTGTCTACTTGAGGACGATGCAAAGCATTGAGATCTCTTTGGTCTCTCTAATGTTGACTCAAAAGACACATGTGTTCCCTTCTTCTAGGTGACCTTCCTTGATTGGGGAATGAAGAACAATTATGCATACATACATATGATATATACATGACTTATCATACAGCATACTGACCCCGAGGAAAGCGAAGTCACCTCATGCTTTGTGTTTTGTGTCTATTATCCTTGGGTTTATCTCACACTTGGGGGCTAAATCTTTGCGATAACGTGCTCCTTTTCCTTTCTCATTTCTTATGTGTATCACTACGTTAAAACAATCACCCCCGTTGAGGCGTGTGCGATCGCTTTAACATAGGGGGGCATACACCCTGTCTATCCTTTCAAAGATACTTGAAAATTTCTTGGCAAACTTAGCTTTGTCTTGAAGATTTTTGGTATTTCTTTTGCATGACTCATAGTGAGAGAACCTTACTACTGACAGTCATGGTTCTTCCTCGTGATCTTCCCTTTTACTTTGTCAATCGAAGTCGTAAGATCCTTAGTCCACTGGGGGCTTGGTGTGTCTTGCCTCCTTGACATGGTGAAAGTCTTTCAACGTTGTTTCCTTGTACTTTACCGGAAGTATGAGCATACATACTCCCGCTAAAGTGGGGGCTAAATGTAGCGTCCTAAAATTGCGACACTTGCAATTTCGACTGCATTTCGGTCTTCACGATGGCGATGCAACACGCAACCTGAATGGAGACCCCAAAACTTGCTCACGACACTAAAAACTGCATTTTTCAAGCACCATTGGCCTGAACCTCCTTGCAGCCCGTTGTCCCGGAGGTGGGACCAGAGCGCCCAGCGCCCTGGTCCCTGGGTCCTATTTTGGGCCTGGTTTTCTAAGTGATATCGGGTCTTTTTTATTGCAATTTGGAAATATACTTCCCTGGTCGGCCTAAGGTCGGGAAAATCAGTCTATCAGCCCTAATTGACAAGTATATAAACTACATTTTTCTCTCTCATTTGGGATAGAAGACATACATGACGGAAAAAGCGTGGAAACTATACTCAAGCATTCAAGCATTCAAGCAATTGATCATTCCAAGTCTCCATTCAAGGCTAAGTGTTGCATTCAAGTCAAGGATTCAACCATTGAAGAGGAGATCACTTATTACATGCTACATACTACAACATACAACATCTAAACCTTTGCACATAAGGATACAAACATCCTTAGAACAAGGTATTAGTACTTGTTTTACATTACAGTCATTTACATTTACAGCACTTGCTCATTTCTTGGTTAATTCCAAAACCGGGGTTTGACCTAAAGGCAAACCCCTAATCCCTAACCCCCCAATCGTCTTCACTTTTTTGTGTGTAGGTTGCAGGTACGCGGCTGAGATTGAAGATTTGGAATCCTTGTGTAGAGACGAACCGATCCCACTTCGTTTCGTGGATTTTTTGGAGGACCGTGGCGCCGGGCGCCATCGTCCCGACAACTTTTTCTCAAATTTGCAGGACAGCGCCGTATCGACATTCTACTGCTAATTCCAGGTCCGCAGCTTCATCCTATAACCTAAACTCAGTTTATAAGCGAATCTTTATGACTTTCTATGTATTCTTAGCTTAATTTCCTTAACAACATTCTTTACAAAAGAGGGTAGCCTTGCTTTCCTAACCCTTGAAATTCATTTAGCATCCAATCTTACATCGTGTGGGATTGAATCTTATGAGTTTCAACCCCTCTTTTGAATGTAAAGTCTTCCCCCTAAGTGAAAACCCATCGAATCCTAGCGAACCTCCCTTCTCTCTCCTCGGAGTTAGAAGAGGGGAGACCAACTAGGGTTCGACCGCGATTTTCCGCTTTACAGTATCAAATTTTCCATACCACATCCTAGGACTCTGCTTCAGACCATATAGGGATTTATTTAATTTACAAACCAAATTACTTTTACCTTTCACCACATAGTGCTCCGGTTGTGTCATATAAATATCCTCCTCCAAATCACCATGAAGGAAAGTAGTTTCACATCCATTTTCTCAACCTCTAAATTGTAAGCAGTAGCAATAGAAAGAAAAAATCAAATGGATGTCATTTTGGCAATAGGAGAAAATATCTCACCATAATCAACACCCTTAACCTGAGAGTAGCCTTTTGCAACCAACCTTGCTTTATACTTCTCAATACTTCCATTTGAACCAATCTTTTTCTTGAACACCCATTTGCAACCACCAGGCTTTTGTCCTTTAGGCAATGGTACAAGAACCCATGTATCATTATTTTTCAAAGCTATCATTTCTTCTTCCATAGCAATCTTCCAGAATTCTTCATCATTCATACCTAATGGCTCTTCTATAGATTTTGGTTCATCCACATTAGTATTCAAAGAAAAAATACATCTCCAATCATCACGTCAATACCTTTTAGGTGGTTGTCTATGTCTTGTAGACCTTAAAACAAGCTTAGTTGGAGGTTCTTCCTCCTCTTCTTAAGATTCAGAAATAGACGAGCTCTCCTCAACTTCTTGCCTATCTAGGGGTCTCTATTCAACTCTTTCAGGTGTAGAAGGAAATTGAATCACGTCTTCCTTTTTAGTTTGTTTTGGCTGCAATGTAACAAAAGAAGACTTAATTTCTTTAAAAATAACACTTCTACTATGAATTACCTTTTGTGCAACAGTGTCCTAAAGCTTGTATCCTTTCACACCATAGCTATAACCGATGAAGATACATTTCACAACCTTTCTCTCCAACTTTGTTTTCTTCTCCTTTGGCACATGTGCATATGCCTCAACCAAAAACTCTAAGATGTCTCAATGAAGGCTTGTGACCTGACCATGCTTCCATAGGCATTTTATAAACAAAAGTTGATGTAGGAGACCTGTTAATCAGGTAGCAAGCAGTGGCAGTAGCTTCAACCTAAAAATTTTGTTCTAGACAAGCATCACTTAGCATACTCCTAGCCTTCTCCATCAGTGTCATGTTCATTCTTTCTATAACTCCATTTTGTTGTGGAGAATACGAAGTTGTCTTTTGTCTGTTAATAATGTCATGGTCTTTACATAATCTATCAAAATCATTAGAGAAAAACTCACTGCCATTATCAGTCCTCAAACTTTTTATTTTCTTTCCAGTCTACAACTCAACCATTGCTTTAAATTCTTTAAATAAACTGAAAAACTTCAAATTTACTCTTTATAAAATATACCAATGTCCTTCTACTAAAATCATCAATAAATAAAACATAATATGTGGATTTTCAATCGAAGGAACATCTACAGGACCAAACACATCAGAATGAATAAGATCCAAAACACCATAAGTTTTATGAGAACTCGAGTAAAATTGAACGTGGTTTTATTTTCCATAAATGCAATGCTCACATTAATCAAAGTCAAGATTACAATCATTTAAACCTTCAACAAGGTTTTTATTTTTCAAGGTCCTTAGACCCTTTTCTCCAATGTGGCCAAGCCTCTGGTGCCATAACATAGTCTTCTCTACAGGTAAATTTGCTTCAGAAGAAAGAGAACCCTTAGGTACCCAAAATCCATTTCCATCTGTTGAAGGTGAAACCCTCAAATCTTCCACAAATTTAATTTTTACAGAAGTTCTATTACACTCAACAGTGTACGTGTCTAGCTTATACAAAGTGTCAAACCTGACACCTCTAGCAATTACCATAGAACCCTTAATCATCTTACAACCTGTTTCACAAAAGACTACCTGTACACCCACATCTATCAGTTTGCTCATAGATAACAAATTTTGTTTTAAACCAAGGATATGAAACACACCATTAATGCTTTTTATTACACCATTAGAAAACCTGATTCTAAATTTAACTCAACTAACAATGTCTAAATGTGAATCATCACACAAATACACCTTACCTCCATTAAATTCTTCATATTTAGAAAACCAATCTCTATTGGCAGTCATATGAAAAGATGCCCTTGAGTCAATTAACCAGGCATCATTACCTACATGAGTCACCAAAGCTACAATAAATGCATCATCATCTTCCTTCTCGGACTTAGAATTAGAATCAATCTTCTTCTTTTTCTTCTTCTTTTCTTCTTTGCAGTCCTTATGGATGTGACCTAGTTTACCACAATTCTAGCAAAATGACTTTGGACTTTCCATGATATTTTGATCTCCGTTTCGATTTGGACTTATCGTGCTTCTCATTCTTCTTGCCTTTCTCCTTAGGTCTTCCATGAATAGGTATGGCTTCCTTTGAACTATGGGATACCTTCCTTCACATCTCTTCACCAAGTAGGGCACCCACCGCATCTTTAGAAGTAAACCGATAGCCATAACAAGAGAATCCCATGAATCAAGCAAAGAACAAAGCAAGATCTAGCATTTCTCCTCTTCATTCATCTTAACACCAATAGATACTAATTAATCCACCAACATATTGAATGCTTCGAGGTGGTCTCCAACTCATCCACCCTCTTCCATCTTCAAGGAATACAATTTCTTCCTCAAGAAAATCTGATTTAATAAATATTTCACTTGATAAATTTCACCAAGCTTAGTCCATAGCTTCTCTGCAGTGTTTTCTTCATGGACATTGATTAGAAAAAAGTCTGGGAGGCATAGTCTAATTAGACCCTTGGCTTTTTGGTCCATAACATCAAATTGAGCCACCGCAGTAGGATCTGAGGGCCTTTGGACATTCACATCAACAACATCCAATATATCTCAATCTATTAGTAGATCTTCCATCTTCAACTTCCACATCTCAAAATTTGTTCCATTAAATTTCTCCACCTCTATTTTCCCTAATGAACTTGCCATCTGAAAATTATTGCAACAAGATCAAAAAGTATCTTCTGCAAAAGCTCGCACTCAAACCTGGATTAGTTCAAAAAACCCAACAACCCACAACTAAAATCAAAGTTGATTAGGCTCTGATACCAATTGTGAGGAAGTTAAGTAGCGGAACAACTTCATACACTAATCTTGAGAGGAGGGTAATGCAAAATTTTTTATAGATCATCACAATAGTTACAGAAAACAAAAATAGATATAATAACATTCAAACCATAATAGAGTGATTTATGTGGGGAAAACCCTTACGGGAGAAAAAACCCACACTCCAAAAGCCACCCAATATATTATTCAACAATCAAAATAGATTACTATATACTTGAAGAGAAATCTCTTTGTAGGAGTACCACTAATTAGAGATTTAGAGGTAACTCAATAGCCATAAGAATCTTACACATAACCTCTATCTCACACACCTGATATATAGGAAATACAATACAAGAAACCGTCAAATGGTATTACAAAACCATGGGCTAAAACCAACCAATAAGGTGTAGCCGACCTTATCTCCCTTCTAGATGCCCTATGACATGTTCCTTCCTTTTTACAGCTCATTTATGTGTTTGATGTATTTAATATTTCCTATTTCTAGAGTAGAAACTTCCAAAGGCCATAACTTGAGAATCGTGTGTCCTATTGACAAACCGTTTGAAGCATCAGAAAGCTCGTGAAGTGCTATATTTCCTCGTAAATGCTACATATTTATGCCCACTTTTCCAGGTTTTTTGGGGCCTCTAAAGTCCTCAAAATCAAATTTAAACCTTTGATTGGATCCCTCCAAAATGGAAAACCTAATATCTTCAAAACTAGTTGTGATCTTGCGACGTAACTTTATCGGAATGCTTATCTAGCCAACAAGAAGCTTCAGGGAGAATTTGCACCATTACGTGCTCAAATGAAAACTTACTATAAGTAGTAATGTCATGTAAATGCAAGGTTGAGACACCATTTTCCTAACTGCTATAACAGGTGTCCCTCTATCCTTTTTACTCATATTTATCTCCATGTCTACATATTGTGTCTGTAACTTGAGGTTTATGCTATTTTATGTCAAATTCCAATCATTTACTATAGAGCCTTCGAATTACATAATTTCAATTGCATTCTCAACTCAATAAAAAAGGAGTAGAATGCAACCAGTATTCATCCCTCTTCCCAATATAATTGAGGTTGGATATTTTGGGTTCATTCTCCTTTAGTGTTTTGTGTGTAAATAAGTGAATTCATACAATAATTTGTGGATCCCTATTTTCAACATCGCAATTGAGTGAACTTGATGTGAATACACATTTCCTATTTGGCATTTTTAGATATGATTTTCATAATGGAACTCACAAAATTTGATTGGTTTTCTATTTAACACATTATTACATTATTTGTTGGCCACTTTTTATCAAAATCATGTGTTGGATAATAGCTTCTTTCATTTCATGTTGCTTGCATTCTTTCATAGTACTTTCACATATTGTGTAATAAGGGTTTCAACAATACTTCCTACTTATAAACCATTTTTCAAGGATTTTATCCATGTTTCATGTTGCTAGGATCCAGACAACTACTGAGAGGGAGGGGAGTGAATCAGTAGATCAAAAACTGACTTTACTTTCACCAAACTCAAAAATAATCTCTCAAGTCAATCACTGAACAAACTAGTTCAAACATTGAACTACAAACTGCAATAGCACTGACAATTTACCTGTTTAGCTGGAATAACAAAATAACAATATAACAGCTCTGATACTCCCAAACCATTTAACCAAAGCATCAAAATTATTTACTGACAATAGTAAAAGCACATTTCAAATAACTGTCGGTCATCTTATCATAACTAAGTGGATTTAACAGTTAAGTAATTAACCATAGAAAAAATAACTATAAAAACCATTCACCACTTGACACAATGATTTTTGACCTAGAAACCCAAATGGGAAAAACCATGGTGGGGATGAATACCCACAAGTATTCTGAACTCTTCTAAAGTTTTCCCTATTAGGAGCCAAGGCTATTAAAGCCTTACAAAATGTCTTGTTAGGAACAGATCCTGTTAGGGACCACCTAGTTAAGGGATTGACTATAATGCCCTGTTAGAAGCAATACCCTATTAGGAATAACCTTGATAGAGGATTTAAAATCCAAGCTAATGGATCACTTGGTTAGGTGATTTAGATAACACTAAGCCTATTAAATCTTACCTGGTTAAGGGATTTAACTGTTGTGTAAAGCAGAAAAATCGAACCCTAGTTGTTCTCCCCTCCCCAACTCCAAGGAGAGAGAAGGGAGAGTCACTAGGGTTGATGGTTTTCACTTAGGGGAGACTTTACATTCAAAAGAGGGGTTGGAACCCACAAGATCCAATCCCACACAATGCAGGATTGGATTCTAAATGAGTTTCAAGGGTTAAGACATCAAGGATACCCTCTTTTGTAAAGAATGTAGATAGAAAGATTAAACTAGGAATGCATGTAAAGTAGGAAAGATTCGCTTATAAACAGAGATAGGGATATGGGATGAAGCTGCGGACCTGGAATTAGCAGTAAAATGTCGAGACGGTG
This sequence comes from Cryptomeria japonica, assembly GCF_030272615.1. Classification (NCBI taxonomy): domain Eukaryota; kingdom Viridiplantae; phylum Streptophyta; class Pinopsida; order Cupressales; family Cupressaceae; genus Cryptomeria; species Cryptomeria japonica. The sequence continues at coordinate 860,996,987 of NC_081409.1, forward strand.
CTGTTCTCCAAATTTGAGTGAAAGTTGACAGGACGATGGCACCCGGCGTGCACACGATCCTCCGAAAAATCCGCGAAACGAAGGGGGATCTGTTCGTCTCTGCACAACGATTCCAAATCTTCAATTACAGCCGCGTACTTGCAACCTACAAACATAAAAGAGAGGATGATTGGGGGGTTAGGGATGAGGGGTTTGCCTTTAGGTCAAACCCCGGTTTTGGAGTTAACCAAGAAATGAGAATGCTGTAAATGTAAATGTTTGTAATGTAAACAAGTACTGATACCTTGTTGTAAGAATGTTTGTATTCTTACATGTGAAGGTGTAATGTATGTAGTATGTTGTATGTTGTATGTGATCTCCTCTTCAATGGTTGAATCCTTGTCTTGAATGCAACACTTAGCCTTGAATGGAGACTTAGAATGCTCAATTGCTTGAAGGAATGCTTGAATGCTTGAATGTTTGAATATTGCTTCCGCGTCTTGTTCTTGCTTCTTTTCTTCCTCTTTTTCCTACCTCAAATGGGAGGGGAAATGTAGTTTATATACTTGTCAATTAGTGCTGATAGACTGATTTTCCTGACCTTAGGACGACCTAGAAACATTATTTTCCAATTTGCAAACATAAAGACCCGAAGCCCCATAAGAGACCAGGCCCAAAATATGGCCAGGGACTAGGGCGCTGGGCGCCATAGTCCTGGAGGACCAAGGCACTGGGCGAACTAGTCTTGAAGGACCAGGGCACTGGGCGCCATGGTCCCACCTCCAGGGACAGCAGGGTGCAAGGAGGATCAGGCCAGGGTGCTGAAAAATGCAGTTTTTGATGTCATGAACAAGTTTCGGGGTCTCCATTCAGGTTTCATGTTGCATCACCATCGTGAAGACCCAAATGCAGTCGAAATTGCAACTATCGCAATTTTAGGACACTACATTTCGCCCCCACTTTAGTGGGAGTATAAGCGTACGCTCATACTTTCGGTAAAGTACAAGGAAACAACATTGAAAAACTTTCACCACGTCAAGGAGGCAAGATACACCAAGCCCCCAGTGGACTAAGGATCTTACGAATTCGATTGACAAAGTAAAAGGGAAGATCATGAGGGAGAACCATGACTGTCAGTAGTAAGGTTCCCTCACTATGAGTCATGCAAGAAAGATATCAAAAATTTTCAAAGCAAAGCTAAATTTGTCAAGAAATTTTCAAGTATCTTGAAAAGATATGAACGGGATGTATGCCCCGCTACGTTAAAGCCATCACACACGCCTCACCGGGGGTGATTGCTTTAAGGTAGTGATACATATAAGAAATGAGAAAGGAGCACGTTATCACAAGGATTTAGCCCCCAAGTGTGAGATAAGCCGAAGGATAATAGACACAAAATACAAAGCACAAGGTGACTTTGCTTTCCTCGGGGTTAGTATGCTGTATGATAATTCATGTATATCATATGTATGTATGCATAATTGTTCTTCATTCCCCAATCAAGGAAGGTCACCTAGAAGAAGGGAACACATGTGTCTTTTGAGTCAACATGAGAGAGACCAAAAGAGATCTCAATGCTTTGCATCGTCCTCAAGTAGACAACACTAAGGACAACAAATAGAAGAATGAGAATAACACATAGAAGAAGTAACAAAAGAGAGGAGGAGAGAATCTGCTATGCTAATGAAACTAGTCTAGCACGTCATCTACCCCCCAATCTTGCTGATCAATATTTCGGGAAGGCAGGAAACATGCTAGAGGAGGAACATCCAACACAGCAGATGGAGCTATCACAAGATCCAAACAAGGGCTGTGCTCATACCCCAAGCCACGTTGTTCTTGTCTAGGAGCTAGGATAAGTGCTTTAGAAAATTTGTTAGATAAATGGTTATCAACATCAACATATTCATACTCACTATTAGAATGGAGAGGAGTAACACTTTCATCATGAATAACATTTTCATCTATATCATCATCAAGATTTATAAAAATAGGAACTTTAACTCGCATAGGATCAAGACCATCATGCATCTTATGTTTAGGAGATTTCAGCTCAATCATTGGCTGAGGAGAAAATGGAATAATACTGGCTGAAGGTGTTTTTGGGGATTGCAAAGTTTGAGAAGCAGCTGCCTGAGCTCTAAGATGATGCTTTCATCGGCATTCACGTGTAGAACGATTTCGTCTAGTCTTAGCAAGAAGTTGAGAAGATTGAGGAGGAGGAATGTTCTCATCCTTTTCACTTGGGTGTTTAGGTTGTGGTCTCTTAGGTTGAACAATAGGAGAAGAGGAAGGTCTCTTCTCTCCATAAGAGGAAGGAGGAGGAACTGCTCCATATAAGGGAGGAATATTTGGTTTAGGAAGGAGACCAAGTCCATCATGACGAGGAGGTATAGGTCTACTTTTAGAAAGTTTATTAGATATAGGCATAGTCACATTCATAGGAATTGGTTGGGAATCTTCTTGAGGAAAGACATTAGTTTTATCTTTCAAAGGAAGAACTTCCTTCTCAAGAACGATAGGAATGTCAAGTTTGGGTGTTCTAGGTTCACTTAAGGATAAAATCATATCTTTTTTCCACTTTTGATAAGATTTAAAAAGATGATCACTTCGCAGAGGAAGAGATTGGAATTGTTTAGGCCAAAAGTAATCAATAGGAATGCTAGAAGTTCTTTCAGCTGGTTTAAAGAGACTATGATTGACAGTAACAACTTCACCATTATGGGGAAATTTCAAACACTTGTGAATAGGAGAAGCAATAGCTTTCATGGAAGACAACCAAGGATAGCCTAGCTTCACATGAAATTGTTCGGATGATGGAATAATAGCAAAGTCCACATCAAGGGATTTGTTATGGACCTCAATAGGTAATGTAATAGAACCAATTGCAGGAGAAGAAAATGCATCAAATAGTTTCACAACCACATTTGTTTCGTCATAGATCACTTGATTCAATTGCAAAGTAAAAAGAAATTCTTCAGTAATGACATTAACCATACAAGAAGGATCAATAAGCACTCCACGACAAGGTGTATTCTTGACTTTTGCAACTATATATAAAGGACCATCAGGTGCCCTAATAGTTTCACTGGAATCAAAGGTGATGGAAGGTTCTTTAGGGATTTTCTGCTGCTCTACAAAGTTAATCACATTCGGAGTCATAGACACAAGATCATCAGGTGAGACAGAGGAATCATTAGTATCAATCGCATTAGAGGTATGAGAAGGCAATGGATCAGTAAATATCTCAAGATTTTGGTTAGGAGGAGCTACAGATGTGTTGCCTTTATCATTCACACTAGAAACAGAGATAGTACTATTATCAATCAAATCTTGAATTTTACCCTTTAAAGCAAAACATTTTTCAGTATCATGCCCAGGATGACGATGAAATTGACAAAAAGATTTGTTATCAAAATAGGGTGAATTAATCTTTGTAGGATCTATTTGCCTTATAGGAGGAAGTGTAAGCACATTTTGTTCCAATAACTTATTCATAATACTATGCAATGATTCATTCAAAGGAGTGAACTTTCTTTCTTTCTTGAAAAACTTAGAAATAGGAGGCACACCCGATGCCGCATTCACATTGTTGTTGATGATGTTTTCATTGAATTTAATTGACTCTCTGTTCGGTTTAAACTTCCCAAATGGTTGTTGACTACTATCACCCTTATCACTCGGAGCCATAGGATTTGCTTGTTCCATTTGACTCACAGTCAGTTGATAATTGTGAAGAGTTGCGCACAACTGTTGAAAAGAAGTAAACTCAGAAAACAGAAGTTTTTCTCTAATATCTTTTTGTAAATTAGAAATAAAGATTCTTTGAATATCATTGTCAGGCACTGGAAAGGAAATTTGAGCATACAAATGCTTATATCTACTAATGAAATCAATCACTTTTTCTTTAACACCTTGTTTACAATGCATTAAATCAATCAAAGTAACTTTAGGACTTATATTGTTTTGAAATTGTTGAATAAAAGCATTGGCAAGTTGTTCGAAAGAAGTAATAGAATAGGATGGCAATGAGCAATACCATTCTAGGGCTTTATCTCTTAATGTTCTTGTAAACAGTTTTGCAAGCAACCTTTGGTCATAAGCAAAATCGGTACATATTGTTTGAAAGGTCTTAACATGTGTTAGAGGATCACCCTTACCATTATAAAGCTCCAAATGTAGAATTTCAACATGTTTAGGGGGGATAGCTCGAACAATGTCAAGAGAAAGTGGGCTCGCAACATCAAATGTGGGCACACTAAACTTAGATTGATTCATAGAAGCAATTTGTTGCTGTAAAGAAGAGACAGTTTGTGCAAGATTGTTAATGGTCGCTTCAGTCGAAGAGTTCATATTAGATGTGTTAGATTGTGATGGAGGTGTTATGTTATTGAAAGAAGGTAGAGAGTAAGGTGGTGGGACACTATGATAGTTAGTCATAGGAGATGATTGGAAAGGAGGAACACTACAAGGAGGAATGGAATGGTTAAATGAATTGCCCCCTTGCGTCATGTTCATTTGTGGTGATATAATAGGAACACTCATTGAAGGAATGAATGAAGAAGTTGGATTGAATGAAGGAAGAGGGTTGATTGAAGAAGAGGGATTGCCCCCATGACTGGTGATCATAGGAGGAATGTCTTGTATTGAAGTAGTCATTATGTTTGATGTAAAAGTAGGTATACTAGCAATAGGAGTTGTCAAAGGAATAGAATGATTAACTTGAGTAGGAGGTTGTGTATAACCTAAGGTTTCGGTACAACTTTTCATTGGCATCACATTCAAATCCACAATGTGTGCAATACCACGCAAAATATCAATTCCATTTTTATCACTTTGAATCATACGTTTTAGACCCTCAATTAATGAAAGAGCTTCACTATCAGGGTATTCTTGAGACATCCATTGTCGAAAATCATCAAATTGGTTATCCAATTTTGAAAGTTGTTCTATAGAAACGTCATGGAGACCTTCTTCATCATTAAGAGGATTAGAGGAATTACCCATGTCCTCGCTAAAAAGGCCATTCAAATTAGGTTCCATCTCCTCAGTAATTACACCTTGGAAGGACTTAATTCTAAGGCTTCGTCTAACGGGAATAGTGTAAGTAGGGCTTATTGTTGTAAAACTCATGCACTAAAGAGAGAGAGAAGATTTTGAATTTTAGAGGTAGAAAATTTCAATAAAATCAGCCAATCTCCTAGATTTAAGTTGTTAAATGCAATCAGGACAATCTCCCAAAATTTCAGAAAAAATGACCAGGACCGTGGCGAACGGAATGCACATGGTCCTCACAACTTTTTTCGAAATTTTCAGGGATTAAAGTTATGATGATTTTAAAGCTAATCTGAAAAAATTGAGTGATTTTACGATCTGTAGATAGGCCAAATTAAAGTTGCAATCTCAAAATTGAACCCTACCAAGATTGTTGAAAAATGCAAAATTTGAATTTTGAAAGAGAGAGGGAAACTGAAATTTTCAATTTTATGATTTTAGAGGGAATACAAAAAGCAATGCAGGCTTTGAAATTTAAAAGTTGACTCGATTTCATGTAAAATTCGAATTTGAAAGTGGAAATCAAGGTTGTTGCAAGTAAACACTTAATTTCAAAAGTCACAAACTGCAAAAATTTGAATACAACACTGAAATTTCGAATGAATGCCAACACACTTTTTAGATTTAGGACTGTAAGAAACACAATTTTGACACAAATTTCAATTTCAACAATTTTTGAATGATTAGAAGCCTCAATCCAAGCAATCGCTAGACCAACTTTGAATTTAATTTTGAAGGTGTTAAAATTGATAAAATCAGCCAAAATTCTGGATTTTAGTAGAAAAATACAGTAAGATCTAGCTCCCGAAATTTCGGAAAAAATGTCGGGGATGATGGCGCTCGGGGTGCACACGGTCCTCACAACTTTTTTCCAAATTTTCAGGGATGAAAGATATTGTGATTTTATTGCGGAATCCAAAGTTACAGCCGATTTGGAGGTGTTTTGATTAGTGAAATTATCAGTCAAAGGTTGAATCAAGAAGGTCTTAAAAATTAGGGTTTTGACATTTAACCACCTACTTTTCAGAATTAAAGCACAAATATGAATTGACAATTTGCAATAGAAGGGTAGATCTGAAACAAGCATTAACAATTAAACATTTCATAAGCTTAATTAATAAAAAGAAAATTTTAGGGTTTTTTATGCAATCAACCTCTAAAATTTGCAAAAGATCAAACATGGAAATGTAATTAAGGAAGCAAATTTTTCAGATCTAACTATGAATAATCAGAATGAGGATGTTCACGTCAGGTTCACCAAAATGTAAAGCGGAAAAATCGAACCCTAGTTGTTCTCCCCTCCCCAACTCCAAGGAGAGAGAAGGGAGAGTCACTAGGGTTGATGGTTTTCACTTAGGGGAGACTTTACATTGAAAAGAGGGGTCGGAACCCACAAGATCCAATCCCACACAATGCAGGATTGGATTCTAAATGAGTTTCAAGGGTTAAGACATCAAGGATACCCTCTTTTGTAAAGAATGTAGATAGAAAGATTAAACTAGGAATGCATGTAAAGTAGGAAAGATTCGCTTATAAACAGAGATAGGGATATGGGATGAAGCTGCGGACCTCGAATTAGCAGTAAAATGTCAAGACGGTGCTGTTCTACAAATTCGAGTGAAAGTTGACGGGACGATGGCGCCCGGCGTGCACACGATCCTCCGAAAAATCCGCGAAACGAAGGGGGATCTGTTCGTCTCTGCACAAGGATTCCAGATCTTCAATTACAGCCGCGTACCTGCAACCTACACACAGAAAAGAGAGAATGATTGGGGGGTTAGGGATGAGGGGTTTGCCTTTAGGTCAAACCCCAGTTTTGGAATTAACCAAGAAATGAGAATGTTGTAAATGTAAATGTTTGTAATGTAAACAAGTACTGATACCTTGTTGTAAGAATGTTTGTATTCTTACATGCAAAGGTGTAATGTATGTAGTATGTTGTATGTTGTATGTGATCTCCTCTTCAATGGTTGAATCCTTGTCTTGAATGCAACACTTAGCCTTGAATGGAGACTTAGAATGCTCAATTGCTTGAAGGAATGCTTGAATGCTTGAATTTTTTAATATCGCTTCCGCCTTTTGCTCACATATGTCCTCCTCTTTTTTAAGAGGGGAAATGTAGTTTATATACTTGTCAATTAGGGCTGATAGACTGATTTTCCTAACCTTAGGATGACCTAGAAACATTATTTTCCAATTTGCAAACTTAAAGACCCGAAGCTCCATAAGAGACCGGGCCCAAAATAGGGCCAAGGACCAGGGCGCTGGGTGCCATGGTCCTGGACGACCAGGGTGCTGGGCGCCCTAGTCCTGAAGGACTAGGGCACTGGGCACCATGGTCCCACCTCCAGGGATAGTAGGGTGCAAGGAGGATCAGGCCAGGGTGCTGAAAAATGCAGTTTTTGATGTCATGAACAAGTTTCGGGGTCTCCATTCAGGTTCCGTGTTGCATCGCCATCGTGAAGACCCAAATGTAGTCAAAATTGCAAGTGTCACAATTTTAGGACGCTACATGTTGTAATTGTTAGAGAACGACAGGGGTTTGCTGATTTGGTAAATAGCACTACTCTACTTGATCAAATCCTTTTCATGCTCCTATCTGCCTTCACACATACTGCAGATACTCCTTTTGGTTCGACGGTCAATTAGACTAACACTTAACCAAAATTGCCAACACTTCAACAAAACAACTCATCAACCTTATAAGCAAAACAACAGGTCAGTAACACATCACAAACCTAAGATCAAATAGAGATTACAAACAAATTGGTTCAAGTATGACCATTAGATTACATAGTAATCATCAACACATTGCTCAAGACAACCTTGACCGCTCCTTGATCATCGCTCATTGATTCCTGTAACTCATCACATGATTTCCTCTTCATGCAATGTATTCTCTCATTCCCAAGATAAAACCATTATTTCTACACACCAAGAACCACTTAAAATTCATCACATACAACCTCCATACATGGCATAATCATTACCGATCATCATTTGATCATAATAACCGATTCACCAAGCTCCATCGGTTAGGGTTGGGCACATCAACAGGTAGGGTTACTGGTTGATCTCACTACTTCTTAAGTAATACCAGTTTCCTTCACTTGCTCAACTACCAGTTGCATAACAACATCATTACCAGTTGTAGATGTATAAAAATGACCATATTCCTAAATGAATATTTAATGTTCATTTTATTCTCATTCCTCTATTTAGTTAAATCTAATTTAATTAAATAAATTATTCAATTTATTTATTCAAATTCACTTAAGTGCTTTATATCATTTAATTGAATAAATCATTTTATTTAATTAAATCCCTTCTCTCTACTTTTTAATTAAATTTACATTTAATTAAATAGTTCACCCCAATTAAATAAATCTAATTTATTTAAATCCCCAATTTGCAACCAAATTGAAATAAAGCAATTTATTTTAATTAAATCCTATTATCCTTCATCCACTTGCATCCTAACCCTCTTCCTAAATTCTTCTAGAACCTATCTAATCCTAATCAATTAACCTAAACCCATCAATTATCCCCTTTCCCTAAATTCGAGGAGGTCACTTCTCAAATTTGGAGTAAAGTCTTTGGTTGTGACCAAATTTGAATGTTTGACTATTTTTCATGACAAGAGGACACAATGTTGATGAGGACTCAATGTTTGCAAGTGTTTAGACTCAAAATGACTCCAAGAAAAGTGTGTTGTTTGATGTACAAATGTTTTGCATACACTTGAAGACACAAAAGACACAATGTCAAGCACAATTCTTATGGCTAGCCAAGACAATAATTGTTGATCCCACATGAGGTTTTACCCCTGAGGCTACGCTATTCAGAGAAGATACTTAGATGCTTGACCTCACTGGCTCTACCCTCGGCACTCACTTCTCGGGTTAGCCAAGCATCAGTCCCCATGAAAACTCCCCGTGGTGAACTTTGTATCTCTACTAAGAACCGTATGTGTGTGGGCCACTACCAGAGGTCTGACCTCCTGCCTCAACAACTAGAAGGATAACAATAATACCGATATTGAAAGGCTAAATGAATTCAACCACAAAACCCTAGCCTAACAACAAAAAAGATCCACCATAACATATGAAGATTACCTAAGACAATGCAAATCAAATGAAATCACAAAGATTATACCATCACATGTCCAATAGGGTTTGGATCTCCATTCTTCCTATCTCCATTGATCTTGCTTGATATATTTGCTCATAGATTTTATGTGCACAAGAGCTCAACAAAGAACGGAATGTGGTTGCAAGTAGGATTGCCTATGTTCAAAAGTGTAGTGTAGTCAAGTAGTCAACGAGGGGTCTGATAATGAAGGAAGCATCTCCTTATATAGAAGACACTATATGAAATGGAGGGATAAGATTGAGAGGTGTAAAAGGAGGTCGACTATGATTAGAGGGTAGGTAAAAGAAATAATAAAATAATGAAAGGGGTAGGTAGTGTATGAATTAAGAGATGAATGACATGTGTCATGGGTAGAAAAGGTTAATGAATTAATTAAATAAATAAAGATTTATTTAATTAATAGAAGAAGTGGGATAATTAAATAAATAAGATATTTATTTAATTTAGGAAAAGGATAATTTAAATAAATAAATGTATTTATTTAAATGAGAAATAAGGCTAGAAGAGGTTAAATGAATTAATTAAATAAATAAAGATTTATTTAATTAATAGAAGAATTAAGCTTAGATAATTAAATAAATAAAATATTTATTTAATTAGACTGGACAATTTTAGGTGTCTACATTTTTCCCCTCTTTGAGACAATGCGGCTTATTGCATTGTTTCAAAGAAGATAATATGAACTGATACAAAGTTGCCCCAAGATGGGAATGATATGCCCCCTCGAGAGATTGGATGAAGATGTCTAAAAAGATATTAGACAATCTCTCGATAAGAAAGAAAGGCTAGAATGGACTGACCAGATAGGATAGAGTGACAGAGTCACGAGATAATGAAGACTAACTTGGGAAATGAGGGCTAGGGCTAGGGCTAGGGTAGTCTATAAGATAGACCACGAGGGGAATACATCCTCATTGTCATCCACACATCCAAGAGATCAGAGTGCAGAGAGAGAATAGAGTAGTAGCAGTCAGCAGCGATGGCATTGGTTCACAGATTCAATCACGTTCGCCGATTTTCAAAGGCCAGCAGATGCAGGAGAGTCAGTAAGTACCGCAAAACCTCCTTGTACTTTGTCACAATAAATTTTGTCATAAATGCATGTTAGGTAGTGCAATAAATGAATTTTTAGGAATGTCAAGCGAGGTCAAAAAAATGCTTAGGCGCATCTATGTTTGTGCCAGGTACGTCTGTGCAATATGTAAGCGCGTTTATGTAATGAAAGCGCGTTTATGTCTTCAAGGTCGAATCGGCAGTTCTGTGATGAACATATGTTGTCGATTAGATAAGCTATTGAGAGGATACACTAAAGCAGGTCCTCTAGGGAAGACTAAAATAGCAAATAGGGCCAGGATTGACAATTCTGTGATAGAACATACGTTGCCAATTAGGAAACTAATTAAGAGGATACACACTATATGCAATTGTGATATCTATATGTATGTATGATATGCTGATCAAATCCCACTATCTCCTAAGGTATTCAGTCAATAGGAACAATCTATAAACAATTTGCAAGGAATTGGATGTGAATCACCTAGTGTTGTGGCTACTAAGTCTGAATGTAAATCTCCTCTAGTGGTGCAAGCAACTCTTGGTATCAATAGTCCTAAGAGTGGTTCCAACAAAGAATCTGTTGAGTGTATCACCAACCCCATTGAGAACTCACATAGCTTTACCATATCGTCCACTCATTCCATTTCCACTCCACTTCCAGAATTGGATCAACAAGAATCACAAAAGCTCTTACTCATTGGGGATCAAAAATCAAGCTTTGAAAAGAAAAATCTACAAGTCAAAAATAAAGAAAAGTCCTTTAGTCCAAATCAAAATCAAAAGCTATTGGAATCTAAAAAAATCAAGGTCAAGGATAAAAATCATATGAAGAAAAAAGAGAAAGAGTTGATCTCCCCTAATATCAAAATAGCTAGGGGCAAAAGTTCTACAATTTTAAGTCAAAAAGCATACTTGTTGATCCTAAGTCTCCATTATGCTATCCTACTTTCACTTCTTTTCACAATCATAAGTCTTCATAACTCATCCACTTGTTCTACACATTCTTTCCCTTCTGGCGATACATCATGGACCTTTAATGGAGCTTCCTCAAAGGACTTTGTTATCAGGGATGCCCAAACTTCTTCAGGTGACACGCATACGGGCCTGTGTAGTCCACACATTAGTAATTCTATCTCAGTTCCCTTATCAAGGAAGACAGTCACTCAAGCTACACATCATTCAATCAAGGAACAATGCAACTACAATCATAAGGTTAAGCCTCATACATTTGAGGTGGGTGACTTAGTTCTCAAGGAGAATCCTAAAAATCAGCAAGACAGAGAGAAGAAGGGCAAGTTTGAATTAAACTAGCTTGGTCCTTACATCATTACAGTAGCATATGGATATGGGGCATATCAGCTCTCAACTACAGAAGGTGAACCTTTGGAGGATCCTATCAACAGCATGCACCTTCACAAGTTCTACACATAGCTCTTTGGAATATCCTAATTCAAAAAATACAAAAAAATCAAAAATTTCAAAAATACAAAAAAAAAAATTATAAAACAAAAAAAATCGTTACTTGGTGAAAACCTGGCAAACAGGCGCCTTGTGACACAAAAAAAACATTGAAAAATTGAAAAAAGTAAAGAGAAATAATTTTGTCCAACGGTGAAAACTGGGTCACCAGTGCCATGTGTAGAGACATTGCTCCTCCCTCCTTCAGGATTCACTTTCATCCTTTCACTTTGCACACACTCACAACCTATTCGTTCATAATAAACTTACCCATTCCCATCATGGCTTATTATTGATCTACCCAAGATTGGTTAGCCATTCATAATAAACCTCCCTTTTCACCTCCCTTTCCATCCATAATAAATCAGATCTTATATGTGGCTAAAGCAAATCCTACGTCTAGTGATGGGTGTGGAACTGAGAACATCACATGTTTCGAGGAGTACAGTTTCTTCCAGCTTCCTTCAGTCTATCCGTGCACAATCCACAATAAAGCAGCATCTGCATCGCCGATCCACAATAAAGTTTCATCTTCTCCACAATAAAGTATCAATTTCATGGATTCAGTTAGTTTCAGATGAGACACAGCAGCAACAATGGGCTTCAACAAATCAAATCTTTCAACAGACTTAGACAACATATGGTTCAGTGCTATCTATCCTTTTTGTGAAAATAAACATTGTGACCACAATCAAATAAGACTTATACAAGTGGCAAGAGACACTAAATTTGAGGACTATAGTGGATGTTGGTGTCAAGTCTTGGTTTTCTTTTGATTTTATCTTTTGGTGACATGTCTTTTAGCTTTTCAGGTGTAGACACCTAAAAATGGTCAACGCTTGCGGAGTCATACTTTAACATTTGCACATTGCCTCATTTTAGGTTTTTGCATCGCATTAACATTCTCCTATGTCACGCACTTGGTTTTTATCATATGTGAGCATTGAGTCATTCTTCTACATTCTTCATTCGTCTTGCTCTCAAATTTGGTCTTGTCGACAACGCTATCCAGTCATGATTTTGATCGATTTTATCCTGTCGCATCAATGTGCGTACTCATTTGTCATTATTTTGGACATCGTCAATCCTAATTAGGGTTTTGTCCTCTTATCAATCTTATCATCTGGCGATCGATTTGTCATCGATCGTTGTTATGTTCGATCTTGTCATTTTACGATCGATTTGTCATCGATCGTTGTCATTTTCAATCTTGTCGTCTTGCAATCTATTTTGTCATTGATTCTTATCCTCTTGTCAATCTTGTCATTTTGCAATCGGTTTGTCATCGATTGTTGTCTTTCTCAATCATGTCAATTTCGATCAATTTGTCATTGTTCCTTGTCAATTGGCGCATTTATTAATCAAATCGTTTGTCAGCATTGGTCTTTTATCAAGTCAGAATCATGATCAAATCGAATCGATATTAATTATCCTTCATCAAGACCTAATTGTCATCCTTGCATTTTGTTAGTTCATCTTTTAGGGTTTCATGATTTAATCATTTAACCTTGTTTGTCATTTCTCTCTCTAGGATTAATAAATTATTTATTTATACCAAGTCTTCTCATCGCAATTAAATGTTCATTTAATTGGCTAATTATTCCTCTTTTTGTGAATTAATTAATAAATGACAAATTATTAATTAATTTACCTAATTTTCTAATTTTCATCAATTTCCTAATTCCTATTTTCCAATTTTCTAATTTTTCTAATTTCTAATTCAATTTCCTCCTATTTTTGTGAATTAATTAATAAATGACAAATCATTAATTAGTTTACCTAATTTTCATCAATTTTCTAATTTCCAAGTCATTATTTCCAACTTAATTTTCTAATTTCTCCTAAATTCCTAAATGTCTATTTCTATTTCAAAATCTTGTCATAAATCCTTGCATAGCAATTTGTCATAAATTGTCATAAATTGTCATAAATCCTTGCATAGCAATTTGTCATACACATGTCATAATTTTTCTATTCTTGATTTGAATTTCCATTCCAATCATTATCATGCTAATTTGATCTTTTTCTTCAATTTCTCTATAAATTGGACGAATTTCTTCAATCTAATCCCTAATCAGATTATCGAATTTCTAATCACTTTGTCAAACCACATTTCAAGTACTCTTACGCCATAATCTTGTCTATTTGCTTTCATCTCATGTGTATGCATTTGAAGGTGAGATCCACAAACAAAGGCTATTTGGAGAGGAAAGAAGAACAATGGAGCCGCATGAAGGAAGCATTCAGATCTACATTTGGTTTGCATAGTATTTAGTTTTGAATGTTTTGTCTTTGTGTCTTTGTTGAGTGTGTTTAGGATAGATCGTTGCAATTTGCTTTCGTGATTGAGCTAGATTAGTGTTTATATTGCTTTGATGATTTCCGATTTCCTGTGCTACATTAATTGGTGAACCCGATGTGAACACTAACCATCTAACCCCTTAACTGTGTTTTTGAGGGCTTTTGAGTTGATTTGCAGGCCAAAAACCCAAAAACATGGTAGTGCAGGGTTTTCTGGGGACTTCTACGCCTGTGTAAGACAACTTGCGCCTGTGTTATGCATTCTGCGCCTGTGTCAATGCATTCTACGCTTGTGTAAAAAAAAAAAAAAAAAAAAACTGCGCTTATGTAAGGTAACCTGCGCCTGTGTCAAGCAACCTGCACCTGTGTAATCCTGCGCCTGTGTTATGAGTTCTGCGCCTGTGTCATGAGTTCTACGCCTGTGTAAAGTCCGGAAACAGAGGTAAAAATGCAATCTTTTACTTGAAAATTGTTTGTTTTGCATTCTCTTTTCTGCTTTTTGGTTTTTGGTAATAATTCTCTGTGCAGAACCTTGGCATACGCATGGCAAAGACAAACAAATGAAACTACTAACACGTTTTTGTGCAGGTTCGATAGTCAAAGATCAAACATATCAAACTTCTAACTTGGTGGTTTGCAGGTTGCCTTGGACTACAACTAAACTTTGTGTTTGCAATTAATATTTAGGCACCTAGTGATTTCTAAATAGGATGGAATGAATCTATGCTTGATTTGATTGTTGAGTTTGACATTGGAGTAGGAGAGTATGCTCTCATCCTTCTTAGGGTGATCAGAAATCCAGATCTTCAATACCATACTCATGTCTTTGATTGTGTGTCACCTTTAGAGGGCCTGCCTTCCCGACCATTTGCTTTTGCAAGCAAGTGATAATCGTGAGAAGGGAACGACCCAAAGTGAGTACGGCTAGAATACCTTGGCATTCTAACTCACTATAAAAAAATACCCGATGAGCGAAAGCTTTGAAGGAAGGGTTACGTGGGAATTGCAGTTACTTGGGAAGTGATGACCCTTGGACTCTTTCTCATATCAACATCTAAGTAGGGCCTCACGGTCTAAATCATGCTTGTGTGACTACATTTGTTTGGTATCTTGATGGGCTTAATGTCTCAATCACGCTTGTGTGACATCAAGGAGTAACACTTAACAGAAATCCTTACTAAGCACCTTGTTTTTAGAGGCCAAAAACCCTTCTAGTTTCTTGAGAAGGACAAGTTCGGATACTTGGAAGAGATACTAAGTTCACCATGGGGAGATTTCCATGGGGACTGATGCTTGGCTGCCCTAAGAAGTGAGTGCCGTGGAGGGGAGCCCGTGGGGTCAAGCATCTATGTATTCTCCTTGAATCCCATAATGAGTCTACCTCTCAAGTACCCAATGTCCTTGCCTACCATAAGAAATATGTGAATGAGCATGATTGTATTGAGTCTAAGTTGAAATATCTTGTCTTCTTTGTTTGTCAAAAGTTGAATTGCATATCATTTCAAAAACAAGGCAAATTGATTCAAAACAAGGTTAAACATAAGAGCATTTCATCCAACAAACTTAAAACACCTTCAAACATGGTTATCAAACATTGTTCAAAATCTTGTCTTAACATTCATGTCACTTACATTTAGGTTCATCCTAGTTTGCATTTTGCAAAGTCATTGTCAAGTACCAAGGTTAGGTTTTCACCTAAGTCATACTCCTCTCGCATATCAATAAAAGTCATCCATTTGCATGTGTCCTCTTGCATTAGAGTCATACCATTGTCATACATTTGCATTTGCATCCTTCTCCTCATAACATTAGGTTGCATTTGCATACCCTAGGTCTCTTCATTAAGTTTAAGTTATTATCATATCATATTAAAGGTCATTTGCATAGTAATTGTCCCTTTGCATATAGTCTCAAAAACTAGGTTTTGTCATACTTGAGTAATCCAAATCTTTGATAAACCCTAAGTCATTGTTAGGAAGTCTAGACCTTGTTAAACCTTCTCTTTTTATGTCATTATTGTCATTTGGTCAAACCTACCTTAGTATCCAAGCATATAGGGGAGACTTTGTCATTTGTCCTTTTGTCACTTGGTCCTTTTGTCCTTTTAGGTCTAGACATCATTTCAATTTCCTAAGGGTCTCTTTTAGATCTGCATTCCAAAAAGTTTGTCAAAATCTTGAAAAACAACCAAAAACATAGGTTGCACTCTTGTCATAGATTGCGTCTTCATTTATTTAGTTTGCATTTAGTTGCATATCATACATTATCCTTGAAAAATTCCAAAAATATTACATTTGCATAGTGACATGTCTATTGAAACAAGGTTCCAAGCACCAATGATGCAACAAAGTTTGACATATCAATCGACAAGGCAATCACAATTATATCGAACCCAACAACAAGGCAATATCGATCAAACTCTTTATGATGTAAATGTCCAAATACAAAAACTAGAGGAGAAACTAGCTCAAGAAGAAGAGATATTGGAACAAAGAGTGAAAAAAATTGAGAAGAATAGATCACAAATGTCCAAAGTGTTTCAAAAATTTCCAGATCAAAATCCAAAGATTGAGCCAATTGATGTAAGATCTCTTCTTGAACGATTAGACATACCAGCTCTCCTCTCCCAAATAGAGATGATGAAACAATTTCAAGAAAAGAGACAACATCAATTTCAACATTATGTGCCTCCACAACAAGAACAAGAAGGTGTTTACTATCAATCACATTTTCAGCCATCACAACCAATGGTTCAACCAATTGTCCAACATATTCAACCAACACAACCAATGGTCCAATTTCAACAATATGTCCAACCAACTATACAATGTCCCCAAATAGCTCAACCAATGGTGGAATATCAGCAAGTTCAAGTTCAATCAACATATCAATGTCAACAACTACAACCAAACATTCAAAAACAAAGGTTGCAGCACACACCAACCAAAGTTTCAAACATGTCGGAACAATTGAACCAAGTCTAATATCAAAACATGACATCAAATCAGAACCAACTCCTTGCCAAACAAGTTCAAATTCCAGATACAACCATGTCAAAACTTCGAAAGAAAGGTGGCTTTATTGCAATGATCTTAAGGAAACTACCAAGTGAATTCTTTGAGGAAGATCAAAATAATACAATTATGTCTAGCAATGCCTCATCTCCCCACAAACAAATTGACTCTTCAGTGGCATCTATCCCTACACCTCTAGAAGTTTCACAAGAACCTTCCATATTGTCCTCATCAAATAATACACCCAAGGATGCAATTAGCCAAGGGCTATCCATAATTGATTGCCAAGATAATCCAATTCATGATGCACATCCTTGTCATGTTTCAGAAATACAAGACCCAATGCCACCATGCACTTTATTGCCATTACCTGTTTTAGAGGACCCCATTCGAAGTTCTTCTTCCTCATGTTCAAGCATTGATTCCTTGCCAGAATCCATCACAAATGTTCAAAGTGCATTTCCTTCATCCCAAAACATTGAGCCCTTCTCAGAATCCTCCATGCATATCCACAGTCCAACCCCATGTCAAGAGGATAATTTAGAGCATGAAGAAATGCGTCTTAAAATAGATCAAGATCAAGATCTTGAAACCTTATCATCTCATCCAATTGTTGACCAAGATCCCATTTCCCCAGACACTCATGATGATTCCCCTATTTTTGTCCATCCTATCCAAAGTCCTATTGACACTCCATTCCCTGAGAAAGATCAAGATATCCCAGTCCATCCAATCCTAAATAATCCCCTTCCATTCCAAGAACACAATATCCTTTCAAATCCCATTGGTATTCCACTTCCTGAGAAAGATCAAGATATCCTTTCCATCCTTTATGATGATCCCATTGAAAGTCAAGAGAAAAGCACCTTCAAAGAGGATTCCAATGATCTTCCTCCTTGTCAAGATCAAATTATTCCTTCAGATCCTCCACAAGATCCACTTGTTCCTCCATCTCCTTGTCCTAATGCTCCATATACACTCCAAGATCACATTTCTTTTGATGATCCCATTATTTCTCCCATTCCATCTCTTGAAGAGCCTGTCATTGAACCATGTGCACTACACAATCCTAGTCCCCCTCATGATCCTGATACCCCTTCATGATTCTAACATGTCAGTGCAAGATGTTCATGAACCCATGACATGCATAATGGGTTCTTCCACTTTGGTGCAATCCGATCCACTTCAAGATCTCATTATTTCTCTCATATCATATCCACCTCATAATGGACTCGCATCTTCTTCCCAAAGAAAAGAGTATCCTACAAGTCAAGATATTCATAAAGGCAAATGAGTAGACCTTCATGAGAAAGAACCCCTTCATATCAAAGAATATACTAATGGTCATGGCTACAGAGCTCACACTCAAGGCGTTGGTATCCCTTCAAAGTCAAAATCTAAATGTCCACCTTCCCCATCATCACTTCCATCCATTCTAGGTCCCTATATCCCTCCATCTCCTATGCAACATCAGCAAAGGCACACATCTTGGAGAACCTTCCATCCATCCCACATGCCTCCATATCATTCCCATCCACACCGACATTCATTCCCTCTTCCAAGCAATTTGGATGCCAAGTATAAGCATCATAAGTCTAGCAATCCATATGTATTCAAGGATCAACATGTCCAATATAATCGACATGTCAAAACAAAGAACAATATCATCTATAAAGAAAAAGAAATATCCAAAAGGCCACAAAGGCCCACTGAGCAAAATAAAGCAAAGTCAAAATATATATGGGTTCCTAAATCCCTTGTGCAAGAAATGCACTCCGAGGAACCACAAAAGCATGAAAAATCAAAAACCATGTGGATCCCTAAGCAGCTCCTTGAAGCACAAAAGCCTAAAGAAACATCTAACTTGGCATCCAAAATTGCTATTCCTCCATCCAAACCTCTCAAATCTATTCCTCCATCACCTTCTTCATCCATTTTGGGCCCTTCTGTCCCAAAATCCATAGCCTTTCCTTCGCCAAAATCTCAATATCCAAAATACGTCTTTCCTCCATCAGTCCATCACCCCTCAAGGTGTGTGCCAATGCCAATCTTGCCAACATTTCCATCCACTCAAGAACAGTTCTTCCAATACCCTATCCATTATCCAATGCATATTTTTCATCCTTCGATCCCTTTGATCCCATCCTTTGCATAAATCCTTGCCTTAGTTTCATCTCATTTTCCATGTCCTTATCCTACCAACGTCTTTGAGCATACTTTTAAAGGTCATGGTCCATTTTTTTTTCAAGGCTACTATCCAAAAAAAAAGGCGCTTGAGTCCTTCTTCCATCCCCTATCATGTGTCTATCTTCTATTGAAAAAGTCAAAAATACAAAAAAATCAAAAAAAGTGAAAAAAAGACAAAAGAAAAAAAAAAAGTAAAGCAAAAATAATTCGTCCACTGGTGAAAACCTCGCAAACAGGCACCTTGGGCAAGTACCATGATGAAAACCTGGCAAACAAGCGTCATACATAATCTATGAACTTCTTGCATACCGTACTTGGGGGTAGGTTTCCTCCTTCATATCCTTTTGTCCTTCATTGTTCCATTATCCTATTGAACCCCTGTCATTACGCTTCATATCCTATTGTCCCTCATGCACATATCCCCTTTTCCACATTTGATCTTGACAAGGCTGAGGATTTTCATCAGCATCACGCATCTTGTTTGCAGCTTTCAGTCTATCATAGCTTTTGGTATTTATCCATTTGCTTATTATAACCTTTCATCCATATTCCATGGCTTATTGCAACTTTCTGCCACTATCCCTTATCCTATCCTGACCTTCAGTCCATGTCCCTTATCCATTCTTGGTCTTGCTTATCCTATCCATATCTTATCACTATCCATACACTCTTTTTCATTCCTTGATCTTCATCTTACATAAGGATGCAAAATTTAAACATGGTTTCAAAAACCTCTTGACATGTCCCTCATGCCATGTCACTGCTTTACATTGCCATATCCAGTCTCTTGTCCCATCACGTAATAGCCCTTGAAAATTGCATCCGTATTGTCTCCATAATAAAAGGCCTTTGTCTTCCCTCTATCCACCAACATTTCAGCAAGATTATTTATTCACCTGTCATATTCCTTGCCTTGCTAGACACTGGGGGCAAAATCATAAAAAATTGAAAAATGTCCTGAAATAATTCAAAAAAAATTTGAAAAATGTCCTGAAATAATTCAAAAAAATTGAAAAATGTCCTGAAATAATCCCTAAAAATCAAAAAATGTCCTGAAAAAATCCCTAAAAAGTCAAATAAAGTCCTGAAAAAATGAACAAATTTTTTTTCAAAGCATCAAAATCCAAAAACAACTCCTTTGGCATTTTGCATTTTGCAATAAATATCCTCTTGGTGCATAAGACAAATCACTGAGCATACCTCCAACAACACGCAATCCAACACTGTGCTTTAACTGAAATCATGTTTCAACAGATGAACTTTTCAATCAAACCAGACATTCAAACTAATCAATCAAAAACAAATTTTTTTGACTTTGTCACTACTATCATGGGTCTTATACAGGGTGTGGTATACTCAAAACCAGACTATGTCCTGTCTTAGATGGGGTACCACATGTTCTAAAACCAAACAGCATGATTGTCCTATCAGCACTTTCAACTTTTGACAATGAAGATCAAGATGTTTGTTTGACTTGTTGGAATTAGCGAGTCTTATCATTTATTGATTTATTTTTTATCATGCTCCTATGTTGTTCGATGATGTCACTGAGTGATTTAGAGTGACCGGGATGGTTCATGGTCCCTTTTCTTTTTGGTTGTGATTGTTGTTTGTCTGCGATGTGTCTGTCTTTCACAAAAAGGGTTGCATTTCAGCTCTGGCCTTCAATGCCATGATGCTACGCATCCATTTTGCTACATTAAAATAAAGGTTTTCACCTACAAAGTGCATTACTGAAAGCAAGTTTTTCTTCATCTCTAACTGTCCTCCATCTCATTTTCTTCTTACTAACATTTCTTTCGTCAGTTCGGATAGTCAGTTCGGTCTAGTGCTCTGATTTCTCTACATACATATGCTGCATCCTACATCCATTTGGTTAGTACATTTGCATTACATCAAGCATCTTATCCATTTCATATTATTAATGCATTAAAAACACATAAAAAATATACATTCATACATGTTCCACAATGGTATATAAATAGTGCATAAGTCATCCATACATGGAAAATAACTATAAGTCATAACATATTGCATCCCATCATATCGATGCATATCATATCATATGTCAAAATAATATCGGAGTACACAATTGGACTGTCTGTCCTAAGTATGCCCCACGGGCTGACAACAAAATGTCAAACTACATAATGTCCACTATCTGTCCTAAGGAGCACGTGCCTCTGTCACTGGGTGCTCCCTCTATCCTCCTCATCCTTGCAATGTCTTGCGGATGATGTCCCTCCTAGTCCTGGCTATGGTGGTCTCATAGGTCCACTCACTCCCATGCTGCTCAATGACCTCCGAGAGCGTGCCCTGCTCTCTATCCTCGATCATGCCTGATATGAAGCTGCTCTCTGCTCTGGTGGAATGACACCCTCATATAGTGTCCTCCAATGGTGTATCTCCTCTCTGATCTCTACCAACATCTGTGCCATCTCCCGTGCACTGGCATCCCGAATCGACCCAATATACTCAGTGACTCTCTATTCCTCTCGCTATGCCTGAGCAATTGCTACATCTTAAGCTACTGTGAGTCTGGCTATCTTCGCTATGAACCGATCCTGCTGTCTCTCTAGTGTCGCAATGTGATCCTGCTGACTCGCTATGATAGCCCTGCACATCTCCATCTCCTCTGTCCTAGCTATCTCTGGCTCTATGGGTATATCCTGCAATGCCTCTTGCTCGTCATCCCCATCCTCATCTCCATCCTCGTCATGCTCATCCTCATCACCATCCTCATCCTCCTCATCCTCATCATCTCCCTCCTCCTCTCCTATGAGAGGGAAGTCCTCCTGTCGCCTTGGTACTAGAATATCCGGATCTGTCAATGGCACTGGCCGTAGTTGTGCAAACCATCTCTCATACTCATCTGTCATCCTGGCGTCCTCCACATCTGATCTCCAATCCCACGGTCTCTGTTGTAGCTGTGAGAAGTCAGCATATGCTATGTGTGGCTGAATCATACTCCCCCACTGACTCGTCTCTCTGTGCAATCGGGCAAAGTGTGCAGTCCTCCTAGGTACATCCTGCCTCTCTCCAAACTGTCGTCTGACTCTCTCTGGCAGGTACATCTCAATCACTCTCTGGTGATTCATTGGTCGCCCAATTAGGTACCTCTCTTGTCTGCAATACGGTAGCTCATCACTATCATCTGACCATCCCAGACAATCACGATATGGCCTCCATATGAACTCTCTCAGTCAGTCTAGCTCATGTCACCAATATAGTATGTATCCAAAAGGACCCTGTCTCAATGCTCCCCCATAGCAGTACACATATGGTCGATGTGGTACTACCTGTCTATCTGTAATCGGTCAACATATGGCTATGTGCTCAAATGCCCATACCTATAGCAATGTGACTCCACAGCTCAAAGTCTGAACTCCCTGATACACTATCTGATGCAGCTGAAAATACAGCATAGCCAGTACACATGGTCCCCATGCATACACCGTCCCCTCTGTCGCCATCCGCTCTAGCACTCTTCCCCATCCAATAGGGAATCCATGTCCTCGTCTGTCTCCTGCTAGTAGACATGCTATCACCACTGCTATCACCACATACCATCGATCATACTCCGATGCCATGGTCTCCCAGCCAATCTCCCTCTCTACGATATCCAGATCATCTGCGTCACACTCAAATAATCTGCACAATGCATCTCTCCTTGTCACTGGGTCATACTCTATCATCTCTCCATGAATTAGAATGCGGAGGATATGCCATACATCCTCTTGTGTCACAGTTGCCTCTCTAGTCGCCAGATGGAAGGAAGAGGTCTCCGAATGCCATCGCTCTGCCAATGCGGTAAGCAGTCCTGTGTTTGCCCTAATCTTGGGCATGAATGTGATATAGTATATCCCCAGTCCTGCTAATGTATCTCTATCCGTGCTCCTGAGTCTATGTCGTAGCATGAAGCAGTCAGGTCGGTTCTCCCGTGTGATCAATGGACATTGTCGACTCTGCATCACAATTGGGGCATATTTTGTCAGTTTTAGGGTTTGCTCCTATGGGTTGCATTTCCTCATTTTCATGTCCAAATTAGGGTGTTTTTCATCTAATCTAACCTATCCTACCCTTATCCCCCCTTTCTGGATCATTTGCATGTTGTTTTGGACCAAAATTGAGTTCCCAATGCACAACTACTCCTGTGTTAAGGAACCTATGCCTGTGTCCTGGAACCTACACCTGTGTACCTTACACAAGCATAGAAGACCTCACACAAGCACAAGATTCACCCTACACAAGCGCAAAAGTCAGTTTTTGTGCTCCCAGTGGGCCCCGCAATGTCTCGCAAGTGATCGAAATTCATGAAATTGAAAACATGGGTTTTTGAGATACATACCGCTGCTCCTGCATCATCTGGTCATCTGAATGTGTGTACACATTCCCCAAGGTGATCCACCATTGGAATGTTCACCATCTATCTACAAGTGTCCTTGTCCAGAGCAACAAATTCTCCTCTTTGGCTAGTGCAAATGAGCTCTTTTCACTTTCTTGGTCCCATTTATAGATCTTTGTCAATGCATAGATGGACGTGCATCCTCTCCATCTTATGTTGGTTGCAGTCTTGTGCACCTTAAATTGCTTGTCCTTAGTGCATCTGATCTCTGATTATCAGTCCGTTCGATCCTATCATTTTTATCGATCAATTAGCCTCTTCTCTGCATGTTTCTGGCCAATTCCTCGAGGGGGCATGCATATGTCATTATTATTGTCTGGGCCATTTTTATTATTGTTCTTTGAAACAACGCTTAAAATCGCATTGTCTCAAAGAGGGGCAAAATGTAGACACCTAAAAATGGTCAACGCTTGCGAAGTCATACTTTAACATTTGCACATTGCCTCATTTTAGGTTTTTGCGTCGCATTAACATTCTCCTATGTCACGCACTTGGTTTTTATCATATGCGAGCATTGAGTCATTCTTCTACATTCTTCATTCGTCTCGCTCTCAAATTTGGTCTTGTCGACAACGCTATCCAGTCATGATTTTGATCGATTTTATCCTATCGCATCAATGTGCGTACTCATTTGTCATTATTTTGGACATCGTCAATCCTAATTAGGGTTTTGTCCTCTTATCAATCTTATCATCTGGCGATCGATTTGTCATCGATCGTTGTTATGTTCGATCTTGTCATTTTACGATCGATTTGTCATCGATCGTTGTCATTTTCAATCTTGTCATCTTGCAATCTATTTTTTCATCGATTCTTGTCCTCTTGTCAATCTTGTCATTTTGTAATCGATTTGTCATCGATCGTTGTCTTTCTCAATCATGTCAATTTTGATCAATTTGTCATTGTTCCTTGTCAATTGGCGCATTTATTAATCAAATCGTTTGTCAGCATTGGTCTTTTATCAAGTCAGAATCATGATCAAATCGAATCGATATCAATTATCCTTCATCAAGACCTAATTGTCATCCTTGCATTTTGTTAGTTCATCTCTTAGGGTTTCATGATTTAATCATTTAACCTTGTTTGTCATTTCTCTCTCTAGGATTAATAAATTATTTATTTATCCCAAGTCTTCTCATCGCAATTAAATGTTCATTTAATTGGCTAATTATTCCTCTTTTTGTGAATTGATTAATAAATGACAAATTATTAATTAATTTACCTAATTTTCTAATTTTCATCAATTTCCTAATTCCTCATTTCCTAATTCCTATTTTCCAATTTTCTAATTTTTCTAATTTCTAATTCAATTTCCTCCTATTTTTGTGAATTAATTAATAAATGACAAATTATTAATTAATTTACCTAATTTTCATCAATTTTCTAATTTCCAAGTCATTATTTCCAACTTAATTTTCTAATTTCTCCTAAATTCCTAAATGTCTATTTCTATTTCAAAATCTTGTCATAAATCCTTGCATAGCAATTTGTCATAATTTGTCATAAATTGTCATAAATCCTTGCATAGCAATTTGTCATACACATGTCATAATTTTGCTATTCTTGATTTGAATTTCCATTCCAATCATTATCATGCTAATTTGATCTTTTTCTCCAATTTCTCTATAAATTGGATGAATTTCTTCAATCTAATCCCTAATCAGATTATCGAATTTCTAATCACTTTGTCAAACCACATTTCAAGTACTCTTGCGCCATAATCTTGTCTATTTGCTTTCATCTCATGTGTATGCACTTGAAGGTGAGATCCACAAACAAAGGCTATTTGGAGAGGAAAGAAGAACAATGGAGCCGCATGAAGGAAGCATTCAGATCTATGTTTGGTTTGCATAGTATTTAGTTTTGAATGTTTTGTCTTTGTGTCTTTGTTGAGTGTGTTTAGGATAGATCGTTGCAATTTTCTTTCGTGATTGAGCTAGATTAGTGTTTATATTGCTTTGATGATTTCCAATTTCCTAGCTACACCAGGATGTCTCTGACTATAGATTCTATCTCCAGGATTTCTTTGACTAGAAAGGCGAGGATGGGGTATCGTCACCTATTTGTATTTGCTGTCTGTGGATTGTCTTTTAGTAATGCTATGACTTGTCCATGGATATGAGGACATTGTGAGTCTAGTTTGAACCGGGGCATTCCTTGTTTGTGACTGTCTTATCTCCATGCAAACAGGTACAATGACTTTCTGGGTCGAACATATGCCTCGATTGTCATAACCTACTTGCCATAATAAAGCTCAATGATGATAACGTACAAGAAGCTCTTTCACTTTCATATCTTCTGTCTTCCATCCCCCTTTCTTGATTGACTTCCATCATCCTTCTCGAGTCTGCGTAGCCTGCTATCACATGACTGAGTATAATGACACACCAAAAACATTTGCATTTCATGTAGTTGCACTTGCATTACTACATATAAGCATTTCATACATACATAAAGATATCACAACTGCATCACATCCTGCACACAACACCTATTAGCACAATTTACATTTGCATTATCATATTCATCTGCATTACATACATTCACATTTGTATCATGCATACACATATAAAACATAAAAGAACAAAAAAAAATATTGCATTGCATCATATACATATTTGCATCCATATCATAAGCATCACATAGAAACATCTCATCACATAGGTACACATGCATATAGCTGCCACAAAGATGAATCATCTCATATATATAATCATAAGTGTCATGATACAATGATGTCAAAATCATATGGCTACAATCACCCGAAGGTGTCTACAACATCATACAAAATGGTACAAAATTGATACATAGGGAGCCCTCTACGGCTATGATGAACTCCCTCCCTCGGAGCCAGCTGGCCTCGATGGAGTTTGAGCCCTAGAAGGACCCGCCCCAAGATCATCTCTCCTAGCCCCTGTGTCCTCTGCAGCCACCCCTCATGTTGCCCTATCCTGACAGAGGAACCCACTGATAACTCCTGCCAACACTGTTGGTAGTGCTAATCCTGTCCATGTCATGGTATCCCATGCCACATGTCCCACCCTCATCTCCAGTCCCAGATCCTAGAACACTCATCTAAGGGCATCCCTGTCTCTGTCTTGATCATACAGAATCAGCTCCCCATTGATTGGTATCTGCAGAAACCTGTATACATCCTCCAGGGTGACTGTCATCTCCCCCATCGGCAAATGGAACATGCACATCTCAGAGTGCCATCTCTCAGCTAATGCAGTCAGCAAACCCATGTTTTCCCGAAACTTAGGCACATACAGAATATGTCTCAATCCCATAGCCTTAATCGCAGCTCGGTCCTCGGCTGTCAACTCAGGTCGCAACCTCTGAGTCGATGGGAATCTCTCCTGTGACTCCAACATAGGCAAATACTCCTACAGTCACACAAATCAATCATCTCAGTCCTAGTGACACTCACTGTTCATCACAAAGTGTTGCTTCTATCCTAGTGGTACTCCCTATTCATCACAAAGTGCTGCTCACATTTGCACTCACTTTTCATCACAAAGTGTTGCTCATATTTTAGTACTCCCTGTTCATCACAAAGTACTATATCTTGGTACTCACTGTTCATCACAAAGTGCCTTGATCTATCTTATCCTAGGGCCTATGCTTGAGTGAATCCTCTTGAGTAGTTACCTAATTGGCAACGTATGTTCTATCATAGAATTGTCAATCCTAGCCCTATTTGCTATCCTAGTTTTCCCTAGAGGACCTGCTTGAGTGTATCCTCTCAGCAGCTTATCCAATCGACAGCGTATGTTCATCACAGAACTGTTGATTTGACCTAGAAGACACAAATTCACATTTTTGGACACAAACATGTTTTCCTGACATAAACATGCATTTATTACATTACCTAGCATGCATTAATGACAACAATAAATGCATCAAAGTACAAGGAGGTTTTGTGGTACTTACAGGCTCTCCTGCATCTACTGGCCTCTAGAATTGGCGAACGCGGTCGAATCTGTGAACCAAAGCCATCGCTGCTGACTGTTGCTGCTCTTTTTCTGCACTCTAATCTCTTGGAGGTGTAGATGACAATGAGGATGTATTTCCCTCATGGTCTATCTTATAGACTGCCCTAGCCCTCATTTCCCGAGTCAGTCTTCATTATCCTGTGACTCTGTCAGTTTATCTGGTCAGTCCATTCTATCCCATCTTTCTTATTGAGAGACTGTCTGCGATGTTTTCAGACATTTTTTCATCCAATCTCTCGAGGGGGCATATCATTCCCATCTTGGGGCAACTTTGTATCAGTTCATATTATCTTCTTTGAAACAACGCGACAAGCTGCATTGTCTCAAAGAGGGGCAAAATGTAGACACCTAAAATTGTCCAGTCTAATTAAATAAATATTTTATTTATTTAATTATCTAATCTTAATTCTTCTATTAATTAAATAAATCCTTATTTATTTAATTAATTCATTTATCCTCTTCTAGCCTTATTTCTCATTTAAATAAATACATTTATTTATTTAAATTACCCTTTTCCTAAATTAAATAAATATCTTATTTATTTAATTGATCCCACTTCTTCTATTAATTAAATAAATCTTTATTTATTTAATTAATTCATTAACCTTTTCTACCCATGACACATGTCATTCATCTCTTAATTCATACACTACCTACCCCTTTCATTATTTTATTATTTCTTTTACCTACCCTCTAATCATAGCCAACCTCCTTTTACACCTCTCAATCTTATCCCTCCATTTCATATAGTGGCTTCTATATAAGGAGATGCTTCCTTCATTATCAAACCCCCCCGTTGACTACTTGACTACACTACGCTTTTGAACATAGGCGATCCTACTTGCAACCACATTTCCGTTCTTTGTTGAGCTCTTGTGAATATATAAAATCTGAGAGCAAATATATCAAGCAAGATCAATGGAGATAGGAAGAATGGAGATCCAAACCCTATTGGACATGTGATGGTATAATCTTTGTGATTTCATTTGATTTTCATTGTCTTAGGTAATCTTCATATGTTATGGTGGATCTTTGCTGTTGTTAGGCTAGGATTTTGTGGTTGAATTCATTTAGCCTTTCAATATCGTTATTATTGTTATTCATTTTCACCATAAACACATATAACTAGTATATCATGTTAGGATAGTATTGCTACTAACCTTGTCATCTTATAATCTAGTTTAACTCATTTGTAGAATCATGCATAAATAGGATGCATTCATGTTAAAATGAATCTAAAGCATCCCTCATTATTGCATTCGTCATCCCTAAGTCACTTTGCTCAGTGATCTGAGAGAAAAAGGCATTGGCTTGAGGGACCTTGTGAGATAGAGAACCATGGAACCCACCTTGGGAAGTTGAGCTATCATTCATAGCTCCATAACTTGCACCAAGAGTCCCATGGGTGTGTGGACAAGTCCTTTGAACATTTTTCACTTATTGAGTTTCATTGAACCGCTTTTCCCGCATACACCAGTTACAATTGACATCAATGACAACACAATAGTTCATCAATGCAATCTTCAATCAAATACCAACAAATTTGTGGATCTCTATTTTCATACATCGCATTTTAGTGAACCCAATGTGAATACAAATTTCCTATTTGGCATTTTCAGATCTGATTTTCATAATGGAATTCACAAAATTTGATTGGTTTTCTATTTCACACATTAGTACATTATTTGTTGGCTACTTTTATCAAAATCATGTGTTGGATAGTAACTTCTTTTCTTTCATGTTGCTTTCATTCTTTCATAGTACTTTCACATATTGTGTAATAAGGGTTTCAACAATACTTCCTACTTATAAACCATTTTTCAAGGATTTTATCCATGTTTCAAGTTGTTATATAATAAAAAAATTAAAGAAATTAATGGAATATGTAGATCTCATAAAACTTTTGGTGGACAATACTCATAATAATCCTAGAGATGATGTTGAAAGGAACAACACTTGTACCTCTTGTAGGGTCTTTTGTTAATGAGGAAAGAATCAATACTCCTTTCAATAATCTCTCCAAGGGGAAGCAACATCAAACCATCTCTTCTCATAAAGATACTTTAGAGAAAGGGGGAAAGGTAAACATGTTGGTACATCAATCACTCTAGATCCTCCTTATTCTCTTGGAGCTAATCTTAATTATCTACATATTTTGAGGAAAGATGATGTTATGCATTTTATTCATGACCTATCTCTTAATGTAATCGATGCAATGAAAACAGAGATTAGTGGAAAACCAATATGAGAGCATCTAAATAACATGCTCAACCATAAAAATAATGAACTTGAACCCTTTCAAAACATATCAAGAAAGATTAGTAAACAAGAAGCTATCTAGGAAATGAACAAAACCAAATTAACTTCCCCATGATGCTCCCTATGCCATTGCTCTTCCTTGTCCTCCTCCTCTCCAAGATCCTGCATCTATTTCGTGTATTCCCTCAGTGGTGCAGGAGAACCCCATCAAACCATTCAAGATGATAAGTCAGACTCTGAGGAGGGAGACTAAGGTATTAAATATGTCTTTATAATATTTTGCATAGGTTTTCAATCATACATTATGTGTTTGTGATAATGAACCCCATCTTGTGAGCCAAACTCCTATTTTGGCATTTTTATGAGCCAATTAGGACTTTTGGACAATAGGGGATCAAATGTATTGGTTTTAGTGTTTTAATATCTTTTAGGAGGGGTTAAACTTGACCCAAGGCATTAGGAGATGAAAGATGTCATTTTGACAACTTTTGCAAAAGTTGTCAAAAGTTGTCATGAGCAACTTTTATGCACTTTTTGTATTTTAATTTAAAACTCCTCCAATGGCTCTAACCACTTTATTTTCAATTGAGAGTAGTTATGGAGTAGTTTATAAACCTTGTTGATCTAATTCCCAATGGGTGACTATACAGAGAAGAGTTTTGATTGCAACAAACTAATAGAATTATGAGTTTTTCCTACAATTTTGGAGTTTTTGGTCCGTGGTACGGTACTGTACGGATTGGGATCCATTCCCAATGATGTGAATTGGTTGGAGAGGAGATTTAAATTTTTTTTGGCTTTGATTTGAAGTTCTAGTTGTGTGTGTTGCTTCTGATATTCAACTTTTACTGTAGGTGCCTAGAAAACCAGGGTTTACCTTGGGTTTTTCCTCCTCCATGGCCATATCTTGTACTTTACCAATATGAGACCCATGGGATTTGGTGAAAGGAAAGTATGGTCAATTTATTCTAATATTCCAAGAGTTTTTTTTAGGAGGATCAATGGAGAGGTGTGTTTGGAGCGACCCTAGATAGACATCTCTATGTGGCTACCTAGACCTTGAACAACAAAGTTACTCTTGTGTGCAAATGGTGATGATTCCAGGTGTGCAACCCTAGAATCCCTTATGGTTTATTTTTCCCTACATTCCAATGGGATTTTAATTGACTGGTTCATTCATCTGAATATAGGTGCTTCACAAAAGATGCCTAATTAGCCCTTTAGGACAGTCAACATCCTACCGGCTTAGACCTTTTTTATCAGACCCTGAACCTTCCTTTTGGGAATTTGTGTAACTCCCAAAAGGGTACTTGAATCCATAAATTTTTTTCTAGGGTGTTTGGGAAAATTTGAACTTAAGGACTCTTTACCCACTAAAAAGGGCTACAAGCCACTAGGCCTAATTGAGTAGGTTTCTTAAGGAATGGGTATGAATCCTTACAACCTGTTATCACTGTTTAAGAAATGGGTTTTCTTTTCCCATGATTGGCTAAGTTTTGAAATATTTGGGTCAGGTATGCTATTAGTTGCTTCAAATCTGTTCTAGGTCTTTAGGGGTTAAGGGTTTTGTTTTTAATCGCTCAAGTGTCTGATAAAAAACCCTCTGGCTTCTATTTCTGCATTACTTTATTCACTTAAGTAATGGGTCTCCGAGTCATGTAAAGTGTCCCCCCTTATTACTTGCCTAGGCAGTCTCTGATTAATTTAAAAAATTTATGCCTATCACTTATGCCTTTTCCTAAATGTTGTCAGGTCCTGTAAGTGTCACGCAACTTTCAGATTAAACTACGCCTTTCGTTGTTTCGTTAGGCAAAGTTGCGGGTGCGTTAAGCTGTGCGAAATAGCAAAAAGAAAAAGCAAGCTTGACTATGTGTATTGGGGGCCAGCTTAACAAGGCCTCATCTCAAGATTGATCCAACGGCTCGCGTTGATTCACAGCCAAAATAAGAAAGTAAGTTACCTTTTGCGAAATGGCAAAAAGGTTTGGTGGGACCCAACGGTGAAGACTTTTCCACGGCTAAAAGGTGATCAAGTTTAAAAGAAATCAACAGCTCTCATTGTTTCACAGCCAAGAGATGTTCACAATTTATGTTTTGCAAAATAGCGAAAGGTTTTTGGGCCCGGGCGAAGGAGGTTCCTAAAAGGCATAACAGATGTGCAGGTCCTCGAGATCTAACGGCCAGCGTAGTTTCGCGGGAGGAAGGTGCTCACAATATAGATTTCGGGAAATGGCGAAATAACATGGCATTCCAAGCGGGAAGTTCAGCTAGCTGAGATAACAAATAAGAAGTTGACACGTCACTTCAGGAATGACCGAATGCCAGGTGGATAAAGTTGAGTCAAAAAACCCATGTCTGCTAGTTTTAAGTAAGCTGTTAAGTATCATGCAAGTTCTTGAGATCCGACGGTTGGCGCGGCTTCCCGAAAAGAAAATGCTCAGGGTTTAAAGCCTGCGAAATGGCAAAAGACCCAGTGGGCCCAAATGACAGGTAAGGCATAAATGTAAAGGCCGATCAACCCTATTTTGATCCAAGGGTTCTCATTGTTTCGTGGCTGCAAACTAACCGAAGATTAAGGCCCGCGAAATGGCAAAAGACAAATAGAGGTTCTATCCAACATAACATGGAATGACATTTGTTGCTTCATGTGGGGCTTGATGGTGATGTGTCGGATGACACGTGGTTTTAAAAGAAATTAAGGGCCCACCAAGCTGTAACCAGTGGTTATGTGGGAATAGCGAAATAAGACTCGTGGCTGATTCAGAACTGAACCCAAAGGAGCTTCCAGGGCTAATGGCCGAGTGCCACGTGGCATTTGTTAACCGGTAAACAAGTGGGGTATGTAATACCCGGATAAAGGTCCCACTTAAAAGGTGTTCATCTCAAGATTGATCCTATAAAGCGGAAAAATCGAACCCTAGTTGTCCTCCCCTCCCCAACTCCAAGGAGAGAGAAGGGAGAGTCACTAGGGTTGATGGTTTTCACTTGGGGGAGACTTTAGGTTCAAAAGAGGGGTTGAAACCCACAAGATCCAATCCCACGTAATGCAAGATTGGATTCTAAATGACTTTCAAGGGTTGTGACATCAAGGATACCCTCTTTTGTAAAGGATGTAGATAGAAAGATTGAACTAGGAATGCATGTAGAAGCAAGAAAGATTCACTTATAAACAGAGATAGGGAGATGGGATGAAGCTGTGGACCTGGAATTAGCAGTAAAATGTCGAGATGGTGTTGTTCTGCAAATTTGAGCGAAAGTTGACGGGACAATGGCGCCCGGCATGCACACGGTCCTCCGAAAAATCCACGAAATGAAGGGGGATTTGTTCGTCTCTGCACAAAGATTCCAGATCTTCAATTACAGCCGCGTACCTGCAACCTACACAAAGAAAAGAGAGGAAGATTGGGGGGTTAGGGATGAGGGGTTTGCCTTTAGGTCAAACCCCGGTTTTGGAATTAACCAAGAAATGAGAATGTTGTAAATGTAAATGTTTGTAATGTAAACAAGTACTGATACCTTGTTGTAAGAATGTTTGTAATCTTACATGTGAAGGTGTAATGTATGTAGTATGTTGTATGTTGTATGTGATCTCCTCTTCAATGGTTGAATCCTTGTCTTGAATGCAACACTTAGCCTTGAATGGAGACTTAGAATGCTCAATTGCTTGAAGGAATGCTTGAATGCTTGAATGTTTGAATATTGCTTCCGCGTCTTGTTCTTGCTTCTTTTCTTCCTCTTTTTCCTACCTCAAATGGGAGGGGAAATGTAGTTTATATACTTGTCAATTAGGGCTAATAGACTGATTTTCCCAACCTTAGGCCAACCAGGAAACATTATTTTCCAATTTGCAAACTTAAAGACCCGATGCCCACAAGAGACCGGGCCCAAAATAGGGCCAGGGACAAGGGCGCTGGGCGCCATGGTCCTGGGGGACCAGGACGCTGGGCACCCTAGTCCTAAAGGACCAGGGCACTGGATGCCATGGTCCCACCTCCCAGGACAGCAAGGTGCAAGGAGGGATCAGGCCAGGGTACAGAAAAATGCAGTTTTTGGTGTTATAAACAGGTTTTGGGGTCTCCATTCAGGTTCAACGTTGCACCACCATCGTGAAGACCCAAATGCAGTCAAAATTGCAAGTGCCACAATTTTAGGACGCTACATTTAGCCCACACTTTAGCGGGAGTATAAGCGTACGCTCATACTTCCGGTAAAGTACAAGGAAACAACATTGAAAAACTTTCACCACGTCAAGGAGGCAAGATACACCAAGCCCCTAGTGGACTAAGGATCTTACGACTTCGATTGATAAAGTAAAAGGGAAGATCACAAGGGAGAACCATGACTGTCAGTAGTAAGGTTCCCTCACTATGAGTCATGCAAGAAAGATATCAAAAATTTTCAAGGCAAAGCTAAATTTGTCAAGAAATTTTCAAGTATCTTGAAAAGATATGAACGGGATGTATGCCCCCCTATGTTAAAGCGATCGCACACACCTCACTGGGGGTGATTGCTTTAAGGTAGTGATACATAAAAGAAATGAGAAAGGAGCACGTTATCACAAGGATTTAGCCCCCAAGTGTGAGATAAGCCAAAGGATAATAGACACAAAACACAAAGCACAAGGTGACTTCGCTTTCCTCGGGGTCAGTATGCTGTATGATAATTCATGTATATCATATGTATGTATGCATAATTGTTCTTCATTCCCCAATCAAGGAAGGTCACCTAGAAGAAGGGAACACATGTGTCTTTTGAGTCAACATGAGAGAGACCAAAAGAGATATCAATGTTTTGCATCGTCCTCAAGTAGACAGCACTAAGGAAAACAAATAGAAGAATGAGAATAACACATAGAAGAAGTAACAAAAGAGATCAAGAGAGGAGGAGTGTCTCTGCTATGCTAATGAAACTAGTCTAGCACGTCATCTACTCCCCGATCTTGCTGATCAATATTTCAGGAAGGTAGGAAACATGCTAGACGAGGAACATCCAACACAGCAGATGGAGCTATCACAAGATCCAAACAAGGGCTATGTTCATATCCCAAGCCACGGTGTTCTTGTCTAGGAGCTAGGATAAGTTCTTTAGAAAATTCATTAGATAAATGGTTATCAACATCAACATATTCATACTCACTATTACAATGAACAGGAGTAACATTTTCATCATGAATAACATTTTCATCTATATTATCATCAAGATTTATAAAAATAGGATCTTTAACTCGCACAGGATCAAGACCATCATGCATCTTAAGTTTAGGAGATTTCGGCTCAATCGTCGGCTGAGGAGAAAATGGAATAATACTGGCTGAAGGTGTTTTTGGGGATTGCAAAGTTTGAGAAGCAGTTGCCTGAGCTCTAAGACGACGCTTTCGTCGGCATTCACGTGCAGAATGATTTTGTCTAGTCTTAGTAGGAAGTTGTGAAGATTGAGGAGGAGGAATGTTCTCATCCTTATCACTTGGGTGTTTAGGTTGTGGTCTCTTAGGTTGAACAATAGGAGAAGAGGAAGGTCTCTTCTCTCCATAAGAGGAAGGAGGAGGAACTGCTCCATATAAGGGAGGAATATTTGGTTTAGGAAGGAGACCAAGTCCATCATGACGAGGAGGTATAGGTCTACTTTTAGGAAGTTTAATAGATATAGACATAGTCACATCCATAGGGATGGGTTGGGAATCTTCTTGAGGAAAGACATTAGATTTATCTTTCAAAGGAAGAACTTCCTTCTCAAGAATGATAGGAATGTCAAGTTTGGGTGTTCTAGGTTCACTTAGAGATAAGATCATATCTTTTTTCCACTTTTGATAAGATTTGAAAAGATGATCACTTCGCGGAGGAAGAGATTGGAATTGTTTAGGCCAAAAGTAATCAATAGGAATGCTAGAAGTTCTTTCAGCTGGTTTAAAGAGACTATGATTGACAGTAACAACTTCACCATTGTGGGGAAATTTCAAACACTTGTGAATAGGAGAAGCAATAGCCTTCATGGAAGACAGCCAAGGATAGCCTAGCTTCACACGAAATTGTTCGGACGATGGAATAATAGCAAAGTCCACATCAAGGGATTTGTTATGGACCTCAATAGGTAATGTAATAGAACCAATTGTAGGAGAAGAAAATGCATCAAATAGTTTCACAACCACATTTGTTTCATCATAGATCACTTGATTCAATTGCAAAGTAAAAAAGAATTCTTCAGTAATGATATTAACCATACAAGAAGGATCAATAAGCACTCCACGACAAGGTGTATTCTTGACTTTTGCAACTATATATAGAAAGTAATGGATCGGTAAAAATCTGAAGATTTTGGTTAGGAGGAGCTACAGATGTGTTGCTTTTATCATTCACTCTAGAAACAGAAATAGTATTATTATCAATCAAATCTTGAATTTTACCCTTTAAAGCAAAACATTTTTCAGTATCATGCCCAGGATGATGATGAAATTGACAAAAAGATTTGTTATCAAAATAGGGTGAATTAATCTTTGCAAGGTCTATTTGCCTTATAGGAGGAAGAGTAAGCACATTTTGTTCCAATAACTTATTCATAATACTATGCAATGATTCAGTCAAAGGAGTAAACTTTCTTTCTTTCTTGAAAAACTTAGAAATAGGAGGCACACCTGATGCCGCATTCACATTGTTGTTGATGATGTTTTCATTGAATTTAATGGACTCTCTGTTTGGTTTAAACTTCCCAAATGGTTGTTGACTACTATCACCCTTATCACTTGGAGCCATAGGATTTGCTTGTTCCATTTGACTCATAGTCAGTTGATAATTGTGAAGAGTTGCGCACAACTGTTGGAAAGAAGTAAACTCAGAAAATAGAAGTTTTTCTCTAATATCTTTTTGTAAATTAGAAATAAAGATTCTTTGAATATCATTGTCAGGTACTGGAAAAGAAATTTGAGCATACAAATGGTTATATCTACCAATGAAATCAGTCACTTTTTCTTTAACGCCTTGTTTACAATGCATTAAATCAATCAAAGTAACTTTAGGACATATATTGTTTTGAAATTGTTGAATAAAAGCATTTGCCAGTTGTTCGAAAGAAGTAATAGAATAGGAAGGCAACGAGCAATACCATTGTAGGGCTTTATCTCTTAATGTTCTAGTAAACAGTTTTGCAAGCAACCTTTGGTCATAAGCAAAATCGGTACATATTGTTTGAAAGGTCTTAACATGTGTTAGAGGATCACCCTTACCATTATAAAGCTCCAAATGCGGAATTTCAACATGTTTAGGGGGGATAGCTCGAACAATGTCAAGAGAAAGTGGGCTCGCAACATCAAATGTGGGCACACTAAACTTAGATTGATTCATAGAGGCAATTTGTTGCTGCAAAGAAGAGACAGTTTGTGGAAGATTGTTAATGGTCGCTTCAGTCGAAGAGTTCATATTAGACGTGTTAGATTGTGATGGAGGTGTTATGTTATTGAAAGAAGGTAGAGAGTAAGGTGGTGGGACAATATGATAGTTAGTCATAGGAGATGATTGGAAAGGAGGAACACTACAAGGAGGAATGGAAGGGTTAAATGAATTGCCCCCTTGCATCATGTTTATTTGTGGAGATATAATAGGGACACTCATTGAAGGAATGAATGAAGAAGTCAGATTGAATGAAGGAAGAGGGTTGATTGAAGAAGAGGGATTGCCCCCATGATTAGTGATCATAGGTGGAATGTCTTGTATTGAAGTAGTCATTATGTTTGATGTGAAAGTAGGTATACTAGCAATAGGAGTTGTCAAAGGAATAGAATGATTAACTTGAGTAGGAGGTTGTGTATAACCTAAAGTTTCGGCACAACTCTTCATAGGCATCACATTCGAATCCACAATGTGTGCAATACCATGCAAAATATCAATTCCATTCTTATCACTTTGAACCATACGTTTTAGACCCTCAATTAATGAAAGAGCTTGACTATCAGGGTATTCTTGAGACAGCCATTGTCGAAAATCATCAAATTGGTTATCCAATTTTGAAAGTTGTTCTACAGAAACCTCATGGAGAGCTTCTTCATCATTAAGAGGATTAGAGGAATTACCCATGTCCTTGTTAAAAAGGCCATTCAAATTAGGTTCCATCTCCTCGGTAATTACACCTTGGAAAGACTTAATTCTAAGGCTTCGTCTAACGGGAATAGTGTATGTAGGACTTATTGTTGTAAAACTCATGCACTAAAGAGAGAGAGAAGATTTTGAATTTTAGAGGTAGCAAATTTCAATAAAACCAGCCAATCTCCTAGATTTAAGCTATTAAATGCAATCAGGACAATCTCCCGAAATCTCGAAAAAATGTCTGGGACCTTGGCGAATGGAGTGCACACGGTCCTTGCAACTTTTTTCGAAATTTTCAGGGATGAAAGTTATGATGATTTTAAAGCTAATCTAAAAAAATTGAGTGATTTTACGATCTGTAGATAGGCCAAATTAAAGTTGCAATCTCAAAATTGAACCCTACCAAGATTGTTGAAAAATGTAAAATTTGAATTTTGAAAAAGAGAGGGAAACTGAAATTTTGAATTTTATGATTTTAGAGGGAATGTTGAAAGAAATGCAAGTTTCAAAATTTAAAAGTTAACTCGATTTCATGCAAAATTCGATTTTGAAAGTGGAAATCAAGGTTGTTGCAATTAAACTCTTAATTTCAAAAGTCGGAAATTGTAAAAATTTGAATAAAGCACTGAAATTTCGAATGAATGCCAACACACTTTTCAGATTTAGGACTGTAGAAAACACAATTTTGATATGAATTTCAATTTCAACTATTTTTGAATGATTAGAAGCCTTTATCCGAGCAATCACTAGACCAACTTTGAATTTAATTTTGAAGGTGTTAAAATTGATAAAATCAGCCAAAATTCTGGATTTTAGCAGAAAAATACAGTAAGATCTAGCTCCCGAAATTTCAGAAAAAATGTCGGGGACGATGGCGCTCGGGGTGCACACGGTCCTCGCAACTTTTTTCCAAATTTTCAGGGATGAAAGATATTGTGATTTTATTGCAGAATCCAAAGTTATAGCCGATTTGGAGGTGTTTTGGTTAGTGAAATTATCAGTCAAAGGTTGAATCAAGAAGGTTTTAAAAATTAGGGTTTTGACATTTAACCACTTAATTTTCAGAATTAAAGCACAAATATGAATTGACAATTTACAATAGAAGAGTAGATTTGAAACAAGCATTAACAATTAAACGTTTCACAAGTTTAATTACTTAAAAAGAAAATTTTAGGGTTTTTTATGCAATCAACCTCTAAAATTTGCAAAAGATCAAACATGGAAATGTAATTAAGGAAACAAAATTTTTAGATCTAACCATGAATAATCAGAATGAGGATGTTCACATTGGGTTCACCAAAATGTAAAGCGGAAAAATCGAACCCTAGTTGTCCTCCCCTCCCCAACTCCAAGGAGAGAGAAGGGAGAGTCACTAGGGTTGATGGTTTTCACTTGGGGGAGACTTTACATTCAAAAGAGGGGTTGAAACCCACAAGATCCAATCCCACGTAATGCAAGATTGGATTCTAAATGACTTTCAAGGGTTGTGATATCAAGGATACCCTCTTTTGTAAAGGATGTAGATAGAAAGATTGAACTAGGAATGCATGTAGAAGCAAGAAAGATTCACTTATAAACAGAGATAGGGAGATGAGATGAAGCTGTGGACCTGGAATTAGCAGTAAAATGTCGAGATGGTGTTGTTCTGCAAATTTGAGCGAAAGTTGACGGGACGATGGCGCCCGGCATGCACACGGTCCTCCGAAAAATCTGCGAAATGAAGGGGGATTTGTTCGTCTCTGCACAAGGATTCCAGATCTTCAATTACAGCCGCGTACCTGCAACCTAAACACAGAAAAGAGAGGAAGATTGGGGGGTTAGGGATGAGGGGTTTGCCTTTAGGTCAAACCCCGGTTTTGGAATTAACCAAGAAATGAGATTGTTGTAAATGTAAATGTTTGTAACGTAAACAAGTACTGATACCTTGTTGTAAGAATGTTTGTATTCTTACATGTGAAGGTGTAATGTATGTAGTATGTTGTATGTTGTATGTGATCTCCTCTTCAATGGTTGAATCCTTGTCTTGAATGCAACACTTAGCCTTGAATGGACACTTAGAATGCTCAATTGCTTGAAGGAATGCTTGAATGCTTGAATGTTTGAATATTGCTTCTGCGTCTTGTTCTTGCTTCTTTTCTTCCTCGTTTTCCTACCTCAAATGGGAGGGGAAATGTAGTTTATATACTTGTCAATTAGGGCTGATAGACTGATTTTCCTGACCTTAGGACGACCTAGAAACATTATTTTCCAATTTGCAAACTTAAAGACCCGATGCCCACAAGAGACCGCGCCCAAAATAGGGCCAGGGACTAGGGCGTTGGGCGCCATGGTCCTGGGGGACCAGGGCACTGGGTGCCCTAGTCCTGAAGGACCAGGGTGTTGGGCGCCATGGTCCCACCTCCTGGGACAACAGGGTGCAAGGAGGGATCAGGCCAGGGTGTAGAAAAATGCAGTTTTTGGTGTTATAAATAGGTTTCGGGGTCTCCATTCAGGTTCAACATTGCGTCGCCATCGTGAAGACCCAAATGCAGTTGAAATTGCAAGTGTCACAATTTTAGGATTCTACAGACCCAATGCTTCTCATTGTTTTGTGGCCTAAAGATGGAAGCGGATTAACCCATGCAAAATAGCGAAAACTGTTAGCCTTCAAGATGAGGTGCGGTTAGTTAAATGGGTTGATGGTCCCGGTCAGAGTTAAAGGCCGAGTGGTTAGAGTTCCATGTAACACTTGGCAGAACTTCACGAAAGGAAAATGCTCGGGGGTTAAAGCCCGCCAACTGGCAAAAAGAAGGTAGGCCCCAACATTAAGGTAAAGAGATCAAACGAAGATAAAGACCGATCAGGTTCCATCCGATCGGACGACTAGCATAGCTTCACTGGCTTAAAGTGCACGTTGGCTACTCTTTGTGAAGTAGCGAAAGGAATTTTAGCTCGTTGCCGAATGAGGAAAATTAAAACGGTAAAGGCAACGCAAGTTTGATATGATCTAACAGCTAGCGCAGTTTTGCTAGAGGAAAGTACAAGGATTTTATGCTCTGCAAAATGGCGAAAGAGCGAAACAGAAAATACATAAGTGTGTTATGACCTGTTGGAGCGAAATTTTTGAATTCTTCTATGAATTCAATTCTGAAGGGATGGCTGAAGCATACGGTATCAATGTCATAAGTAAGAGCCCGACTACCCTATATGATCTCGTATCAATTGTATGAAGACATCATTTTGAAAGGTTGTTGCAGAGAAGTGGGTGCAGAGCAAAATTCTTTGAGCCAAGAACAGGTTCTCTTGTACTCTTGCTTAGCAATTACTTGACAGTTTGTTTAAATTGGACTTTTGATCTGTTACAAAACTGCGTGGTTAGTAATTAAGTTGCTTGCCTAGTAGTTTTAAGATGGCACCTAAAAGGGAGTTCTTAAGAAAGGTTAATTACCAAGAGAGGGCAATTTGTGATGATTTCCTAGAACAGTTGACCTTGTCAACTAATGTGGCTGCTAAGGTAAAAGAATTAGTGCCAAGAGCTCCTCGCCTGAAAATAGGAGAAGGATTGTACGACAAAGGCAATTGGCTGAGAGACCCATAGATAGGATTGTCTAGCTTGGGTCTTTTCAAGGTTGGATTCGGCATGAGACATTCCCCAGCCCCAATGAATAGCACTTGCAAGTTAGATGTAGGAAAATTGGTTGTTCCCAGAATGTTCATGGATGTGGACCTTCTAACTCAGGTTGCACACAATTATGACCCCACTACAAAGAGTATTAGGGACATAAATGGAAAAACCCTCATTGAGATTAATAATGAGGAGTTCAGAAATGATTTTGGGCTTAGTGAATTTTCCAATTTTTAGAACCCATCAATTTTAAATCACTAGCTCAGGTTTACGATGCACAAAGGAATCACCTTAGGAGTAGGCCTCTTAAAGAATTCTTTGTGAAGATAGGTGGATTAATAGTTGTAGGACCCAATACTATGGAACCTTTCTCCTTAAATCTGTTCACCCTTAGAGCCAAGGGATTATACTGGTCACTCTACCAAATTTTAGGAGAGGATGCTGAAGCAAACATGCCAACTCATTACATGTCAATGATTGCTCAAATTTTGAATCCTTCTCTGGCAGTGACCTTTGATTATGCCTCTTATGTTACTGATGCCATCCATGAAGGCTTGATAGGGATAAACAATGGGAAAGTGGATAGGCCTTTTGGATGGTACTCCCTCCTCATGCACTTATTTTTATTCAAGGGAGGTGACTATTTTTCAAATGGAATGGATCTTGTGAAAGAAAAAGATGGAGAGAAGATGCCAGTTTAGTTATGGAGTATAGTTCTTTCATGGGAAAAAGAAGATGCTAGCTACTTGAGATTTGACAAGTTATTTGCATCCAAGATTAGGACTCTTGTATGTTCAGAGAATCCAATAGTCCCTAAGGTTCTTTTGGAATTCATTAGGCCAAAAGAGTTTGCTGAAAATATTAAAATTGTCCACAATTGGGGTGATATGTACTTATACCCTGTCTCCACAGTTTTCGGAGCGTATGGTTTCAGAGGCACTCCATTTTTGTTGCCATATCAGGTCCCTCTAAAAGTAGGAATTGTATGAGTTCTCAGGCATATTGGTGGCGTGCAAGAAGCAGAGTTAATAGGTAGAGGTAAAGGGACCATTTCCCCTACAATAACTATAGCTCTTTAGTTTGTAATAACTAAAGGGGGTTGGAAGTGCTTTGAAGATTTCCTTCAACCATACCATTTATTAACTGCACTATCAAGGTGTGCCGAACTGGAAGATTTCTTCAACGACATGTTCAGAAAGAGGGTAGTATGCAGAGGTAGACCTCACCTATTCCAGTTCCCTGAAGACCTCATCAGGAATGAGTTTGGTTTGGATGAGCAAGAGCTAAGGAAAGAAATGTGGGTGGCCTATAAGAAGGCCCTTGATTTTGTGCACCAATTTGACACCAGCTGTGACCCCTTGTCCAGTTTCCACCCCTTTGAAGAAAAGGTAAAATTCTTAATTCTTTGTTTTGAAGATGTAATGCAGACATTGAAAGAAAAGAGGGAGGTTGTGATTAAGAACAACCCTGAGAAAGCAAGACTAGTTTTAACTAGGTCTACATCTGCCAAAGCAATTACTCCGAGTGATTACATGTTACATAAGAAGTCCAACTATAGTGTGTCGATGCCAACAACAGAGCAACCTTCTACCTCAAAAGGAAAAGTGGTTAACTTCTCATGGCCTACTGATGATGTATACCAAGAATGGACAAGAAAATACGCAGTATTGGATGTGGAGCAGTTAGAAGATGTTGCAAAAGAACAACAAGTAGAAGAAGCCGCAGATGTTGAAAAAGACTTGTAACCGCATTTGGAAAAGGTTTTGTAACTACTTCTTAAGAGAAGTAATGATTGTAACAAACTCTCCTAGGAAAGTCTGAAGGTTTGTATGCATCCATGTTATTATAAATGGATACCAGGACTAGTAAAAAAGGGATCGCAAGGAATTGTAAGGAAACGATGCAGAAATTTATCTGTGCTTTTTCTGAATCTTAATGGAGAACATTCAAATGTTTTTGTAATACCTTCTGAAATAATATCAATATATAGACCATCGGTTTTGACCTTAAACTTTGTGTTGTCTTCAAGTATGTTTTACAAATATTTACTGTTTCATTCTGAGTAATCTAGGGTTATTCCTTTTGAATATGGGTTGTAAGGCGATTTCAAGTAGATATGCTTCTTAGCTTTTCTCTTCGGGAGGGGAATTAAATACGCTGGAATCATTTCTTTCAGTGAATTCTTTGTGGGATACTTTGAAATTGATAAATGCAGTTTAGTTTGGTATGAGTGAAATTCTTATGTATGTCAGGCATATGTGGGGATCTGTAGAAGTGGAGCTGATAGGATGTGTGGGGATATTTGATTGTGGGAGTATAGCCTAAACTTAGATGACTTTGTGGCCAATGGATAAGGCACTGGAATCTATTGTGGTTGTCTTTTTACACAACTTGTAGGTCAATATTGAATATGAGTACAAGTTTTATTTCTTTGTTTCAGTTGGTTTTAAGGTGATAAGATCCACTAGTTTTCGGATTGGTTTACTATGGATTTGTCTTTTAAGAGTGTGAACTCAGTTCACAAAAAAGGTATACCCACCTAAACTTTGGACAAGTTTGAAGTGTAGAAGGTTAATCAAACCTTGTCATATGTTGTTCTGAAAGTTTCCTTCTCTTTGATCTC
Source organism: Cryptomeria japonica (assembly GCF_030272615.1). NCBI lineage: Eukaryota > Viridiplantae > Streptophyta > Pinopsida > Cupressales > Cupressaceae > Cryptomeria > Cryptomeria japonica. Next base: position 861,041,146 of record NC_081409.1, read on the forward strand.
TCTTCTGCAGATAGAGTTTATCATATTACTATAAGGGTCCTAAGGGGAATCACATTTTGAGAACAACAAAAGTGCCGACTCTGCTAGGGAGAGTCATAGTGAGAATCCAAATGCAGATTTGTGCTTAAAATTATAAAGAAAATCATTGTGTGTTTGTGGAATAGATTGGTGTTTTAATGAATATAGTTGTGGTGTCTGGAAGTCTCTATTTTAAAGTCCCCTTTGTTTCTCTTGATATATGATTTTGGTCTAAAGATTTGCGACATTTTACTCAAATCTTGTTTTCATATTTCCCATAGTCTAGTGGGTGGCAACTCTATTATTGTGTAACCAGTCCTTGTGAAATAAATATAATTCTAAAAGGGAGACAAGCATAATGCAAGGAGGAAAAAACACCAAATCTTTCATGAAGAAGCATCCTTGTGAAACCTTGCAAGAAGGTTTGCCTAAATAGTCATGAAGAGGTCAGAAGAGATCAGTACTCCATGAACCATCAAATGTTGCTTGGGTGCAGAAAAACAACAATACCGGTAAGGTACCTGACCGACCTGTTTATGCAAAATCTAATTTTTCTTCCATAGAATATGAACATGATATATTAGGTTTCCATTCTAGATTATTTGAAAATATAGATAATGTTCATACTTTAGATCAAGGTATATCTCATGTTAGCCTTTCTGGGAGAGACAAGACTGGTTCAAATGCAATCAGACATTTTGTGCCTAGAACAGTTGATGGAAACATCAGCTTGATTGATATAGACCAAGTAAATGTAGCTGACTCTGATGAGAATTTCCCTGATGGAGATAAAGTGTCACAAGAAATAGAAGATTTAAATAGAAAGGTTCATCACTTAATCTCCTTAAGAGCCCAAAAGGAAGCCAATACGGAAAAAGAAGTCAAAGCAAAACTAATGGAGAGAGATAGGCTTCTTAGACAGATAGTTGATCTTGAATTGTTGGCCCAGGAAAAGGAAAAGAGTGATGATGAAGGTCCTGTGATTAGAGAAATTATAATCCCTAAGGCCAAGCCAACATATAGGCCAGTAATCCAACCAAACAGGGAAGTGCTTAGTGATCCACAGCCTCCTAAGAATAATGTTGATAAAGGGAAGCAGAAGTGGGTGGATGATGGAACTGGATCTAGAAATATAGAGGAGATCTCTCATAGATTATCAGCACATGAGAGAGAGATGGAAAGAATGAGGAAGGAAAAGGAGGATCTACAAATGGAGTTAGAGAAAGCTGAGTTGGAAGCGGCTAATCAGGAAGTTCAAAGAAAAATTAGTTATCTAAAAGCTCCCCCTATCATTTTTCCATCAAAAGATCTCAGTAAGCCTAATTCTCAGTAAATTTCCCTCCCCCCGGTTAAAATTCAGCCTACTGTGCCTATTAATGCAACAAGAATTAATCAAGCCCCTATAAACAATCAGCATAACCAAATCTCTCAGACCCCAATCCCCAATGTTAGAATGAACATGGGTAATAATAATGTTGTTAACCATTTCCAAAGGAGACCCATCAATTTAGAGCAGTATAGACAATTGTTTTTTGATGGGATCCCAGGATACCCCAACCATGTTCTTACTGAGTTAAGGGATAGAGTCCATAAATTTGCTAGAAACAATGCAATTAATGCTGAGGAGAATTTAAAATCTTTTAGTGATTTGATAAATGATTATGAGATAGTGGATGAAGATGTTATAATGAAATTTTTTGTTCAAACCCTGGTAGATGATGCAAGAGATTGGTACAGAGGTCTCCCAGCTAATAGAATTGGGTCTTGGGAGGACTTTAAGAATTGTTTTCAAGAACAATACGGTGACAAAACTAATGTGAGCTTCATTCTCAATGAGTTTAATAACATTAGAAAATCTGATAATGAAATGGTCACCGATTTCAATGCTAGATTTTAGAAAGCCATGCATAGATTGTATCAGGTGATGAGGTTAGATGATAACATGGGTATGAACACCTATTATAATGCATTTGATTATAAAATGGCTTATATCTTAAGGGATAAAAATCCACATAGCCTAAGGGATGCATTTAGAATTGCTATTAATGTGGAGAACAATAGAAAAGCATCCAAAAAGTTAGGGAGGAGAACTGATGGTAGGCTATGGCAGGAAGCAAAATAGCAACCCAATAAAGTTGCTAAGGAGGAAGACAAGATAGAAAAGTTGGTTACTTCTATGAAGGACCTAACTGCTAAGGTAAATAAAAATGATAAGCCTCATTATAATTGGCAAGATAGACCCCCTAGGCTGCATGATATGCCCTATAATACCAACTGGAAAGATGGCAAGCTGCAGAATGAGAAGCCTAAAAATACTCAGAGTCAGTATACCCCAGATCCCTTAAAAGGGAAAAATGTCCATAATATAGAAAGAACTCCTTGGTGTATTGCTTGTGATGGGCCACATTCTCCTCATCAGTGTGCAGTAGCTCAAGCCCTTGAAGAATCCATGAGACAAGAAGCTGAGCCTGACATTAACATGTTTGAGACCATTGTAGAAAGTCATGAGGAATTTGAACAAAGTGAATTTAGTGATGTGTTGGATAGTGAAAGGTCTTTTCAAGGACAACTAACACTAGATTGGCATCCTACTTTGAATGTGGTAACTATAGAAGATGAAGAAATTCATCTTAGAAGGCCTAGTGAGGAAGAAGTAAAAAATCTCACTAAAGCTGCTATAGCTAAGGCAAAGCACAATGATAATCTAAGGAGTACTAAAAGGGATAGTGATCAGGGTGAACCAGGTTCTATGTTTATAAAAGAGTTTCTTCAGAAAAAGGCTACAAACAGTACTACTTCCCCTCCAATTGGTCAAGAAAAGAAAGAGCAAATTAAAGATGCACCCAAGAGTGCAGATGATAAAATTACCAATGATATACAAGGAGCTGCCATAGCAAAAAGGGTGAGTCAGCCTAAGGCAGAAAGAATTAAAACTAATGCTGAGTTGAGCGGAAATTCCACATTTGATATAGCTCAGGCTCTTACACAGATGAAAGTTACTATAGAATTACTCAAAATAAAAGAACATAGGGATGCTGCCTTGTCTTTGTTTTCTAATATATCTGACAGTTACACAGTCTTACCCACTAGTTCAGTTAAAATTGAAAAGGATCAGGAGTTCCACACCCCAGAGATTTATTTTGGAACCACTATTACTCAAGAGCCTTCATAGGTAGATCCTTTTTATGTTACTGTGTTAGTGAATAACTGGCTGATAAAAAACTATATGATAGACTCAGGGGCAGCTGCTAATATAATGCCTTATGGTGTTATGAAAGAACTAGGACTGTCAGTAACTACTGTATATGGAAAATGCTATGCTATGGATAACAGAGAAGTACCTATGATGGGTACAATGAGAAATGTTGAAGTGAAGATAACAACATTTCCTGAGGCAACTTACAAAATGGATGTTATTGTTACTGACACTAAACCCCATTATGGCATGTTTGTATCCAGGCAGTGGGCAGCAATAGTAGGAGGAAATGTCCAATTAGATTTATCTTATGCCACCATCCCAATCAATGGGAATCAGGTCAAGTTGTACAGAGAACCACGTTCTCCTAGAGTAATTGAAAAGATGGATCCTAACATGCTCAATTGTATGATAGATGTTGATCTTGATAACTTTAGAGTGCAACCAATTTTGCCCCAGTTGAAGAATACTGACTCCATTGTGATTGAATTAGAGTCACAATAGCATGGTTTATGGCAGATGTATTTTTATGGAGCTTGCTCCAAAGAAGGGTCTGGAGCAAGAGTCCTTTTTGTATCCCCATCAGGTATAACTTTTAAATATTCTTTTCTATTAGCCTTTCAGTGCACAAACAATACTGTAGAATATGAAGCTCTGTTACTGGGGCTTGAAGTTGCAAAGAGGCATGGGATACAACTGTTGAAAGTTTTAGGAGATTCAGAATTGGTTGTCTCTCAGGTAAGATCCAAATATGCATCCAAAAATGATAGGTTAAAGATATATAAACATGCAGTTTGGGATTTCATTGAGCATTTTAGTGCATTTTCTATTAATTGGATAGAGAGATCAAAGAATATCATGGCAGACTTTTTAGCTAATGTTGCATTGAAAAATGATGATGCAACACTAACTGGCATATCCATTGTGGAAATAAAATCTAGGCCTGCCATCCCTGATAATGTGTATAATTGGCAAGTTTTTGCTGATGATGAAGATATTCTTAGGTTCATTCAATGTGTTGATGATTATGATGGATAGAAGATTGATTGCAATGCATTGGTGGAAGTGGTTGACAACAAGGAAACAGTGTTCAGAAATGACTTGGTCTAGTTGGAAACAAATGAGATACCTAAAGGATTGGTAGAGCTAGAGAGTATGTTCACCTACAATGACAGTCACCTGCATCAGCAGTCTACCACCGAGTAAGAAGAATTGGAGGAGGTGAACCTGGGGACTGAATCATCCCCTAAGTTAGTATACATTGGGAAGAAATTAACCCCTCATGTCAGAACTAATCTTATTAATTTATTGAAGAGATATAAACATGTTTTTTCTTGGTCTTATGAAGACCTAAAGGCGTATAGACAAGACTTGTTTCAGCATGAAGTCCCTTTAATTTCAGATGCTAAGCCTTTCAGACAAAAGCAGAGACCTATTAATCCCCTGTTAGAAACCAAGATGCAGCAAGAATTGACTAAGTTAAGAGAAGGGGGGATTATCAAACCTATAAGACATTCTTCATGGGTCTCCAATTTGGTCCCAGTAAGAAAGAAAAATGGGGACATAAGATTGTGTGTGGATTTTAGAAATTTGAATGTCGCTTCTTTAAAAGATAATTACTCTTCCCCCAATATGGAAGCCATGTTGTAGAGAGTAACTGGTTGTGATCTTTTGTCCATGATGGATGGTTTTTCATGATACAATCAAGTGTTGGTGAAGGAATCTAAACAATTCAAGACTGCCTTCACTACTCCATGGGGAACATATGTCTATGTAAGAATGCCATTTGGATTGAAAAATGCTGGAGCTACATTTTAGAGAGCTATGGATGTAGCCTTTAAAGAATTCATCAACATTATCATGGTGGTTTATCAAGATGATTTAACCTATTTCTCTAAAAGGGTTGATGATCACTGTGGACATTTGGAAAAGGTGTTCAGTAAGGCTTTGGAATTTGGTGTGTCATTAAATCCCAAGAAGTGTCATTTTGGTGTCACTGAAGGAAAATTATTGGGGCATATTGTTTCCAAGGAAGGGGTAAGAATAGACCCTAAAAGAATTGAAGCAATAAACAATGTGCCTGCACCAAAAAATGTCAAGGGTATCCAATCTTTTTTGGGTAAAGTTAATTTTGTTAGAAGATTCATTGCAAATTTTGCAGAGATAGTGAAGCCCATTATAAAATTGCTTAAGAAGGATACAACATTTTTCTAGAACCAAGAAGCATCAAGGGTTTTTGATGAGATTAAAAGGGCCATTTAGGAAGCACCAGTGCTGAAATCTCCTGATTACAATAAGCCCTTTTCTCTGCTCTCTTTTGCTTCATACCATACAGTAGCTACAGTGTTGTTACAAAAGGATAATGAGGGATATGAACATCCCATAGCTTTCTATAGCAAGTCTTTGCAAGTAGCAGAATTAAGGTATGAAACCATGGAAAAACAGGCTTATGCTTTAGTTAAAGTTGTTAAGGTTTTTAGGCCATACCTTGTGAATGCAAAAGTTACTGCTTATGTCCCACATGTTGTAGTTAAGGATATTTTGTCCCAATCTGAGGTTACAGGAAGAAGGTGTAGATGGATTAATAGAGTCCAAGAATTTGACTTGGAAATAAAGATCACCAAATTGGTGAGAGGCTTAGGCTTAGCCAAGCTTATGACTGAATCTAATCTTCTGAATGTTGAGATAAATAATGTTGAAATCAAAAGTGTTTCAGTCACTAGTATTGAAAAGCAACCCTGGTACTCAGAGATAGTGCCTTTCTTAAGGGATGCAACATTTGCAGAAGGGATGACACACAATCAAAGAAGAACCCTGAAATTGAAGTCTCAAAAATATGTTCTCATTCAAGGTGACTTGTTCTGGAGAAATAGAGATGGAGGGTTATTGATGTGTTTAGATTAATTCTAGGCAAAGAGAATGCTGATTGAAATGCATAATGGAATATGCGGGGGTCATTACTCTGCTAAGACAACTACTGGAAAAATAGTCCAGCCTTCGTATTATTGGCCTACCCTACTCAAGGATATTCATGAATATGTCAAGAGATGTGACCCATGCCAAAGGTTTTCATCCAAGCTAAAATATGAAGGAGCTCTGCCCTTGAATCCGGTTACAGTGGAAGCCCCTTTTGTCCAATGGGGGATAGACTTTATTGGAGAGATTGTTGAAAAATTGGGAAGAGGTCACAGGTGGATTATAGTAGCTATAGATTATTTTACAAAATGGATTGAAGCTATTCCCACCAGAAGAGCTACAAGTAAAGTTGTTATTGATTTCCTGATGGATTGTATCATAACTAGATTTGGGGTTCCCGTGAAATTAGTAATGGACAATGCTATGAGTTTTAGGTTAGAAGAGTTTGTCAATTTTTGTACTAGTCATGTGATACTCATGCCTTATTCTTCACCCTATCATCCTCAGGGGAATGGACAAGCAGAATCAAGTAATAAAAGCCTCTTGAACATTATCAAGAAAATCTTAGAAGAAAACAAGAGGTCATGGGACCAAAAGTTGAGACTAGCTTTATGGGCAGACAGAATCACTATCAAGAAAGCCATTGGAATGTCACCATTTGAATTGGTATATGGTGCACAGGCCAGAGTGCCTGCAAACAATCTTCTTCCAGTGTATAAGTTCTTGCAAGCTGAAGACATGGAAATGTCAGAGCCTATGGAGGACCGAATGATTCAGATGGTCGAAGTGGAAGAAATCGGTTCATTAGCCCATAAGAGGAACTTGAAGATCCAATTATAGTCTAAGTAACTCTTTGATAAAAGGACATCATTGAGGAATTTTCAAATTGGTGATGTTGTTCTTCAGTGGAATGCAAGAGGACAGGACAAAGTAAAGCATAAGAAATTTGAATCATTATGGATTGGCCCTTTTGTGGTCTGTGATTTAAATGGAAAGGATTCATATTTCATGAAAAATATGAATGATGAAGTACAGGAATTTCCAGTGCATGGACAATTCCTGAAACATTATTTCTCTTGAAGTCCATGCACAGTAGGTCCTCTATTTGTATATATTTTGTTTGCTTTGTGTTGTTGTTGTTTGGGTTTGTGTTTTGGTCTGTTTCTCCAGAGTTTCCTAAGTTTCTTGTGTTGATCTTGCGATCAACCATCACCAGTCAGAGCCATTGTTATCACTGTTTAAGAAATGGGTTTTCTTTTCCCATGATTGGCTAAGTTTTGAAATTTTTGGGTCAGGTATGCTATTAGTTGCTTCAAATCTGTTCTAGGTCTATAAGGGTTAAGGGTTTTGTTTTTAATCACTCAAGTGTCTGATAAAAAACCCTCTGGCTTCTATTTCTACATTACTTTATTCACTTAAGTAATGGGTCTCTGAGTCATGTAAAGTGTCCCCCCTTGTTACTTGCCTAGGCGATCTCTGATTAATTAAAAAAAATTATGCCTATCGCTTATGCCTTTTCCTAAATGTTGTCGGGTCTTGTAAGTGTCGCGCAACTTTCAGATTAATCTACGCCTTTCACTGTTTCATTAGGTGAAGCTGCGGGTGAGTTAAGCTATGCGAAATAGCAAAAACAAAAAGTAGGCTTGACTATGTGTATTGGGGGCCAGTTTAACAAGACCTCATCTCAAGATTGATCCAACGGCTCGCATTGATTCGCAGACGAAATAAGCAAGTAAGTTACCTTTTGTGAAATGGCGAAAAGGTTTGGCGGGAACCAACGGTGAAGGCTTTTCCATGCCTAAAAGGTGATCAAGTTTCAAAGAAATCAACGGCCCTCGTTGTTTCACGGACAAGAGATGTTCATAGTTTATGCTTCACGAAATAGAAAAAGGTTTTAAAGCCCGGGCGAAGGATGTTCCTAAAAGGCATAATAGATGTGCAGGTCCCCGAGATCTAACAGCCAGCGCAGTTTTGTGGGAGGAAGGTGCTCACAAGATAGCTTTCGTGAAATGGCGAAATGACATGGCATTCCAAGCGAGAAGTCCAGCTAGCTGAGATAACAAATAAGAAGTTGACACGTCAGTTCAGGAATGACCGAATGCTAGGTGGATAAAGCTAAGTCAGAAGACCCACATCTACCGGTTTTAAGTAAGCTGTTAAGTATCATGCAAGTTCTTGAAATCTGACGGTTGGTGCGGCTTCGCAAAAAGAAAATACTTGGGGTTTAAAGCCTGGGAAATGGCGAAAGAGCCAGTGGGCCCAAATGACAGGTAAGGCATAAATGTAAAGGCCGATCAACTCTGTTTTGATCCAAGGGTTCTCGTTGTTTCGTGGCTACAAACCAATCGAAGATTAAGGCCCGTGAAATGGCAAAAGACAAATAGAGGTTCTATCCGACATGACGTGGAATGACATTTGCTGCTTCATGTGGGGCTCGATGGTAATGTGTCAGATGACAGGTGGTTTTAAAATAAATTAAGGGCCTGCCAAGGTGTAACTGGCAATTATGTGGGAATAGCGAAAGAAGGCATGTGGTTGATTCAAAATTGAACCCGAAGGAGCTTCCAAGGCTAATGGCCGAGTGCCACATGGCATTTGTTAACCAGTAAACAAGTGGGGTATGTAATACCCGAATAAAGGTCCCACTTAAAAGGTGTTCATCTCAAGATTGATCCAATGCTTCTTGTTGTTTTGTGGCCTAAAGATGGAAGCAGATTAACCCTTGTGAAATAGCGAAAACTGTTAGCCGTCAAGATGAGGCGTGGTTAGTTAAATGGGTTGACGGTCCCAGTCAGAGTTAAAGGCCGAGTGGTTAGATTTCCATCTAACGCTTGGCATGGCTTCGCGAAAGGAAAATGCCTGGGGATTAAAGCCCACGAAGTGGTGAAAAGAAGGTAGGGCCCGACATTAAGGTAAAGAGATCAAACGAAGATAAAACCAATCAGGTTCCATCCGATTGGATGACTGGCGTGGCTTCACTGGTTTAAAGTGCACATTGGCTACTCTCTGCGAAGTAGCAAAAGGATTTTTAGCTCGTTGCCGAATGAGGAAAAGTAAAAGGGCAAAGGCAGTGCAAGTTTGATATGATCTAACGGCTAGCATAGTTTCGCTAGATGAACATGCAAGGATGTTATGCTCTGCGAAATGGCGAAAGAGCGAAAGAGAAAATACACAGGTATGTTATGACCCATTGGAGCAAAATTTTTGAATTCTTCTATGAATTCAATTCTAAAGGGATGGCTGAAGCATGCTGTATCAATGTCGCAATTAAGAGCCCAACTACTCTATATGATCTCGTATCAATTTAATGAAGACATCATTTTGAAAAGTTGTTGCAAAGAAGCGGGTGCAGAGCAGATTTTTTCAGGTGCAGAAAAGAATTCTTCGAGCCAAGAAAAGGTTCTCTTGTACTCTTGCTTAGCAATTACTTGACAGTTTTTTTAAATTGCGGTTTTGATCTGTTACAAAACTCCGTGGTTAGTAATTAGGTTTCTTGCCTAGTAATTTTAAGATGGCACCTAAAAGGGAGTTCTCAAGAAAGGTTAATTACCAAGAGAGGGCAATTTGTGATGATTTCCTAGAACAGTTGACCTTGTTAACTAATGTGGCTGCTAAGGTAAAAGAATTAGTGCCAAGAGCTCCTCGCCTCAAAAATAGGAGAAGGATTGTACAAAGAAGGAAAATGGTTGAGAGACCCACAAATAGGATTGTCTAGGTTGGGTCTTTTCAAGGTCGGATTTAGCATGAGACATTCCCCAACCCCAATGAACAGCACTTGGGAGTTCGATGTAGGAAAATTGGTTGTTCCCAGAGTGTTCATGGATGTGGACCTTCTAACTTAGGTTGCACACAATTATGACCCCACTACAAAGAGTATTAGGGACATAAATGGAAAAACCCTCATTGAGATTAATAATGAGGAGTTTAGAAATGCTTTTGGGCGTAGTGAATTTTCCAATTTTTTAGAACCCATCAATTTTAAATCACTAGCTCAAGTTTACGATGCACAGAGGAATCACCGTAGGAGTGGGCCTCTTAAAGAATTCTTTGTGAAGATAGGTGGATTAATAGTTGTAGGACCCAATACTATGGAGCCTTTCTCCTTAAATCTATTCACCCTTAGAGCCAAGGGATTATACTTGTCACTCTACCAAATTTTAGGAGAGGATGCTGAAGCAAACATGCCAACTCATTACATGTTAATGATTGCTCAAATTTTGAATCCTTCTCTGGCAGTGACCTTTGATTATGCCTCTTATGTTACTGATGCCATCCATGAAGGCTCGATAGGGATAAACAATGGGAAAGTGGATAGGCCTTTTGGATGGTACTCCCTCCTCATGCACTTATTTTTATTCAAGGGAGGTGACTATTTTTCAAATGGAATGGATCTTGTGAAAGAAAAAGATGGAGAGCAGATGCCAGTTTAGTTATGGAGTACAGTGCTTTCATGGGACAGAGAAGATGCTAGCTACTTGAGATTTGAACAGTGCTTTGCATCCAAGATTAGGACTCTTGTATGTTCAGAGAATCCAAGAGTCCCTAAGGTTCTTTAGGAATTCATTAGGCCAAAAGAGTTTGCTGAAAATATTAAAATTGTCCATAATTGGGGTGATATGTACTTATACCTTGTCTCCACAGTTTTCAGAGTGTATGGTTTCAAAGGCACTCCATTTTTGTTGCCATATCAAGTCCCTCTCAAAGTAAGAATTGTAGAAGTTCTCAGGAAGATTGGTGGTGTGCAAGAAGCAGAGTTAACAGGTAGAGGTAAAGGGACCATTTTCCCTACAATAACTATAGCTCATCAGTTTGTAATAACTAACGGGGACTGGAAGTGCTTTGAAGATTTCTGTCAACCATACCATTTATCAACTGCAGTATCAAGGTGTGTCGACCCTGAAGATTTCTTCAATGCCATGTTTAGAAAGAGGGCAGTATGCAGAGGTAGACCTCACCAATTCCACTTCCCTAAAGACCTCATCAGGAATGAGTTTGATTTGGATGAGCAAGAGCTAAGGAAAGAAATGTGGGTGGCCTATAAGAAGGCCCTTGATTTTGTGCACCAATTTGACACCAGCTATGACCCCTTGTCCAGTTTCCACCCCTTTGAAGAAAAGGTAAAATTCTTAATTCTTTGTTTTGAAGATGTAATGCAGACATTGAAAGAAAAGAGGGAGATTGTGATTAAGAACAACCCTGAGAAAGAAAGACTAGTTTTAACTAGGTCTACATCTACCAAAGCAATCTCTCCGGGTGATTACATGTTACATAAGAAGTCCAACTATAGTGTGTTGATGCCAACAACATGGGAGCCTTCTACCTCAAAAGGAAAAGTGGTTAACTTCTCGTGGCCTACTAATGATGTATACCAGGAATGGACAAGAAAATATGCAGCATTGGATGTGGAGCAATTAGAAGATGTTGCAAAAGAACAACAAGTAGAGGAAGCCATGGATGTTGAAAAAGACTTGTAACCACATTTGGAAAATATTTTGTAACTACTTCTTAAGAGAAGTAATGATTGTAACAAACTCTCCTAGGAATGTTTGAAGGTTTGTATGCATCCATGTTATTATAAAAGGATACCAGGACTAGTAAAAAAGGGATAGCAAGGAATTGTAAGGAAACGCTGCAGAAATTTATCTGTGCTTTTTCTGAATCTTAATGGAGAACATTCAAATGTTTTTGTAATACTTTTTGAAATAATATCAATATACAGACCATCGGTTTTGAGCTTAAACTTTGTGTTGTCTTCAAGTATGTTTTGCAAATATTTACTGTTTCATTCTGAGTAATCTAGGGTTATTCCTTTTGAATATGGGTTTTAAGGCGATTTCAAGTAGATATGCTTCTTAGCTTTTCTCTTTAGGAGGGGAATTAAATATGTGGGAATCATTTCTATCAGTGAATTCTTTGTGGGATACTTTGAATTTGATAAATGCAGTTTGGTTTGGTATGAGTGAAATTCTTATGTATGTCAGGCATATGTGGGGATCTATAGAAGCGGAGCTGATAGGATGTGTGGGGATATTTGATTGTGGGAGTATTGCCTAAACTTGGATGACTTTGTGGCCAATGGATAAGGCACTGGTACCTATTGTGGTTGTCTTTTTACACAGCTTGTAGGTCAATACTGAATATGAGTACAAGTTTTATTTCTTTGTTTCAGTTGGTTTTAAGGTAATAAGATCCACTGGTTTTCGGACTAGTTTACTATGGATTTGTCTTTTAAGAGTGTGAACTCAGTTCACAAAAAAGGTATACCCACCTAAACTTTGGACAAGTTTGAAGTGTAGAAGGTTAATCAGACCTTGTCATATGTTGTTCTGAAAGTTTCCTTCTCTTTGATCTCTCTTCTACAGACAGAGTTTATCATATTACTATAAGGGTCCTAAGGGGAATCAGATTTTGAGAACAACTCAACCAGTGCTTGGTCTGACCTCGAGGAGTCTTGTATAACCCAAAACCGGTATGCAAATGATTTTTAACCCTTGGAGGTATGATGGAGTGTGTTGTAGCAAGATACCCCCAATTGAGTAGGCATGAGTCTTGAAGATGGTGAGAAGATTCAACTAATGTTGTAGAGACTTGTCTTGATAGGATCCCATTCTTGTTTTGAGGGGTCAGTGTCATACATTTTGAGGTGTTTGGTGGGTGGAAAGGAGGGCTTTGCATCACTTAATTTGAGCACTTAGCAGAAAAGGGATTTTCAAATGGAGGATTGGAGATGGCTAAATATGTCAAGTGTTGAATGAGGATGCAAATGAAGTATTAGAGGTTAAATAGAAATTCCAACAAGTGGAAGAGATAGAACCTAATACAATGTCTTCTTACAAAACACTCAAATTCTAAGTAACAATGATAATGCACCTATAGTAACAATTCTCACAATGCTTCCCATTTGCTTGAGGATAATGGCTCCTTTTATAGGAAAAATAGAGGATTGGACGGTCAAGATTGATCTAGTTTAGCAAGGGCTAGGATTGCATGAGAGGAGCATGATCCTCAATCCATGCTTGTAACTTGCACCAATGTCATGGTGACAAGTGGCAACATGAGAGGGCTTGAGAGGAGAGGGTTACTCTCCATGGTTGGGGTTAATGGATAAAGATTGTATCCAAGGGTAAAGTTATTATCCAATGGGTAAACTATTGTGCAAATTTTACCCATGGTTAAGCCTAGACTAAATGGTCAAGACCCATGTGGGTTAGTGTGTTGAAGGAGGGAAACATTAATGACTCTCTAAGATTCTTTCATGTATGGGAATGTTCATGGTTTAAAGGTGGGTTATTTTGGGGATTAGACTAATTCAAAAGAGGTTAGAAAGTTCTAGAAGAATAGTAAGTGGGGGAGGGTAAATAGGATTTATTTAAATAAAGAGTTATTTAAATGTGCAACTTGCATTTGTAGGAATATGCAAGTGGGTGGGGGGATTTAAATAAATATTGATTTATCTAAATGTGATAGAGGGTATTTAATTTAACAAATATGATTTGTTTATCTAATTAAAAGTCAGAATATGGTTTATTTGAATTAAATCAAATAAATTGAATAATTTATTAATTAATAGGAGAAGATGGTTAGGTTGAATTAATTAAATATTGATCGATGGTTAAATAATAAAATAAATGCTAAGTATTCATTTAATTAAGTTGAAACATTTGGGTGTCTAGAGTAACATTTAGCAAAGATGAAGACTTAGATGATGAGGGTCCTCCTTCCCAACCTAATAAAGTGGACATGAATAATGATAGAAATGAGAATATTCCTACAAATGATATTCCTTCCTCATCTATCCATCCCTTTCGCCCTTCAACATGTCCCTACATTACAAATTTTAAATAAATCCATAATGAGAGTCCTTCTCCTTCACAATCAAAAACATATTATGAGGTTGGCTACGATATTATTTTAAAACAAAGCTATAGTGGACAAGTACTTGGAAAAATGGAACAAGGAATTAAGGTCCCTATAAATCCTCCTTCACAATGCACTAGAGAAGGTGTAGGGTTTCTTTCCCCTTCCTTATCAATTCTCCTACCACAAGGACAAAATCATGATATTCCTACTCAATAAGTCATAAATCCTATCCATACCTATGACTACTTGAAAATATCACAACAAATCTTTTGGAGACTTAAATTTGATAAAAATGTGAATTCCCTTATGAAAACTTCAAAAATAGTCTCAAACAAGGTGATACCAATATATATTGTCTATATCATTACACTCATTCTGATTCTCTTGCTGATTGTAGAGTTGTCAAATAATTGGTTCAAGATTTATGTCATAGAGATTTGTATTCATCTCATATTGGATCCCATACTTTTTCTCGATATGAATATAGTGTCTTAACACTCCCTTAACCCTATTATGTTGCTCCTCACTATATAATATTAGTAGCATACCCTAGTGGGGACTCTTTTCCATTTGTGGTGGTACAACTGTTGGCAAGAGACATTGCATAGGGCATCAGATGTTGTCATTGATCGCAACTCCAGTCAATGATTCTATCTGCAATTCATTATTTTCCTATACCGGAAGTCCAAGTATAGATTTGGTTAAGTCCAATGAGTTAGAATAGAGCATTCGACAGAATTTGGCATTTTGGTAAGTATCTCATTTCAATTGAATATTTTGTGTTGGGAAGATAAGGGAAGCATGATAAATGTCTATAGTACCTTATTCTATGATCTTAGCCTCCGGTGACATGTGTTGCACAATTTTCAAGGTCTAGTATATTGTTTTTGGGTAGAACAATATAGTATGCCTCACTTGTGTGGTTGATAATTGTGCTGAATTGTTGGAGCCGATTTGGTGATTATTTTTGTGTTAAAGGATGTTTAGTTGACTTATGGGAAACGTGTAGACAATTCTTTTTGGTCTGCATAAGTATTTGAGATCGGATTAAGCCAACTGTTCATACACGTTCGGTGAATATGGTAATTGTTCTTGAGCCAACATGTAACCGATATGCTTTGATGTTGCAAATATATAAGGTCTATGTAATTGATGATTTTGCATATCTGTGATTATGAGAAAAGTGTTGATAATCGATTGTGCATAGTTTCACATGCGCAAGTCAGATATTTGTGCTCCAAATTGATGCAGATTAGAGAAGAACAATGGAGCAGAGTATCATAAGACAGAGTGTGAAATCAGTGGACATTGTGCTTAATTGAAACTATACCCTGGTATTTGTAGATGTTGTTCATTAATTCAAATTCTCTTGTAATCATTTGTAACTTATTTGTAAGGCAGTGAGCCTTCCCAGGGTTGTATCCCTTCTTTGTTTCTGATCAATGAGCTATAAGCAGTGTGCCTGAATGCATGTGCATTCCCAATGTAATATTTCTATAATTCTATAGAGTATATTTATATTATGGGTTCATCCCCAATGTTGTTTTTCCCTTAACCGGGTTTCCATGTATAAAATTCTTGGTGTTATGGTGTTGTGTATATTTACTTTAAGTGTGTGCATCTCTCTTTTGTTGATTTGCATTAAGTTCTTGAAGGTTTAGGTTAATAAGGTTAAAAATTGAATAACATTGATTCACCCCCCCCTCTCAGTGTTCCTTGATTCCAAAAATAACTTCACATGCAATTATTCATGGCTAGCAACATAATAATATTTTCCTTGTCTCCATGGTTGGGGGGCAATAATTATGTTTCAATTTTCTAGGTTTAAAGGATTTCCTTTTCTTTTGTTGAGTTGCATCTTTCATAGCTTGATATCCTCTCTTACATAGAGTAGTCCTCCATGTGAATACATACATGTCCCTTGGTTGGACCTATTCATTGTTTTAAAGTGGTACATCTTTTTATTAATAATCTCTCCTTAGTGAAGGTGTGCAATATTTCTCTAAGAATCCACTTTTCATAGAAGTGGGAAAGTGTGCATTCTTGGTCACTTTCTCTTTTCAAAGATGTCATTTTACTAAAGATATTTTCTATTTTTAAGTTAGATATATTTGATAAGGATCTCTTCCTCCTTGCATCCCTTAAAATGACCTCTTTACACTTATGCAAGATATATTTTTACAACTATCTCTTTATTACCTCAATAGAGTTATGCCCTCTTTGACTTGGATTGCATGTATATTGTTTCTTAAAGTATATCTCATTGGCATTGAAGGTTTTTATCCTTTCTCTAACCCTACCTTAAGATAACAGTGTAGGGACTTTCAACATCTTAAGGGGGGGCATATATGTGACCTCCTAATGACATATTATTATGTGTCTTAGATGAGATGTACATGCTCAAAACTAGACCAAAGTCTTAGATGAGATGCTTAATTTTTGAAACTGGAAATTATCTATTATGCATCTTATAAAAGTTGTTGCACGCTCAAAACCAAACCAAAATTTTTAGATGGGG
Organism: Cryptomeria japonica; assembly: GCF_030272615.1. Classification (NCBI taxonomy): domain Eukaryota; kingdom Viridiplantae; phylum Streptophyta; class Pinopsida; order Cupressales; family Cupressaceae; genus Cryptomeria; species Cryptomeria japonica. Next base: position 861,057,654 of record NC_081409.1, read on the forward strand.
TGCTTCATTCCTACAATTAGACAACATCATATCATGATGAGTTGACTAGCATAACACAATTTTCTATATGTTTTGACTCTTCCTTTTCCTTTTGCATGATGAGTTGACTAGAATAACACAATTTTCTAAACCTTTTCACTCTTCCTTTTCCTTTTGTAGGATGAGTTGACTAGCATAACATAATTTTCTAGACCTTTTGACTCTTCGTTTTTCCTTTTGTAGGATGAGTTGACTAGCATAACACAATTTTATCGACCTTTTGACTCTTCCTTTTCCTTATGCAATGACTACCATAACACAATTTTCTAGACCTTTTGACTCTTCTTTTTTCCTTTTGCAAGATGAGTTGACTAACATAACACAATTTGCTATACCTTTTGACTCTTCATTTCCCCTTTTGTGAGATGAGTTGAATAGCACAACATATTTTGCTAGACCTTTTGACTCTCCTTTCATATATCACACAACATAACTTCATCTACACCTATCATTCATGCATCCACATTAAGCATCTTGAAGCATTCAAGGCAGTATTTCATCCCACCATATTCTTCAGGCATTTTAACATCAATATTCATGCAAGCATGTGTGTTTGATTAGGTCATTCATGTTCATGTCATTTCAAGCCATGTTATTACATCAACACTTGTGATTACATTCAAAGAGAATTATGTCATCATCCATTATCAATCACAGTAGATTTAAGGTATACCATTCAACATTTACTTCAGTACTTCAAGTTTAGTTTTAATTCAATTCAAGAGTTTATTGAAAACTTAGGGTTTGACCCCCCTATCAACAATACCATCTACCTCTTCTATGTGCAAGTCATAGATCCAAGGGTTGTGGACAAAGATTTTGACAGAGAATTTGATGATGATTAGATATATCTTTTTCAAGAGAAAAAATCAGAGGACCAGTTCACTCATAGCCTCTCGGTCCTATGAATTTCCAATGAGCTTCTGGGAATAGATTTGGAGCGACATTCTAATTCCTAAAATTTCTTGTTTGTCCACATATGATAGTTGGAGGTTAGGTCACCCAGAGCTTCTCAGTCCTATACTTTCGGACCAAATTTGCTATCGTAGGTGCTCATCTACCCCTTTTTCTCATGTTTAGCTTTGTGTCTATAACTTGTTGTTTATGTTATTTTATGTCAAATACCCATCATTTCCCCTAGATCTAGTCTTAAAATTACATCATTTTAATTAGATCCTCAGCTTAATTAAAAAGGAGTAGAATCCAATCAATATTCAGACATATTCCCAATATAATTGAGGATGGATCTTTTTGTTTCAATCTACTTCTAATATTTTGTGTGAAAATAAGTAAATTCATATATTAATTTATGGATCCCTATTTTAATACATCACATAATCGTATCTACTAAACACACGATGTGATTGAGAGGGGGAGTGAATTATCCCGAATCTTAAACCAATTTATCTTTAAGTTTTTAAACTTCAAATGAAAAAACACAATACACAAGAGAACACCAGATTTATGTAGAAACCCTAAGCAAGGAAAAACCACGGTGAGAATCACACTCACAATATGAATAATTGGTAATAATAATTTAGGCTCAAGGCCAAGAAAGCTCACTACTCCTGATTTGGACTTGCAATACTTAGGCACACAACCTTAGGGAAAGATACAAGAGACTTGCATTAGTCAAATGCACTTTGCATTACTGAAGCTTGTTGCTCCAAGACATGATACAAATAGGCACAAGCTAAAAAAAAGGAGTTACTATCTTCTTGTAGGCATAGAGAAATAATGAAATATGAACAATATCTTTTGATCATGAAATTTCCCTTCAACCACTATGTCAAGCAAACAATATCATGGCAAGCCACAACTCACACATTCATTGTCTCAAAACTTTATCACACTTAAAGATATGATCATTAAATCTTATCACAAACTAAAATTCACACTTTTACTTCTCCACATATGCTTGCACATCATTTAAAATCAATCCTCATCAATCCATATCACAATTTATAAATTTGTACATCTTTATATACTAGCTTATTCATTGAAACCCTCAACTAGGTTATCCTTAGACAAAGTATACATAATTACACAAGGTTGACCACAAACAACAACTATACCAAATGCGCTCCACTCCAAAATATAAAGGGGACCCAAATACATCTCAACATGTCTTCCAAATTTGATTCCAATTAACTACACACACTAACACATTGTCCAAAGTCAACATCAAATGTAGCATGTAGATAACCAATAAAGAACGTTAACCTCTGAGCCCAAAAACATCTTTCAATACAAATTACTCAATGTGGATTTTCACATGCTATGGTGGGACCCATAAAAACATATTAATTCAATATCCAATGCATATCTGAACTAAAAGATTATGATCCAAATAAGATAAATCAGTTAAGTCAGCTAGAGTCCCACACAACTAATCACAACAAACAATAGAACAACATGACTTCACTTTACTAAGAAAACCAACACATGAAATATAAACTATAACACTATATGAACCATACGAACATGTTCTCCAAGGCAAAACACTTCAATCATCATAGCGGAGAAATGAGAGTATTCTCTATACTATTGTTGACATATAGCTTCACTGTCAGCAAACCAACTTCACCATTTGAGCAACAGAAGACCTAAAAACATGATACTGCAAAATCCACAAAACATAGATATTATATCCAAAACTGCAAGCCACCATCTTTAAAAATCAAAGGAAAGTAGAGAATCCTCTATAAAGGCATTAAATACTATTTCCTAGATATTGTAACTTTTACTACTATCATCTTCTAGAAATGACTCATATTCACTCAACATAACAACATTTGAACAACTACAAATTCATCATCACCATTGTCACCAACACACACAATCATAGACAACACAAACTCATCTTCACTTGTGACATCAATGAAAACACCAAACAAGTTTGACATCAAATACAACACAACCATATTTGCAACACTATCATACGTGAACCTATAAAAGAAATAAATAATAATTAACATTAACATAAGATAGCAGCAATAGGACATAAATCAACAACATAATATCAACGCATAACATAGTATTTACGTGGATAAACCCTTGCAAGAAAAAACTCCACCAAGAAGAGAGGACAAACTTGCATTATCAATAATAAATGTGCTTACAATACAGTTACTTCCCTTCTCCCATTTTCGTCCACCATAGAAGAACCTATGCACATGTGAGTCACCTCCTTATGTCTCCCATATGTCCTTTGTTCTTGTCAAAAAATTTGCATTCAACTATTACCACTTAATTATACTCCCCAAAGGCTAAATTTATAGAATGTAAAGAGATCCAAGACCACCAATAAAGATGTCCAAAGAAGCCTCTTCATTACTCACTGTTGGAAATTAGAGGAATTGATTATGTGTTGCATTGGTGGTTTTCCATTGATGGCAACACCAGTTGTTTTGGTTGTTTACTAGCTTCCAATAGGTTACGGTAGAGTGGTTGGTTCATATGATATTTATCCAGTATGCTCTGGTATGATTTGGCTTGTGGATTTGGTTTAGATCAGTCATTCATTCTATTCAGATGGGTATCATGATCAATTGATTTGGTATTTGATGACTCGGGAGCTATCAATTGTTCTAGTAAACCTTTTGGTCATCGGTAAGGATTATGTCGACAGAGCTTTGTTGAAGATCTTTTGATGCACGTGACAAGTGGTGTTGGTGCAGATTGTAGATGGCTTTGGGGATGTTGTTGGTTATCTTGTTTGTGTTCATGTTGATTGATTGTGTTGGATTTGGGTCCGGACCTAATGTTATCTTATTCAACTAGGTTATGGACTAGTTTATGTAACATGTTGGTGGATGATCCCAATGCATTACCGGTTGGATTTATTGATAGGATTATGTTGTTTCCATCTCAGTACGACTTGGTTGATCATTAGATTATGGGTTTATGTTATGAATTTATTGTATTATCTTTTAGGTGGCTGACCTAATTGTTTAAGTCTCGGGTTGGTATAAATGTGATGTAAGATCTCTTTGTAGATCATGGGGATTTATGGGATTATCTGTGTACAAATAAAGTTGTAATCATATACAAAGGTTTTTGGTTGATCATAGGTGATCGAATTGGGTTGGTGAAAGAGGTTTAAGACCTCTGGTATTGAGCTTAACTAGAATTGTACTCAGGCATAAAAGATGCTATTCTTATAGTTATTTCTTCTACTGGCTTGTAGACTAGATTTATTTTGTAGTTAGCGAGGCTCCTTTTATGATAAGTAGCGTGCTTCAGGTTGTTGGCCTTTCTGCATGTGTAGGCCCCTCTTATTGTAATCACATACTTACTATAGAAGTATTATCTGACTGTGGGTAGGCTTCCCACTATGGTTTTTCCACTTACAAATCTTGGTGTTATCTTTTGTGGATGGTTGGTAAGTGTTCTTTGGTTTATATTTGTGCTTAACTATTATATCTAATATTCTGGTATTTGGTTTATGTATTCCGCTAATAAGGTTTTAATGCTTAAAGTTTTATAGTCTATTGACAACTTATTCACCCCCCCTCTTAGTTGTCCTCTGGTTATCTGAGATATCTAACAATTGGTATTAGAGCATGGTCCTCTCTAGAGAATCTTAACCACTTGAGGAAGATCCTATGGTATCTAATAGTGCAAGTTCATCAAGTTCATTTGTTGTTATTTTCTAGAGAGAAATTCCTAGGCTTGATGGAACAAATTATAGAGTGTGGAAGATTTAGATGGATACTCATCTAAGATGTCTTGGCAAGGATATTTGGGAGATCACTAAGAATGGTTATACACCTCATCATCCGACATCTAGAAATTTTCCTCCGATAGGCTTGGATAAGGACATAAAAAATGATTGTAGAGCTAGAGAAGCCCTTTTGTGTGCACTTTCTGATCAGCAAATAATGGGACTATTTGACAAATCAACTGCGAAGGCTATATGGAATAAATTGGAGACTCTGAATGAAGGTGACCCTACTGTTAAAATTTCTAAACTTTATGGTTACTGGGTGAGATATGATAAACTAAAGATGGAAGAAGATGAAAGGATTACTACTTTTATGGAGAGAGCTAATGAGATTGTCATGGGAATTCGGTGTTGTGGTGGATCTCTGAGTGAAGATAAAATAGTTTCTAAAGTATTGAGAGCTTTGCCACCGGCTTATAAGATGAAAGCTACTACAATTAATGAGTTAAGAACTATGGAAAACACCTTTGTTAATAGGGATACCTTGTTTGGGAAGTTATCTTCTTTTGAGCTTGAGGAATTCGAGCCTTTTGGAGTTGCAAAATCTGAACCTACTTTTCATGCATCTACATGATCTACCTGCAAGAGTGATTGGAAAGCCTCATATGCTAAGGAATTGGAGGAAATGAAGAAAGAAGATGAAGAGTTTGAGAAACTCGAAGCCCTATCTGCTAGAAGAGTACCTAAAGGTCCTACAGGAAGTAAGTATGAGGGAAAATCACCTTTTAAATGTTTTGCATGTAATAAGATAGGTCACTTTGCATCTGGATGTCCTGAAAGGAATTCAAGATTTGAGGAAAGAGTTGGAATATCTTTTAGAACTAACCATGATTATCAGAACAAGCATAAGTATAGGAGAAACAAAGACAAATCATGCTACTATGCTGATGAGGAAGGTGTGACTGATTCTGATGATGAACCGGCACAAGATTCAGCTAGTGGAGCTGGGAATGGAAAGGAATGGGTATTTTTGGCTATCAAGGAAGATGATCTAGTACCTGGAGAAAAGGCCCTTGTTGCTAAATTGAAGATAAGGATGAATGGGTGATAGACATTAGATGTTCACATCATATGACTGGAGATAAAAAGAAATTTCTACCTTTGCAATAATTTGATGCAGTCTGATTAGATTTGGAGATGACAAAGCATGCATGATCAAGGGAAGAGGAACAATATAACTGGATGGTAAGCATGATACTGATAATGTTTATTATGTTTTGATTAAGATAATGTTTATTATGTTGAAGGTTTAAGGAATAATCTTTTGAGTGTAGGACAGTTGGTGGATAAGGGATTTTCGTTATAGTTCAAGGATGGAAAATGCAAGATTATCAACAGATCTGGAATGGAGATCGCAACCGGTACTCAGACTAAAGGTAACATCTTTCATTTGAACTCCAATGAGAAGACATGTTTGATTGCACAAATTGATGACAGTTGGTTATGGCATAAGATGTTGTGTCATGTGAATTTCGATTGCATTGTAAAGATCAATTCTACTAAGGCAGTTAAAGATATACCTAAGATTGTGAAGCCCTATAATCCGGTATGTAAGGAATGGGAAATGGGAAATCAAGTCAGAACTTCTTTTAAGAGTATACAAGACAAATCTAATGATGTTCTTGATCTTATTCATACTGATTTTTGTGGTCCTGCTAGAATCAAAAGTTTTTAGGGTGATAGATGTTTTATGCTAATCATGTTAGATAGTTCAAATAACTGGAAGACAACTAAGAGGGGGGGTGAATCAGTTGTCATAGATTACCAAAACTATTATAAATTTAAAACTTTTGATACCGAAACCCAAAACATTAATACCGAAATAGAAGTTAAACCAATTAAGTATAAACAATAATCACAAAATAAAAACCATCCACATGACACTGACATTTATACATGGAAAACCTGGTAAAGAGAAAAACAACGGTGGGAAGCCTACCCAAAGTCAGATAATACTTTTGCAGTAAGTATGTGAATTACAATTGAGGGGCTTGCACTTGTAGAAAGGCCAATAGCCTAGAGTGCACTGCTCATCACAAAAGGAGCCTCATTGACTACATAGAAATCCAGACTACAATTTGAAGAAGTGTTGAACTACAAAAGATAGCATCTCCTCTTCCCAAGTATAGTTTCAGTTAAGATAAATACCAGAGGACTGAATCCTCTTACATAAACCCAATTTGATCTCCAATGATTGAATAAATCCTCTGCCTGAATGATATTACATTCATTGACCATTACCTCTAACATAACCATGATGATCTACAATGAGATCTTACATCTATATATACAAACCCTTGACCATAAACAATTAGGTCGACCACTAGATAATAAACCAATTTTATAATTACAAAGCATGTCGGCCTTAGACCAAACAAATAATATCCAACACATAAGACATCTCAGAAACACATCGAGAGGTCCAATCCACACATTACATTAAAGTCGGTCCATAACCTAGATCAACCGAGACCCAGTATAGGTCCACACGCTATAGCAATGATTTCCATCCACCAAGTCTCGAACATGATCACCAACAACATCCTGAAACTCCACCAGAAGTTGCACCAACACCACTTATGCAATTGATTTTATCTTCATCAAAAGCTTTGCCGATGAAACCCTCGTCAGAACCAGAAACTAAGCTTCTAAGCAAGCAGGATAGCATCCGATCACCAAACTAAAACCAGCTGACCAAATATGAGCATGAGTATCATGAACAAGCCAATTCCATCACCAAACTATACCAGAGCCTATCGGATTATGCGGGATCCAAAACAAGCAAAATCCACTCAACCTACCAGGACCAGACGGGTGTCGGTAAAGCATCCAAATAGCTAGTGTGGGCATCAATCACAAAACATCAATGCAACACATAATCAATTCCACCAAATGGCCAACAATCTCCCCCTTTGGCATTGATGGCAACACTAGATGTGAAAATCATCTAAGTACCAAGAAATGCCAAACAAGTCTCCCCCAATGGAAGAAAACCAACAATCTCCCACATACAGCTCTGAATGTCAATATCTCTCTCCTTTACTTTTATTATCATATCTCTCCCCCTTTGTCTTTTTCTTTTTATTTCTTTCTCTTTTTCACATTAATATATCTCCCCCTTTGACATCAATGCCAGAAATTTGACAAGAAAATCAAAGCAAAAACATAAATCACTTAATCACAAAGCTGACTACTCCCCCTGAGAAATACCATCCCACATCAATGGTGGAATGAATAGTATCTCTAATAATGCATGTCAGACTGATGCTAAACCACATCAATCAAGTCTCTACCGGAGGGGTAGAAACTCCCAATCTATCTCTCAAGTAATCAAATGATTCCTTGGGCAAAGGTTTAGTGAAAATATTTGTAGTTTGCTCTTTAGTGTTCACATAAACTATTCTAACTTCATTTGCTTCCACCTTTTCCTTCAAAAATTTATACTTGATAGATATGTGCTTTGTTTTAGAATGAAATACCATATTCTTTGATATATCAATAGAAGCAGATTTATCATAGTGAATAACTACCATGGCATCATAGTCTACCTTTATATCCTTCAACATTTTTTTCATCCATAAAATTTGTGTATAGTTAGTAGCATCAACAACATACTCAACTTCAGTAGTAGATAAAGAAGTACATGACTATTTCTTGCTGATCCATGAAACCAACTTCTTTCCAAGAAAGAAAGCTCCACCAGAAGTGTTTTTTTGATCATCAATATCTTCAAAGCAATCAGCATCTATATATGCACATAAAGTAAATTTATCATCGTTAGGGTACCACAAACCATATTCTAATGTACCTTGCAAGTATATAAAAAACTTTTTCACCGCAACCTCATGATTTTCTCTAGGATCACTCTGAAATCTTGAAACAATAAAAACAACATTCATAATGTCAGGCCTAGTGTGAGTCAAATAACGTAGACCTCCAATCATAGATTTGTATCTTGTAGGATTTACTAGTGTAGAAACATCTTTTCTTTCCAATTTCTCACTTGTAACCATAGGAGTACTTACTGGTTTAGAATCTCCCATACCAAATTTGTTCAACAATCCCTTAGCATATTTAGTTTGACAGATGAAAATACCTTTGTCAGTCTGAGTAATCTGCAAACCTAAGAAAAATTTCATCTCACCAATCATAAACATCTCAAATTCTTTCTCCATACTCTTAGAAAATTCTATGCATAACTTATCTTCACCTCCAAAAATAATATCGTCAACAAATACTTCAATAATTAGTATATCATCATCAGTGATCTTATAATACAAATTATTGTTAGCACTACCCTTAGTAAAACCAGGCTTCAAAAGATATTTATCCAACCTTGCATATCAAGCTCTAGGTGCTTGTTTCAATCGATATAAAGCTTTCATTAACCTGCAAACCATATTTGTATAATCTGATAGTGAATAACCATCATGTTTCTCAATATAAAATTCCTCATCAAGATATCATTCAAAAATGCACATTTAGCATCCATCTGATAAACCTTGTAGTTTTAATAAGAAGCATAGGCAAGAAATAATCTTACAGCTTCAATCCCATCTACAGGTGCAAAAGTCTCTCCATAATCAATTCCTTCCTTTTGAGAATATCCTTTACAAACCAATCTAGCCTTATTCCTTATAACTTGACCATCCTCATTCAATTTATTCCTAAAAACCCATTTAGTTCCAATAACATTTTTATTTTTAGGCCAGGGAACCAAGGTCCATATGTTATTCTTCTCAATCTGATCTAATTCTTCTTCCATGGCTTTCAACCAATATTCATCTTTACATGTCTCAATTAAGGATACTGGTTCAACTTGTGAAATTAAACATACCTCATTGGTTTTCTATCTTCTTCTTGTCATCACTCCATTGCTCTTATTCCTAATGATCTAATCTTCTGAATGATTCAATCTCACATACCTAGGAGTCTTCTAACTTTCTGTTCCTTTTCCATGTTCTTCAGTTACTGTAGAATTCTCTGATACTGCCAGAGTAACTAGTTCAACACTTTGTTCCAGTAAAGGTTCTACCAATTCAGATATAATCATTTCCACTACTGGTTCCTTTTCATAAACTCTGATTTGACTCCTATTCATCTCATCTACTTTGACATAAGAACTCTCCACAATTCTCTGCAATCTCTTGTTATAACATCTATATGATTTGCTTTCATTAGAATAACCAAGAAATATGCCTTCATCACATCTAGGATCAAATTTCCCAATGATATCATCTCTCCTGATATAACATTTACTACTAAAAATTTTGAAATACTTAACTGTAGGTGTATTGCCAAACCATAATTCATAAGGTATCTTACCGGTTTGTCTTTTGATATGTACTCTGTTGAATGTATAAACCACTATTCTCACTGCTTCTCTCCAGTAGATATGAGGTAGACTAGCTTCCATCATCATTGTTCTAGCAGCATCCAAGATAGTTTTTTTCTTCCTTTCTACAACTCCATTTTGTTGAGGTGTTCGGGGAGCAGAAAATTGTCTTCTTATACCATGCTTCTCACAAAAGTTATTAAACTCACCAGATGTGAATTTTCCACCATGATTTGACCTCAAATATTTAATCTTCAATCTTGTCTCAGTTTCCACTTTAGCCTTAAAGATTTTAAACTTTTCAAATGCTTTAGATTTCTCTTTTATAAAAGTAACCCACATCATTCTAGAATAATCATCAACGATTAGCATGAAATATCTATCACCTTGAAAACTTTTAACTCTAGAAGGGCCACACAAATCAATATGAATAATATCAAGAACATCATTTGATTTATCTTCTATACTCCTAAAAGAGGTTCTGATCTGTTTACCCATTTGACATTCTTTATATACCGAATTATAGGGCTTCATTATCTTAGGTATATCCCTAACTACCTTATCTGAATTGATATTCACAATACAATCAAAATTCACATGACACAACCTTTTATGCCATAGCCAACTCTCATCAAAATGTGTAATCAAACATGTCTTCTCACTAGAGTTCAAATGAAATATATTACCTTTTGTTTGTGTATCAGTTGCAATCTCTAAACTAGATATGTTAATGATTTTGCATTTTCCATCCTTGAGCTATAATTGAAATTCCTTATCTACCAATTGTCCTACACTCAAAATATTATGCCTTAAACCTTCAACATAATAAACAATGTCAGTATTGTTCTTACCATCCAATGATATAGTTCCTTTTCCTTTGATCATGCATTCTTTGTCATCTCCAAATCTAACTAGACCACCATCAAATTCTTGCAAAGATAGAAACATCCCTTTATCTCCCGTCATATGATGTGAACAACCATTGTCAATTACCCATTCATCCTTGTCTTCAATTTTAACAACAAGTGCCTTCTCTTTAGGTACATTCACTTCCAATTCTGGATCATCTTCCTTGATAGCCAGGAACACTCATTCCTTCCCATTGTCGGAACCACTAGCAAAGTCTTCTGTCGGTTCATCATCAGAATCAGTAATGCCTTCCTCATCTGCTATGTAGCATGATTTGTCCCTATTTTTATTATACTTGTACTTGTTCTAATATCCAAGTTAGGCTTAAATGATCTTCTAGCTCTTTCTTCAAATCTTGAATTCCTTTCGGGACATCTAGATGCAAAATGAACAATCTTATTACACACAAAATATTTAAAAGGTGCTTTTCCTTCATACTTACTTCCTACCGGTCCTTTAGGTACTCTTCTAGCAAATAGTGCTTCAACTTGCTCAAACTCATCATCTTCTCTCTTCAAATCTTCTAATTCCTTTGTATACAAATATTTCTAGTCTTGCTTACCGGTTGTAGATGTAGATGCATGAAAAGCAGGTTCAAACTTCACAGCTCTAGAAGGTCCAAATTCTTCAAGCTCAAAAGAAGATAGTTTCCCCACCAAAGTATCTCTATTGACAGATGTATTATCCATTATTCTTAACTCATTAATAATAGTAGCCTTCATTTTTTAAGCCGATGGTAGGGCTCTCAAGACTTTAGAAACAATTTCATCTTTGTTCAGAGTTCCATCACAACATTGAATTCCCATAACAATCTCATTTACCCTTTCCATGAATGCAGTAGTCCTTTCATCTTCTTCCATCTTCAAGTTTTCATATCTCACCTGGTAACCATAAAGTTTAGCAATCTTCACTGTAGGGTCACCTTCATTAAGAGTCTCCAACTTATCCCATATATCCTTTCCAAATGATTTGTCAGTTAATCTCATTATTTGTTGATCAAAAAGTACGCACAAGAGGGCTTCTCTTTCTCTATAATCATACTCAAGCTTCTTGTCCAAGTTTTCTGGAGGAGGATTGCCAGATACCGGATTACAAGGTGTAACACCATTCTGTGTGATCTCTCAAATCTCCTTGCCAAGACATCTCAGGATGAGTCTCTAGCTGAATCTTCCATACTGTGTAATTTGTTCCATCATGCCTCAGAATATCCCTCCGAAAGATATCTCTAGAAGAACTTGATGAACTTTAATTGTTAGTTGCCATAGGATCTTCCTCAAGTGGTTAATCTTTTTGTAGATAGGACCAAAGCTCTTATACCAATTGTTATACAGTTCAAATAATTGGAAGATAATTGAGAAAGGGGGTGAATTACTTGTCACAAAATATCAGAACTATTAGCAATTTAAAACCTCTAATACCGAAACCCAATTAATACTGGAATAACAGTTAAACCAATTAAGCATAAACAATAATCACAGAATAAAAACCATCCACATGACACCAAGATTTATACATGGAAAACCCGGTAAAGGGAAAAACCACGGTGGGAAGCCTACCCACAGTTAGATAATACTTCTGCAGTAAGTATGTGAATTACAATTGAGGGGCCTACACTTCCAGGAAGGCCAACAGCCTAGAGTGCACTAGTCATCACAAAAGGAGCCTCACTGACTACATAGAAATCCAAACTACAATCCGGAGAAGTGTTGAACTGCACAAGATAGCATCTCATATACCTGAGTACAGTTCTAGTTAAGCTTAATACTAGAGGAATGAATCCTCTTACATAAACCCAATTCGATCTCCAATGATCGACCAAATCCTCTGCCTGAATGATATTGCATTATTCGCACATTACATTCCTTGACTATGACCTCTAACATAACCATGATGATCTACAATGAGATCTTACATCTATATATACAAACCCTCGACCATAAATAATTAGGTCGGCCACCAGATAGTAAACCAATTTAATAATTAGAAACCATGTCATCCTTAGACCAAACATATAATATCCAACACATAAGACATCCCAGAAACACATCGATAGGTCCAATCCACATGTTACATTAAAGTTGGTCCATAACCTAGATCAACCAGGATCCAATATAGGTCCACATGCTACAACAATGATCTCCATCTGCCAAGTCTCGAACATGATCACCAACAACATCCTGAAACTCCACTAGAAGCTACACCAACACCACTTATGCAATTTATCAAAGATCTTCATCAAAAGTTCTGCCAGTGAAACCCTCGCCGAAACTAGAAACTAAGCTTCTAAGCAAGCAGGATAGGATCTGATCACCAGACCAAAACCAACTGACCGAATATGAGCATGAGTATCATGAACAAGCCAATTCCATAACCAAACTATACCGGAGTCTACCGGATAATGTCAGATCCAAAACAACCAGAATCCACTCAACTTATTGGGACCAGAAGGGTGTCGGTAAAGCATCCAAACAGCTTGTGTTGGCATCAATGATAAAAAATCAAAGAAACACATAATCAATTCCACCAAATGGCCAACAAATCATTGATGACTATTCTAGAATGATGTGGGTTACTTTTCTAAGGGAGAAATCTGAAGCATTTGAAAAGTTTAAAATATTTAAAGCTCAAGTTGAGATAGAGATGAGATTGAAAATTAAATTCTTATGGTCAGATCAGGGTGGAGAATTCACATCAAATCAATTTAACAGTTATTGTGAAAAGAATGGGATAAGGAGATAGTTATCTACACCCTAGACACCTCAGAAAAATGGAGTTTTAGAAAGGAAGAACAAAAATATCTTGGATGCGGCTAGAACTATGATGATGGAAGCCAATATGCCTCATATCTACTGGAAAGAACCCATGAGCATGGTGGTATACACATTCAACAAATTTCATATCAAGGGTGACACCCGTAAGACACCTTATGAGTTATGATTTGGTCATACACCTACAGTTAAGTATTTCAAAATCTTTGGTAGTAAATGCTATATCAGAATAGATGATTCCATTGGAAAGATTGATCCTATATGTGATGAAGGGATATTTCTTAGATATTCTAATGAAAGGAAAGCATATAGATATTATTACAAAAGATTGTAGAGAATTGTGGAGAGCACTAATGTCAAGGTGGATGAGCAAAATAAAAAATCAAATCAGAACTTATGAGAGAGAACCGGCAGTGGAGATTATCATAACTGAACCGCTACCACTTGCACCGAAACAAAATGTTGAACCAGTTACTCCAGCAATATCAGAAAATTCAACAGTAACTTAAGATCAAAGCAAAGGAACAGAAAGTCAAAAGACTCCTCGGTATGTAAGATTAAATAATTCAAAAGATCAGATCATTGGAGACAAGAACAAAGGAGTGATGATAAGAAGAAGGTTGGAAGCTGATGAGGTATGTTTAATTACACAAATTTAACCAACATCAATAATTGAAGCATGTAAGGATGAAAGTTGGATGAAAGTTATGGAAGAGGAATTAGATCATATAGAAAAGAATAACACATGGACTTTAGTTCCCCGACCTAAGAATAAGAATGTTATTGGAACTAAATGGGTTTTTAGGTATAAATTGAATGAATATGGACAAGTTGTGAGGAATAAAGCTAGATTGGTTTGTAAAAGATATTCTCACAAGTAAGGAATTGATTATGATGAAAAAATTTCTCCGGTAGCTAGGATTGAACCTGTGAGATTATATCTTGCTTATGTTGCCCATAAGAACTACAAGGTTTATCAGATGGATGTTAAGTGTGCATTTCAGAATGGAGATATTGAAGAAGAATTTTACATTGAGCAACCTGATGGATTTTCACTTTCAGATGAAAAAAACATGGTTTGCAGGTTAAGGAAAGCTTTATATGGATTAAAACAAGCCCCAGAGCTTGTTATGCAAGATTGGATAAATATTTTTTGAAGCTTGGTTTCACTAAAGGTAATGCTGACAGTAATTTATACTATAACATCACTTAGGATGACATATTGATTGTTTAATTATTTGTTGATGATATCATTTTTGGAGGTGAGGATAGGTTATGTATGGAATTCTCTAAAAATATGAAGAATGAATTTGAGATGTCTATGATTGGGGAAATAAAAAATTTCTTAGGTTTGCAGATTACTTAAACTGATAAAGCTATTTTCATCTATCAAACTAAGTATGCTAGAGAGTTGTTGAAGAAATTTGGTATGGAAGATTATAAACCGGTTGGTACACCTATGGTTACAAGTGCGAAGTTGACTAAGAAAGATGCATCGGCACCGGCAAATCCTACAAGGTACAAGTCTATGATTAGAGGTTTGTTATATCTAACTCAGACTAGACTAGATATAATGAATGTAGCTTGTATTGTATCAAGATATCGAAGTGATCCTAGAGAGAATCATCAGAGTGCAGTGAAAAGGATTTTCAGGTATTTGTAGGGAACAACTGAATTTGGTTTGTGGTATCCTAAAAATGATGACTTTACACTATGTCCATATACAGATGTTGATTGGGTTGGAGATGTTGATGACCGGAAGAGCACATCCGGTGGAGCTTTCTTTCTTGGAAAGAAACTTCTTTCTTGGATCAGCAAGAAGCAATCATGTACATCTTTATCTACTACTGAAGTTGAGTATGTTGTTGCTTGTACTAAATGTACACAATTTCTATGGACGAAGAAAATGTTGAAGGATATAAGGGTGGATTGTAATGAACCGGTAGTTATTCACTGTAATAACTCTACTGCTATTGATATATCAAAAAATCCGATATGTCATTCTAAGACAAAGCACATATCTATCAAGTATAACTTTTTGAAGGACAAGGTGGAAGGAAATTAAGTTAGACTGGTTTATATGAACACTAAAGAGTAGATTGTAGATATCTTCACTAAACCTTTGCCTAAGGAACCATTTGAGTACTTCAAAGATAGATTGGGGGTCTCAGCCCCTCTGGTAGAGACCTTAATGATGCTAATTGGCATCAGTTTGACATACACTTATAGAGATACTATTCATTCTGGATTGATGTGTTGGTGCTACTACTCAGGGGGAGTAGTCAGTTGTGTGGTTCAGTGGATTTATGATTTTTCTTTGATGTTCATGTCATATTTCTGGCATCGAGTTCAAAGGGGGAGAGATATATGTGAAAAATAGAGCTTAACAGAACATCAGTCAAGGGGAGAGATCAGAGCTTAACAGAGATATCATTCATAGGGGTATTTTGTTAACTTCATTGTTATATCATATTTTGGGAGATTTTTTATTGTCTTCCTTTGAGGGAGACATGTTTGGCATTTCTTGGCACTTGGATATTTTTCACATATAGTGTTTCCATCAATGCCAAAGGGGGAGATTGTTGGCAATTGGAGGAATTGATTATATGTTGCATTGATTTTTTTCCTTTGATGGCAACACTGACTATTTTGGTTGCTAGTAGGTTCTAGTAGAGTGGTTGGTTTATGATATTGATCTGGTATGTACTAGTATGCTTTGTCTTGTGGATTTGGTTAAGATCTCTCATTCATGCTATTCAAATGGGTATCATGATAAGTTGGTTAGGGATTTGATGACTCGGGAGCTATCAATTGTTCTAGTAAGCCTTTTGGTCACCGGTAAGGGTTTTGTCAGCAGAGCTTTCTTATAGATATTTTGATGCACGTGATAAGTGGTGTTGATGCGGCTTCTAGATGGATTTCGGGATGATGATGATGTTTTTCTTGTTCGTGTTCCTGTTGATTGATGGTGTTGGATTTGGGTTCGGACCTAATGCTATCTTATTTGGCTAGGTTATGGGTCGGTTTATGTAATGTGTTGGTGGATGATCCCGATGCATTACCGGTTGGGTTTATTGATAGGATTATTTTGTTTCAGTCTCAAGACAACTTAGTTGATCATTAGATTGTGGGTTTATGTTATGAATTTATTGTATTATCTTTTAGGTGGCCAACCTAATTGTTTAGGTCCCAGGTTGGTATAAATGTGATGTAAGATCTCTTTGTAGATCATGGGGATTTATGGGATTAATGGAGTTATCTATGTGAGAATAAAGTTGTAATCATATGCAGAGGTTTGTGGTCAATCATAGGTGATCAAATTGGGTTGGTGAAAGAGGTTTAAGACCTTTGGTACTGAGCTTAACCGGAGTTGTACTCAAGCATAGGAGATGTTATTCTTGTAGTTCTTTCTTCTTCTGGATTGTAGGCTGGATTTATTTTGTAGTCAGTGAGGCTCCTTTTGTGATGAGTAGTGTGGTCTAGGATGTTGGCCTTCCTGCATGTGCATGCCCCTCTTATTGTAATCATATACTTACTGCAGAAGTATTATCTGACTGTGAGTAGGCTTCCCACCATGGTTTTTCCCTTTACTATATTTTCCACGTACAAATATTGTTGTTATCTTTTGTGGATGGTTGGTAAATATTTTGTGCTTAACTGTTATATCTACTATTCAGGTATTTGGTTTGCGTATTACATTAATAAGGTTTTAATGCTTAAAGTTCTATAATATGTTGACACCTGATTCAGCCCCCCCTCTCAGTTGTCCTCTGGTTATCTGAGTTGTCTAACAATCACAATGACAACCCTTGGAATACCTCCATGGAACTTGAAAAGATACAACTTTTGGCTCGAATAATTTCCCTCCACCTTAGGATCTATTCTTGAAAGATAAACATTACTTTAAATAGAATAAATAACAAGAAACCAAGAGACACATGTTGCCTCTTCCATGCTCCCACTTGGAGAAGCTCAAAGGTCTCCCTTTTTCCACTTCCTTAATTCATTAAATATCTTATTCTAGATGTCCATAAGTGGGGAAAAAATATTAAATAATTATGTTCATAACCCACTTTAACAACTACTACTAGAAACCATCACCCCTTATGAATGTATTGCAAACAATGGTGAGAATTAAATATTATAAATTATTTTCCCAATATATCTTAAGTGCCTTAGGATGCTTTCCAAGGATATATGAGATCTCATAGCCTCACCCAAGTCTCTCTTGTCCCTATGAGAATCCACCAATCAATCTATGCTAACTTCAAATGCAACCCTACAAAATCATGAAGCTCCAATCAAATGATTCATACTCCAAACCTAAGAGAACCAACATCACCTCAACAAATACTCAAGAGTCCTCCATGGAACCAATATTTCACCATCTCCAAACTACATGAATATAACCATCCATCATCAAATGATGAATCCACATCACTGCCAAAGATCCCAGTGACTATGTAACCAAGCTCTCCAAGCATCGTGATAACCATCTCTGGATTGATGCATCACTGACATCTCAGTTGATCTTGTGCAAAGGTACAACCCCTAATCTACCTCTAAGATATTAAAAGGTTTTCTTTGGCAAAGGTTTAGTAAATATATTTGCTAACTTCTCTTTCCTAGACATATACTCCATTCTTACTTTCTTCTCTTGTACTATTTCCCTTAGAAAGTGATACTTCAACTCAATGTCCTTTGTTCTTGCATGTAACACAGGATTTTTTGAAATATTAATATCACTAGTGTTATCACAATAATAGTCACCGGTTCAGACATGTATTCCTTAAAACCTTCCAAAATATGTCTCATCCATATAGCCTGAGTATAATTCATTGATGCTTCAACATATTTTGCATCAGCTATAGATTGTGAAATACAAAATTGTTTCTTGCTTATCCTGGACACCAATCTTTCTCCTAAAAAGAAAGCTCCACCAGTTGTGCTTTTCCGATCATCAATATTTCCAGCCCAGTTTGCATCTGTGAAAACTTTTAAAGAAAAAATATCATTGTAAGGATACCACAGACCATAATCAATTGTTCCTTTCAAATACCTGAATATCCTTTTTACTGCTACCATGTGTGTCTCCTTAGGATCTTTCCAAAATCTTGCGATCAATCCAAAAACATGTGCAATGTATGGTCTACTCTGAACAACATAATGCAACTTTTCAATCATAGACCTGTATTCTTTCTCATCCATAGATGGTGAATCATCTTGTTTTGACAATTTACAACCTATCACCATCAAAGTACCAACCGGTTTACAATATTCCATGCCAAAAATATTCAAGACTTCTTTTACATACTTAGTCTGACAGATAAAGAATTTGAATCTGTAAACCAATAAAGAATTTTATCTCACCAATAAGAGATATCTCAAATTCTTTCTTCATTTAATCCACAAAAGACATACACATGTCATCATTTCCACTAAATATTAAATCATCAACAAAAACTTCAGCAAGTAACATTTTGTCTCCATCAGTCTTCAAATATATGTTATTGTCTTCACTGGTTTTGTGGAATCCTATCTTGATTAGATGTGCATGCAATCTTTCAAACCATTCTCTAGGAGCTTGCTTCAATCCATATAGTGCCTTATGCAGTTTGCAAACCATATTTTCATCTTCACTCAATGCAAAACCATCTGATTGTTCTATATATACTTCTTCTTCCAAGATACCATTCAAAAAAGTTGATATAATGACCATCTGATATACCTTAAATCCTTTAAAAGCAGAAAATGCAAGCAACATTCTAACACCTTCAAGTCTTGCCATTGGTGGAAAGGAATCACCATAGTCTTCACCTTCTTCTTGTGCATACCCTTTGTAAACCAATCTCACCTTATTTCTAACAACTTTACCATCCTCATTAAGTTTGTTTCTAAATACCCATTTTTTCCCAATAATTTTTTTGTCTTCCGGTCTAGGAACAAGAGACCATGTATTGTTCTTCTCAATCTGGTCAAGTTCTTCATTCATCCCATTCAACTAGTCTTCATCTTTCAAAGCTTCTCTAACAGTCTTTGGCTCAATAGTTGAAATCAAATAGGAATTCTCTCTGATTTTTCTTCTTGTTTGCACACCAGCATTCTTGTCACCTATAATCTAGTCTTCTAAATGATTTAGCCTTACATATCTTGGGATTACCATTTCTGGTGCAATGCTTTCAGCTTCATGTTCATCATCTTCTTCATCGCTTACCAGTTGAGCTCCTATTTTTGCATTGTTCTCCTCATCTTCCTTCATAGCAACAAAGACAATCTCCTCATTGTCATCATCTTCAAATTCCTCATTTGTTACACCTTCATCGACTACAACATAGCATTGTTTCTTCCATTTTCCTTAATATCTCCTAAACTTCTCCTTAATATCACTGTTAGGGTAATTTAAAGCAATATGTCCAATCTTATTGCAAGAGAAACACTTAAGAGTTAGTTTACTTTTATATTTACTAGTGCCTCTTTGAAGTCTCTTAGCTAGAAGAGGTTCAAACTCCATCAGATGGTATTCATCATCATTATCTCCTTTGCTACCGCCCTGACTAGATCTGCAGTCATAACTATGACATACATCTTTCCCTTTTCTCACTAGTGTACTGATTACAGATGCTTTAAAAGATGATTCAGATGCCTTAAAAATATTGTTATCAAAACTATTAATTCAAATGCAATCAACTTACCATTAAGAGAATCAATAGTGACTTTATCACTACTTACTGGCCTTAACTCTTGAATAGCAGAAACTCTTATAACATAGGCAAGTAAAAGAGCTCTTAACATCTTACTTACAACAATGCCATCTTCAATCTTTCCTCCAGCACTTTTAATACCACTGACAACCTCTTTGATCCTTTGACCATACTGAGCTATATTTTCACCTTCTACCATTCTCATATCATCAAATTTACCTCTAAGATTCTCTTCTTTAGCTTTTTGAACATGTTTATCACCACCATAGATTAGTTATAATTTCTCCCAAACTTCAAGTGCAGTTTCTAATCCATGTACATCAATGTATTCAGTATCAGACAGTGCACTTACAATAGCTTCTAGTGCTTGATTGTTTTCCTGCTGCTCCTTAAGTTGATCTAGAGTTAGAGGACCGGTAGGGGATACATATGTAGTAGTAACATGTTGCCAAAACTGAGAACCCATACCTTTGATATTAATTTTCATTATGTCTTTCCATACTGTGTAGTTTTCCTTAGTAAACTTCAAACCCTCCTTCATCATTTTCCTCCAGATCTTTTCCTCAAGTAGTTAAGCTTTTGCACACAGAGGACCAAGGCTCTGATACCAATTGTTATTTGTGAGGAACCAGTTATTATTGAGAGGGGGGGTGAATCAGTAATAACAATAAACTTTAAAACTTTAACAACCACCAAAAAATTATTTCAAAACAACTCATAAATAGTACCAGTAATAACTAAGATCATACTATTGATCAGATTAATCAAACTGCTCATCTAAGTGTTCATCAACATGCATGCAATAGAAAGATATCAACTCAACACATAAGAAATCAATCAACACATGAACAGTAGGATTTTTGTTTGGAAACCCAAATAGAATAAATGACAGTGGGAATTGATACCCACAAGATTTTTGCACTCTTTCGGAATGTGCCCTGTTAGGAGCCTAGCCCAGTTAGGAGCTTACAAATATGCCCGGTTAGGACCAGACCCTATTAGGGGTCCCCTGGTTAAGAGATTTACCTCAGCACTGTTAGGAGCTTTACTCTGTTAGGATTAACCTCGTGAAAGGATTTGGGACCTAAGCTAATGAGTCACCTAGTCAAGGGATTTATACAATCAGGCCTATCAAGACCTACCCAGTTAAGGGATTTTGAGTCTGCTGCAACCGTTAGGGAACAACGAATGTACAATATAAAATAACACTCTCTTCTTTATTATACAGATCCTTTCTTGCTCGAATCTTCTTCTCTCTTGTAGACTCACAAACTCTTCCTTTGATCACTGACACAGTAAATCATCACAGACTTACCCTAAATAGACTTTACCACTTAGTCGATTACAAAACCCTAACCTAATACTAATATTTACATCATTGATCATCACAAATCTTTACAACTCATTATAGATCATCATATGGATCATTACAATCAATTACAAATCAATTACAATCATTGAACGATCACCACACATCGATCTAATACACTTTCAAACTCATAGCTCATTCCCAAGAATTTCTCTCTTTGATTGCACCAAAACAATATCTTATCACTTCATGCAGATTCAGCCACGTCATCACCATCTAACAAACATAATATAATACACCGTCGAACTCAAAATCATTACCGGTTATGAGATTTGAATACCGGTTCTTAAATCCTACTAAAACCCTATAGAAAATACATCAGTCAATCACAAACATGACTTTTGATAGCCAAAACATGATGCGGTTCCGGTCATAACCCCATTACAATCTTACCAACACATGTTGCAAACCGCAACACCAAATTCCTCATCAATCTCAAGATGCAATTACATAAGCATAACATAGTTTCACATGTATCGGTTAAAGTCCTATTTGCCAGTTAACTATCAAATCCATTCCATAGCTTTCCTATCAATAATAGACGACTTAGATAACATGATAGAAAAATATAACCATAGTTTCTATCAATGACAACACAAACTAATCATCAAGTCATCAAACAAAATCTCAACTATATCATCACCAATAATCCTTATATCAGTTCATCAATATCATCAACAGTTATGCCAATATGCCAATAGTATTTACATGGATAAACCCTTGCAAGAAAAACCTCCACCAAGAAGAGAGGACAAGATTGCATTATCAATAATAAATGTTCTTACAATATAGTTACTTCCCTTCTCCCATTTTCCTCCATGATAGCAGAACCTATGCACATATGAACCACCTCCTTATGTCTCCCATCTGTCTATTATTCTTGATGAATACTAAGAGGGGGGGGGGGTGAATTAGTATGCCAAAAGTCTTTTTACTTAAACACTTTGCTAGACTAACAATAAACCGGTAAAACAGTTTAGCAGACAAACCGGTTAGCACACATGCAAACCAAATAGAAAATAATGCATTCACCCACAGAAGCACAAACACCATAACACAAGAGATTTTGACATGGAAACACAAATGGGAAAAACCACGGTGAGATGGAACTCACAAGTAACTATCTACAGAATAGAAACCAGACCGGTTAAGGTCATACAATGTTCTTAACCAAAACAGATCCTGTTAGGAATCTCAATCTCTGTTAGGAGATAAGTCTGATTAAAGACTACCTTGCTAGAGGATTTTAGATCCACATATGTGAACCACCTTGTTAGAGGATTTACAAAAGGATTTTTGGGCCTACCCGGTTAAGGGCTTCAGACTTGTCCAAGATGTAAGTAATCAACAAATGAGTGATCTAGCTAATAGCACAAATTGCTTGGTTAGATCCTTGATAGCTCTTTCCTAATGCATTCCAGCATTACTTCAGTCTTCTACACATTCATACTCTCTCTAACTCATCAACCACCTTAAACCCTAGCAACAACATCAACAACCTAAAACCCTAGACACGATGTCCTTATAAAGGAATCTGATTTCATGTCGGTCCAATAGGATTACAATACAATTTCCTAGGTTCAATGCATCTAGACATATTATGTAACATGACACAAAAAGCACTATTGAAGTTTCAGCACCGTCAAACAATCGGTGGATGGTACTCATCACAAAATGCTGGTTGGTAACTCATTACAGAGTATTACCAGTTCATTCAAAATACAAGTTTAAGCAAAATACTGGTTGCCAGTTTGGCAAAATGAAGACTGGGAAATATGTGTTCTGCCGCTTTGATAGCTCTTTCCTAATGCATTCCAGCATTACTTCAGTCTTATACACATTCATACTCTCTCTAACTCATCAACCATCTTAAACCCTAGCAACAACATCAACAACCTAAAACCCTAGACATGATGTCCTTATAAAGGAATCTGATTTCATGTCGGTCCAATAGGATTACAATACAATTTCCTAGGTTCAATGCATCTAGACATATTTTGTAACACGACACAAAAAGCACCGTTGAAGTGTCGGCACCGTCAAACAATCGGTGGATGGTAACTCATCATAGAATATTACCAGTTCATTCAAAATACCGGTTTAAGCAAAATACCGGTTGCCGGTTTGACAAAATGAAGACTGGGAAATATGTGTTCTGCTGCTTTGATCCTTCGTACCACTTGAGATCCTCAAATTGCTTGGGGTCAACATACCACTTCAGATCAGTAATCACTTTCTGCAAAACACCAATAGTCTAAGGACTATAATGGATCATACCAGTTGGAACAAGTATCGATTGAGCTTTAACTTATACATACAAAAGTGTTCTCAATGCAAGTGTGTGTCCATCAATGACAATCACAACATAATCATCAAAAATGCCAACAATCTCCCCCTTTGGCATTGATGGCAACACTTAGGAAATTTTGACATCTAAGTGTTTTACAACAAAAATATGCCATTATCAAAATTACTCCCCCTAAGCATATACACTATCCCTTTTGTACAAAATACAATGTATACTACTTCTTATCAGAAATAAAATGAAAGTATACATCAAAACATTCAAAAATTTATACTTCTCCCCCTTTGCCAACAATGACAACAAAATATTACAGACTAACCCCTGTTTCATTAGTATTAAAAGAATAAGAGTTTATGACAATAAGGAGTAAAACTTGTCAAAAACTGATTTGAAGTCCTACAAAAATTGTTTCATTGATAAGGACCAAGACTCCAGTAGGGAAGTAGCCACTTCCTTCTCTGTCTGCATCTGGGAGACCTGTTCTTCTATGGCGTCTAGTGTGCTCATCTCTTGAGTCATCATTAAAGCATCCAGATTGAGATAACATTTCTTAAGTATCTACAGGCGTGGGAGTAGAACCAGTTGGTGTCCCTGCAAATCTCGAGTCTGATTGCTTATTTCCAACTCTATTTTGGCAGACTAGATATGAAACCAGAGAATAGTTTGCCCATAAGCTGTAAAAGATTCATACGACAGCTTGAAGGTACTCATGTATAACTGCAAGTCAGTTTGTAGCTTTTGCTTCTGTACAAGCACATCATCATATAAGAGATGGGGTTGGCAAATCTTACTCAGTAGTATATTCCCCTCATCCAGAGCATTCCTTATGTCTTTTTGTGCTTTTTACAGTTCAGACCGAAGCTCATTAAGCTTCTTCACCAGGGCAATGTTGAGAGCCTTTTGATGCTCTTTCTTGACATTTGCCTCTGCTACCTCCTCTAGGATCTGCACCTGATCATCCACTACTATGCATAGGAGCTTCAATTGTGCCAATGATGAGTCAGTACTGGGGAGGTTTGTGTCGGGTAACAAACTAGTAAGAGTGTCTACCACAGCTTGGATCACATCTTCCTCCTTCTTCCTCCTTAACACCTCAAGGCGTTCTTGAGCAACCTTAATGCTCTGTAGCAGCTCCATTTCATTTGCAGACTAGAGGTCAATAGGACTGGTGAGGTCAACCGGTTTGGCTTGACTACCGGTTGCCTTTGGAGTCTCCATCTACATGCTCTTTGCCACTTCTACTTCATTGTCCTCCTCTACCTTCTTCTTCTCCGCTACTTTTCTCTTTTCCTCTTCCTTGTCCTCCTCTGCCTTCTTCTTCTCTGCTTCCTTTCTTTTCTCCTCTTCCTTTCTCTTCTCCTCTTCCTTTTCTCTTCTTCTCATCCTCTTTTCTCTTTTCCTCCTGTTTCCGTTTCTCCTCATCTTCTTCCTTTTTCTTCTTTTCTTCCTTATCCTCTTCTTCTTTCTTCTTCTTTGCATCTTCTTATTTCTTTTGTCTTCATCCTCTTCTCTTCTCTTCTTCTCATCCTCTTTTCTCTTTTCCTCCTATTTCTATTTCTCCTCATCTTCTTCCTTTTTCTTCTTCTCCACCTGTTGCTTTGTTACCTCTTCCTGTTTGTCTTTTGCTTGCTTTTCAACCTGTTCAGCCTGCTTCTATTGTCCTATTGCATCAGATGGTGTGTCCTACGCAACATCTTCTATATCCAGAGCATCGACATCAATAGTGTCTGTAGGTTCAACAATCGGGTTTCCTTCAGTATCAAACACTTCATCCAGTTTTGTTATTGTCAGTTCTTGCTCAGACTTCCTATTGGCTTTAGCCACTCTATGCATCTTAAGATCTTCTTGAGCAAGAGTTTGTTTATTCTTGAGCACTTCTTGACCTTTTCCATCCAGTAACAGGAGTCTTCTTCTTCTCATGAAGAAGAGGCCTTTGTATTTATTCATAACTTCAAACAGTTTTAAATTTGATACATCAAAAAAATGTTGAGCAAAAAATTTCTCTCTCATTTCCTGTTCCTTCTCTATGGCAATGCGCCATTTATTGTCTAAGGAATTATACAAAGAATCTGGTGTCTCAGATCTAATTTTTGAAGGCGACCGGTCATTAACACATAAATACATAATGATTTCTTGTTCAACTGCTTCTTTTTCATCATCATTGAACTCATCAAAACAATCAATCAAATCATTCAACACTTTTCTCCTAATATTTTTGATATTTCTTTGACAATGTGTCAAAGGTTTGTAGGAGGAGATGTCAATATTTACTGGTGCCGATGATGTCGGCTCATTCTTTGTCTTTTTCTTTACTTGTCTTGTCTTCTTAGGTTTTTCCTCAAACACAGTTTCTTCTGAGTCCGGTGAGTTATTCCTTGTCTTCCTCTTTCTCTCGAAGACTCTGGCAGGTGCCGCTACCGGTTTCTTCTTTGCAAGTGACCGCTTGGTCACTTTGGGACTGGCTGCAGTAACCGGTGCCGATGCCGAAGGTATTGCCTTTCCTTTCTTTTCAGGAGGTTCTACAACCGGTGCAACCCTTTCCAGATAGGTGTCAGTTCTCTTTGCCTTAGGCTCAAGAGGTGAGGTGATTAAGGTAGAAGCATACCCATCCAGCATATCATACATCACCTCATAGCCCATAGACTCCACTTCTTCCTGTATGGGCTCAATAGCCTCCATTATGCATTCATCAACCTTGATGATAAAGAAGATATCCTCTTCATATTTCTTGACAATTTCACTGGATATCCTCATCCTTAGGCTCATCTTGCTTCTGAACTCATCAAAGTACTTGTTCAAAACATCAGGGTAATCGGTTCCAACTGCTTGCAGGCTTTCTTTGATCTGCTTGATAACTGGTTGGTCCGCAGACCACTGAATATCTCCCACTCCAGGGAAGTAACCTTGGAAGTAGAAAAATAGTCCTACTAGAAGTTGTCCAAACTTGAATTTTAATGCATTATCCTGTTTGATTGATTTAAGATTCAATAGGAATTGCCTTTGCATACCAGTGCAGAGGTCAAATGATGCATCTTCCTTGATCATCCGATAAGCGGTATTTATCGCTACAGTAGATACAGAGTTAATTCTGCTGGCAGAGAATGTCTGGTATCCAATCACCATGCATACATATTTCACGAGGTCATCCTTGATGGAATTAACAGTCATTCCTTGTGAGTCGCTCACTGAACCTGTGAGCTTGGACATTTCCATCTTGCTGACCTTCCTAAGGGCTAGCACTTCCCCTATATTTTAGAAACCGATGATGGCATGAATAGCTTGTGGTGTGATATCATGCGTCCACTCTAGGTACATCTCGTCACCATGAACTTTTCTTAGAATGATCCTAATGTGGTCATCTGTGAAATCCTCTAGGAAGTAAACCACATTGTGAAGTTTCTTCTTCTCCAAAATGCTATACTCAGGTTTGATCTTTTTATCCTTCCCACAAAATGGACCTAGCTACGAATGGATCACAAGAGACCCTAGGTCTTCAATTTTGCAGTCTATATAATTTGAAATCCCTTCTTCTACTATAACCCTAGCTGGTACTTGTGACAAAGCATTATATTTCGATTTTCTTTGAATAAAATCCATAGAATCGATAGTTGCACTAGAACTATCATGAGATGCTGAAGCCATGACAAAATAGAAAACTCGAGAAATACCTTTCGGAAATCGAGAATTTAGGGCCTGCAAATTCCACTTCACCTTCCACTTCGTCAGTTGCCGAATCACCAATTTGAGTCTTCTCTTGACCATTTGATATTTGCTTCTAAATCTTCTTCAGGGTTTTGAGATTTCTTTGAACTACAACACAAATCACTTTTTCTTCATTCTACACTTGAAAAACTTCTTCACTCGAAAAATGATGGTGAGAAATGAATTGAAAATTCCTTTTAAACATATTCCTCACCTACCATAATAAATGCTTCACCATTAGGGCATAAACCCTAATTTGCCTATTACCATTTCTGGTCTTCTGCCAAGTGACAGGTATCACATACCGGTTAAGATCTTTTACCGGTGTAAACCAAGGGTTCGAAACATTTCATCGTTTTCTCCCCCTAAGATTTTCTGATGCTTAGTTTGCCAGTTTCATTATTTCCACACTAGGTGCAGAAACCGGTTCTTCTTGTAACACCGCTAGTTTCTTCTTCCAGGTTTTGTTCATATCCACTTGAACAGTGTCAATATCAATCTTTCCTTTCGGAGTGACTAGTATATCATCCAATATGTTCTTTCTTGATCTGCAGAATCTAGCAATGTGACCTGGTTTGTTGCAGTGATAGCAGACCATTCCAGGTGCTCTCCAACGTCCATTATTCATGTTGTCATTCTTCCTCCTGCATGTTGCAACAGTGTGACCATGATCATGATAGATCAAACAGTTTTCTCTCCATCTGGTTGCCGCTTGATAGCCACCGCTTCTTGACTAATGATTGAAGACATTAAACCGGTTGTGATTCTGGTTCACAAAAGGTTCAGGACCAACACCTTGAGTCCTCTGAGGATATCTTCCAGTGTTGTTCATAACAGACCTGCATTCAAATGCTCTATGCCCAAACTTGTTGCATGCATAACAGTTACCATTGAATTTATAGGATTTAGGCTTATCATTTAGAAAATAAGGAAAATTATTGTAAGCCTTACTCCTACACACATTGGCAGTATGTCCTTCTTTAAGACAGTTAAAGCAAATAGGTTTAAACTTTTGCTTACCTTTATCCTTTGATGTCGATTGTTTCTTTGATGCTCCAGCATTTGTACTAGAGGTCTCACCTTCCTCATGACCAGAATAACCAAGTCCATTAGTATTCTTGACAGGTTTGGTAGATTCAAGCTTTTGCTCTAGCTTGACAGTACTCTTGTTGAACTTAGCAAGTATTTCCTTTGACTCAGAGAGTTCTTTAGAACTAGCAGCATTTGTTTCCATCAGGTTTTCATTTTCAGAGATGGCAATGTTCAGTTCTCCTTGCATGACTTCCTTTTCCACTTTGCTCACATGGAGTTGAGCAGTTAGGGCACTGGTCTCTTGCTTCAGCTTGGAGTTTTCATGATCTTTGTCTTTGACCAAATCTTCAGCTTTCCTCCGGTTCTCAAGCTCTTGACACATTCGAATAGTTAGTCCTTCAAATTCTTTTCTCAGGTTGGAATTGGATTCATTCAGCTTTTCTACTTCTTGAATCAGGGCTTCCATGTCCGCTTCATCAGAATAACTATTTTCAGATAGCTCTATCATCTTTTCAACATGTTCTCTCCTCTTTGCTTGAGATGCCTTATATTTGACCATAAGATCATCATAGGCTTGCTCAGACTGAGTGAGCCGATGAGTAAGTTCCCTCAATGTGTATTCCCCTATATCTCTTTCCAAGTGGTTAAACTTATAGAAAGGTTGGCTCTGATACCAATTGATGAATACTAAGAGGGGGGGTGAATTAGTATGCCAAAACTCTTTGTACTCAAACACTTTGCTAGACTAACAGTAAACTAGTAAAATAGTTTAGCAGACAAACCGGTTAGCACACATGCAAACCAAATAGTAAATAATGCATTCATCCACAAAAGAACAAACACCATAACACAAGAGATTTTGACATGGAAACCCAAATGGGAAAAACCACGGTGAGATGGAACTCACAAGTAACTATCTGCAGAATAGAAACCAGACCGGTTAAGGTCATACAATGTTCTTTACCAGAACAAATCCTGTTAGGAATCTCAATCTCTGTTAGGAGATAAGTCCGATTAAAGACTACCTTGCTAGAGGATTTTAGATCCACAGATGTGAACCACCTTGTTAGAGGATTTACAAAAGGCTTTTTAGGCCTACCTGGTTAAGGGCTTCAGACTTGTCGAAGATGTGAGTAATCAAAAAGTGAGTGATCTAGCTAATAGCACAGATTGCTTGGTTAGATCCTTGATAGCTTGTTCCTAATGCATTCCAGCATTACTTCAATCTTCTACACATTCATACTCTCTCTAACTCATCAACCACCTTAAACCCTCACAACAACATCAACTAGTTTAAAACCCTAGACATGATGTCCTTATAAAGGAATTTGATTTCATGTCAGTCCAATAGGATTTCAATACAATTTCCTAGGTTCAATGCATCTAGACATATTCTGTAACATGACACAAAAAGCACCATTGAAGTGTCGGCACCATCAAACAATCAGTGGATGGTAACTCATCACAAAATGTCGATTGGTAACTCATCACAGAGTATTACCGGTTCATTCAAAATACCGGTTTAAGAAAAATATCGGTTGCTGGTTTGACAAAATGAAGACTGGGAAATATGTGTTATGCCACTTTGATCCTTCGTACCACTTGAGATCCTCGAACCGGTTGGGGTCAACATACCGCTTTAGATCGGTAATCACTTTCTGCAAAACACCAATAGTCTAAGGACTATAATGCATCATACTAGTTGGAACAAGTACCAGTTGAGCTTTAACTTATACATACAAAAGTGTTCTCAATGCAAGTGTGTGTCCATCAATGACAATTACAACATAATCATCAAAAATGCCAACAATTCTTGTCAAAAAAATTGCATTCAACTATTACCACTTAGTTCTACTCCCAAAAGGCTAAATTTATAGAATGTGATGATCTCTAAAACCACCAATAAAGATGCCCAAAGGAGCCTCTTCATTCATCACGACCGCAACCCTTGGAATGCCTCTATGAAACTTGAAAAGATACAATTTTTGGCTCGAATACTTCCCCTCCAACTTAGGCTTCTATTCTTGAAAAATAAACATTACTTTAAATGCTATAAATAACAAGAAACCAAGAGACACATGTTGCCCCTTCCATGCTCCCACTTGGAGAATCCCAAAGGTCTCCCCTTTTCCACTTCCTTAATTCAATAAATATCTTATTCTAGATGTCCATAAGTGGGGAAAACAATATTAAATAATTATGTTCACGTCCCACTTTAACGAGTACTAGTAGAACCCATCACCCCTTATGAATGTATTGCAAACAATGGTGAGAACCAAATATTACAAATTATTTTCTTAATATATCTTAAGTGTCTTAGGATTCTTTCCAAGGATATATGAGATCTCATAGCCTCGCCCAAGTCTCTTTGGTCCCTATGAAAATCAACCAATCTATCTATGCTAACATCAAATGCAACCCTACAAAATAATGAAGCTCCAAGAAAATGATTAATACTCCAAACCTAAGAGAACTAACATCACCTCAACAAATACTCAAGAGTCCTCCATGGAACCAAGATTTCACCATCTCCAAACTACATGAATATAACCATCCATCATCAAATGATGAATCCACATCACTGCCAAAGATCCTAGTGAACTATGTAACCAAGCTCTCCAGGCATCGTGATAATCATCTCCTAACTAAATATCCTTCATGGCCCTATAACATAGTCAAAGAACTCAACTAAGAGCTCCCAAAAGGAAGAGTCAAAACATTATCTCCAAACCAAGAAAATAAAAATGCACGCCCTTTGTCAATAGAACCAATGATGTCAAACTCTCACTGTAATCTGAAGGAAGAATAACATCAACATCCATTGTAAAAGATCATCCATCTTCTATTCAAAGATTATACATGGCTTACAATATACCACAATCACAACAAATTAGAACCAAAATCTTGAAACAAAGAAGATAGAAAATATTATGTGACTACATGAAGCTCCCACTAAAAGTGATACCAAGTTATACATGGCATCATGAACAACATCATTACCAAAACTCCATTGAAAGTGAACATATCTTCTCATTCACCATGATATGCTACTAAGATTCCAATGAACAACTACATAAAGTACTATAAATAATCCTTTTCTAACCACAATCAAAACAATAATATAATAATGGTGACCAAAAACAAGGCCTAACAAACCAAATCATCATCAAACAATTTACAAGATCAATACGCATATGCAACATCTCAAGGAATAAATGCATAATCAGTTCTCCAATCTCAAATAACTAAAAGATTCAACACCACTTTAGTAACATAAATAATAGAGATAATCATGCATAACTTGTAGATTTCCAAGACTCGTATACTAGAATCAATGCTATATCTGATTTTCCAAACAAACCCACAAAAGAGCAACCATATATCAGCAAGAACCTTTCAAGAAGCCATGCAAACCTGTAACTATATTCATCCAGAACACCATGAATCCAGTCTTACCACAGATTTTAGTTACCATGTAAAACCTACAAAACCATCTCTGTAAATCTAAAAACCACTTAAACATCTAGATATTCAAATTATACATGTTATCTAAACAATGGAATAAGCACAAATATACAAAACCCAACAACTAAAAACAAGATATCAGTACAACCCAATAGAAAAGGAAATTTTTTCAAGAGCTTAAACCATATGAAATATATCATCTCTACAACCCATAAAGAGGTCAGTGGCTTATCTTCTAGTGCTTTCATGTAACCATAGACTAAAACCATGAATTCACCATAAGTACTCCAATTTGTAGTCCAAATGGTTATTGTATCTCCATGTGACCAAGATGTCAATACCCATCCAACATGAACACCTTCTCACTACACATGACCACAAGGTAAAGGAAAAAAACCACCAAACAAGAGGATACACATATATTATCAAACAAGAGCTAAAAGTTACCAAACTAAAAACAACTCCATGTAGATCCACAATTGTTAATGAAAGAAAAGTGAGAGGGGGGGGGAATCAGTTTTCACCGAATCTACAAACTCAATCATAAATACAAATCTAATAAACTGCAACAACAACAAAGATAAAAAAAAATTTATAGAACAACACACAACACCAAGATTTTGACGTGGAGAACCCGGTTAAGGGAAAACCCATGATGGGAACCTACCCACAATAAGATGATACTCTGCAGTAGTATGTGTAAATAATTACAATGGGGAATGCACTAGTATTCAGGCACACTGCCTATAGATCAAAACTTGAGATATAAGGGCTCAAAAGGCTACAACCCTCAGGGAAGTCTCACTGACTTACAACAAGATTCAGACTACTATTCGGAAGGAATGAGCTATAATAATAGCATCTGCTAATGCCTGATGATAGTTTCGATTAAGCACATATGTCTTCCCTACACCAATCTTTGCTCAATACACCACACTGAAAGATGAATCCTTTTGTTTGCACATACACCACTCTCTGACAACGCATACACAACCTCGATATCCAAATTACATGACTTTATCACCTATCTATACAATTCAATAACCTTGACAACAAGGTCGGCTAAACCTCAACACCCAATTACAAAATTACATTGCACGATACAAAGATCAACCACTAGACTAATATAATCATATACATGATATAACATGGACCTAAATCAAATCTCCAAATGTGCAACACCACCAGAAATCACACCAAGATCAATTGCAATATGCTACACCACCAGGAATACCATATAACACGAAGAACATCACCGGTTCAACAAAATCACCAAAAACTTGCACAACAATCAATGCAAATCATCAAAACAAATAGGACATAATTAGGAAACACCATCAAGAACATTAGAATCAAGAAATAGTTGCACCAACACCACTTATCAAATCTCCTTCGATCAACATCTGAAACTCAAGAACACTCAAATAGCAACAACTGTTAGGAAGAGAGATAACTTGTGGAGCACCAAATCATGAACCATCTGAAATGAAGATACACAAGAACATCCCAAACAATCTCCCAAAATCTCAACTCAAGATCTTATATCACCAGAATATACCAGAGGAAATACCAAACTTTGCAAAGCACTGATCAGAAAAACAACTACAAACCGAATCATATGGTATGATCAATTAAGCTTCCTAGATTACTGAAACTAATACAAAATGATGCAATAACACTAGAAATACTCCATATGCCAAACCATGATCCCAATAAACCAATCTACAATCATCAAAGAAATAAATCATAAGAATATATTGACATTAATGACAACAACATATCCTAGCAGCAGCAATGCCCAAAAATCTCCCCCTTTGGCATTGATGGGAACATATGAATGTGAAAAACAATCAACGTAAAGAAAGAAAACCTCTCCAATGTACTCCCCCTAAGATTAGGCAAATAAAAAAAAATTTCACATGCTTCTCTCCCCCTTTGACAACAATTCCAAAGATGCTCAAAACATAAAACCAAAAACATCTCCCCCTTAAGTAAACACACTAACTACTCTAGCAGAGTAGCAACACCAACTCATCAATCCGGACAAAAAGATAAGACTATGAAGTCCATCGGATTGATGCAACTCAATGCATCAGTTATCATTAGGAGGGGTAGATACCCCTAACTTGTCTCTCAAATAAATAAATGTATATGCAGGCAAAGGCTTAGTAAAAATATCAGCAATTTGTTCCTTTGTAGACACATACTCTAGCTTCACTTCCTCTTCACTGAATTTTTCTCCCAAGAAATGATACTTGATTGACATATGTTTAGTCTTTGAATGTTGCAACAAATTCTTTGACATATTAATAGAACTGGAATTATCACAATATATGATAGTAGGCTCAACATAGATAACTTTGATATCCTTTAACATTTTCTTCATCCAAACTACCTAAGTGCAGTTACTAGTAGCAACAATGTACTCAACTTTGGCAGTAGATAGGGAAATTGAATCTTGTTTCTTACTCAGCTACCAAAAATTATTAAATATCTCACAGTAGGAACGATATTGTTCACCCCAACAATAAGAATAATAACTCTAATTGAAGTCTCAATCCGAAGTTTGAACATTCATCTGGTAAAGTCACTATTTCCATAGCTAGTGTTCATTTGATTGTGAACCCAGGGACGTAGTACTTGAAATGGGTCTGCACTATATATGCATTAAGTTACTGTAACAGCTATTCTGCATTACTGCAACAATGAACATTATGCGAAAAAAGGTAAAAGGCTACATGAAGATGTAAAGCGGAAAATCGCGGTCGAACCCCAGTTGGTCTCCCCTCTTCTAACTCCGAGGAGAGAGAAGGGAGGTTCGCTAGGATTCGATGGGTTTTCACTTAGGGAGAAGACTTTACATTCAAAAGAGGGGTTGAAACTCATAAGATCCAATCCCACACGATGTGAGATTGGATGCTAAATGAATTTCAAGGGTTAGGAAAGCAAGGCTGCCCTCTTTTGTAAAGAATGTTGATTAAGGAAATTAAGCTAAGGATGCATAGAAAGTCATAAAGATTCCCTTATAAAGGATGAAGCTGCGGACCTAGAATTAGTAGTAAAATGTCGATACGGCGCTGTCCTGCAAATTTGGGCAAAAGTTGTCGGGACGATGGCGCCCGGCGCCACGGTCCTCCGAAAAATCCGCGAAACGAAGGGGGATCTGTTCGTCTCTGCACAAGGATTCCAGATCTTCAATCTCAGTCGCGTACCTGCAACCTACACACAGAAAAGCGAAGACGATGGGGGGTTAGGGATTAGGGGTTTGCCTTTAGGTCAAACCCCGGTTTTGGAATTAACCAAGAAATGAGCAAGAGCTGTAAATGTAAATGACTGTAAAACAAGTACTAATACCTTGTTCTAAGGATGTTTTTATCCTTATGTGCGAAGGTTTAGATGTTGTATGTTGTATGTTGTAGCATGTAGTATGTGATCTCCTCTTCAATGGTTGAATCCTTGTCTTGAATGCAACACTTAGCCTTGAATGGAGACTTGAAATGATCAATTGCTTGAATGCTTGAATGCTTGAGTATAGTTTCCACGCCTTTTCCATCATATCGAATGAAAGAGGAAAATGTCATTTATATACTTGTCAATTAGGGCTGATAGACTGATTTTCCCGACCTTAGGCCGACCAGGGAAGTATATTTCCAAATTGCAATCAAAAAGACCCGATATCACTTAGGAAACCGGGCCCAAAATAGGACCCAGGGACCAGGGCGCTGGGCGCTGGGCGCCCTGGTTCTGAGGGACCAGGGCACTGGGCGCTCTGGTCCCACCTCCCGGGACATCAGGGTGTAAGGAGGTTCAGGCCAGGGTGCTTGAAAAATGCAGTTTTCAGTGTCGTGAGCGAGTTTTGGGGTCTCCATTCAGGTTGTGTGTTGCGTCGCCATCGTGAAGACTGAAATGCAGTCGAAATTGCAAGTGTCACAATTTTAGGATGCTACATTTAGCCCCCACTTTAGCGGGAGTATGTATGCTCATACTTCCGGTAAAGTACAAGGAAACAACGTTGAAAGACTTTCACCACGTCAAGGAGGCAAGATACACCAAGCCCCCAGTGGACTAAGGATCTTACAACTTCGATTGACAAAGTAAAAGGGAAGATCACGAGGAAGAACCATGACTATCAGTAGTAAGGTTCCCTCACTATGAGTCATGCAAAAGAAATACCAAAAATCTTCAAGACAAAGCTAAGTTTGCCAAGAAATTTTCAAGTATCTTTGAAAGGATAGACAGGGTGTATGCCCCCCTACGTTAAAGCGATCGCACACGCCTCAACGGGGGTGATTGTTTTAACGTAGTGATACACATAAGAAATGAGAAAGGAAAAAGGAGCACGTTATCACAAGGATTTAGCCCCCAAGTGTGAGATAAGCCCAAGGATAATAGACACAAAACACAAAGCACGAGGTGACTTCGCTTTCCTTGGGGTCAGTATGCTGTATGATAAGTCATGTATATATATCATATGTATGTATGCATAATTGTTCTTCATTCCCCAATCAAGGAAGGTCACCTAGAAGAAGGGAACACATGTGTCTTTTGAGTCAACATGAGAGAGATCGAGAGATCTCAATGCTTTGCATCTTCCTCAAGTAGACAACACTAAGGACGACAAATAGAAGAATGAAAATAACATATAGAAGAAGTAACAAAAGAGAGGGGGAGAGAGTCTGCTATGCTAATGTAACTAGTCGAGCATGTCATCTACCCCCCGATCTTGCTGATCAATGTTTTGGGAAGGCAAGGAACACGCTAGAGGAGGAACATCCAACACAGCAGATGGAGCTATCACAAGATCCAAACAAGGGCTATGTTCATGTTCCAAGCCACATTGCTCTTGTCTAGGAGCTAGGATAAGTGCTTTAGAAAATTCATTAGATAAATGGTTATCAACATCAACAAGTTCATATTCACTATCAGAAGCAAGAGGAGTAATATTTTCATCTATATCATCATCAAGATTTATAAAAATAGGATCTTTAACTCACACAGGATCAAGACCATCATGCATCTTATGTTTAGGAGATTTAGGCTCAATATCCGGCTGAGGAGAAAATGGAATAATGCTTGTTGAAGGTGTTTTTGGAGATTGTAAAGTTTGAGAAGAAGCTGCTTGAGCCCTAAGACGACGCTTTCGTCGACGTTCCCGTGTAGAACGATTACGTCTAGTCTTAGTAGGAAGTGTAGAAGATAGAGGACGAGGAATGTTCTCATCCCTATCACTTGGATTTTTAGGTTGTGGTCTCTTAGGCTGGATAATAGGAGAAGAAGAAGGTCTCTTCTCTCTATAAAAGGAAGGAGGAGGAACTGCTCCATATAAAGGAGGAATTTTTGGTTTAGGGAGAAGACCAGGTCCATCATGACGAGGAGGTATAGGTCTACTCTTGGAAGATTTATGAGGCATAGACATAGTTACATCCATGGGGACGGGTTGGGAATCTTCTTGGGGAAAGACATTAGTTTTGTCTTTCAAAGGAAGAATTTCCTTCTCAAGAATGATAGGAATGTCAAGTTTAGGTGCTCTAGGTTCACTTAGAGATAGGATCATATCTGTTTTCCACTTTTGATAAGATTTGAAAAGATGATCACTTCGCGGAGGAAGAGATTGGAATTGTTTGGGCCAAAAGTAATCAATAGGAACACTAGAGGTTCTTTCAGCTGGTTTAAAGAGACTATGATTCACAGTAACAACTTCACCATTATGGGGAAATTTCAAACACTTATGAATAGGAGAAGCAATAGCTTTCACGGAAGATAGCCAAGGATAGCCAAGCTTCACATGAAATTGTTCGGAAGAAGGAATAATAGCAAAGTTCACATCAAGGGATTTGTTATGGACCTCAATAGGCAATGTAATAGAACCAATTGCAGGAGAAGAAAATGCATCAAATAATTTCACAATCACATCTGTTTTGTCATAGATCACTTGATTCAATTGCAAAGTAAAAATAAATTCTTCAGTAATAACATTAACCATGCACGAAGGATCAATAAGCACTCCACGGCAAGGCATATTCTTGACTTTTGCAACTATGTATAAAGGACCATCAGGTGCCCTAATGGTTTCACTAGAATCAAATGTGATGGAAGGTTCTTTAGGGTTTTCTTGCTGCTCTACAAAGTTAATCACATTCGGAGTCATAGACACAAGACCATCAGATGAGAAAGAGGAATCATTAGCCTCAATCGCATTAGAGGTATGAGAAGGTAATGGATCAGTAAAAATCTGAAGATTTTGGTTAGGAGGAGCTACAGATGTGTTGCCTTTATCATTCACTCCAGAAACAGAAATAGTATTATTATCAATCAAATCTTGAATTTTACCCTTTAAAGAAAAGCATTTTTCAGTATCATGACCAGGCTGACGATGAAAGTGACAAAAAGCTTTGTGATCAAAATAAGGTGAAGTAATCTTTGCAGGATCAATTTGTCTTATAGGAGGAAGAGTAAGCACATTTTGTTCCAATAATCTATTCATAATATTATGCAATGATTCATTCAAAGGAGTATACTTTCTTTCTTTCCTGAAAAATTTAGAAATAGGAGGCACACCTGATGCTGCATTCACATTGTTGTTGATGATGTTTTCATTGAATTTGATAGAATCTCTGTTCGGTTTAAACTTCCCAAATGGTTGTTGACTGCTATCACCCTTATCACTCGGAGCCATAGGATGTGATTGTTCCATTTGACTCACAGTCAGTTGATAATTGTGAAGAGTGGCACACAACTGTTGGAAAGAAGTAAACTCAGAAAACAGAAGTTTGTCTCGAATATCTTTTTGCAAATTAGAAATAAAGATTCTTTGAATATCATTATCAGGCACTGGAAAAGAAATTTGAGCATACAAATGCTTATATCTACCAATGAAATCAGTCACTTTTTCTTTAACACCTTGTTTACAATGCATTAAATCAATCAAAGTAACTTTAGGACTTATATTGTTTTGAAATTGTTGAATGAAAGCATTTGCAAGTTGTTCGAAAGAAGTAATAGAATAAGAAGGCAACGAGCAATACCATTGTAGGGCTTTGTCTCTTAATGTTCTGGTGAATAGTTTTGCAAGCAACCTTTGGTCATAAGCAAAATCAGTACAAATTATTTGAAAAGTCTTAACATGTGTTAGAGGATCTCCTTTACCATTATAAAGTTCCAAATGCGGGATTTCAACATGTTTAGGAGGAATAGCTCGAACAATGTCAAGAGAAAGTGGGCTCGCAACATCAAATGTGGGCACACTAAACTTAGATTGATTCATAGAGGCAATTTGTTGCTGTAAAGAAGAGACAGTTTGTGCAAGATTATTAATGGTCGCTTCAGTCGAAGAGTTCATATTAGGTGTGTTAGATTGAGATGGAGGTGTGATGTTATTGAAAGATGGTAAAGAGTAAGGTGGTGGGACCCTATGATAGTCAACCATAGGGGATGATTGGACAGGAGGAACACTACAAGGAGGAATGGAATGGTTAAATGAATTGCCCCCTTGTGTCATGCTCATTTGTGAAGATGTAATAGGAACACTTATTGAAGGAATGAATGAAGAAGTCGGATTGAATGAAGGAATAGGGTTAATTGAAGAAGGAGGATTGCCCCCATGACTGGTAATCACAGGAGGAATGTCTTGTATAGAGGTAGCCATGATGTTTGATGTAAAGGTAGGTATACTAGCAATAGGAGTTGTCAAAGGAATAGAATGATTGACTTGTGTAGGAGGTTGTGTATAACCTAAAGATTCAGCACAACTCTTCATAGGCATCACGTTCGAATTCACAATGTGTGAAATACCACGCAAAATATCAATTCCATTCTTATCACTTTGAAGCATGCGTTTTAGACCCTCAATTAAAGGAAGAGCTTGACTATCGGGATACTCATGAGACATCCATTGGTGAAAATCGTCAAATTGGTTATCCAATTTGGAAAGTTGTTCATCGGAAACTTCATGGGGAGCTTCTTCATCATTAGGAGGATTAGAGGAATTACCCATGTCCTCATTAAAAAGACTACTCAAATTAGGTTCCATCTCCTCAGTAGTTAAACCTCGGAAAGACTTAATTCTACGGCTTCGTCTAACGGGAATAGTGTAAGTAGGGCTTATTGTTGTAAAACTCATGCACTAGAGAGAGAGAGAGAAGATTTTGATTTTAGAGGTAGCAATTTTCAGTAAAACCAGCCAATCTTCCAGATTTAAGCTGTTAAATGCAATCACAACAGTCTCCCAAAATTTCAGAAAAAATGTCCGGGACCGTGGCGCCCGGAGTGCAACACGGTCCCTGCAACTTTTTTCGAAATTTGCAGGGATGAAAGGTATGATGATTTTAGAGCTAATCTGAAAAAATTGAGTGATTTTACGATCTGTAGATAGGCCAAATTAAAGTTGCAAATTCAAAATTGAACCCTATCAAGATTGTCGAAAAATGCAAAATTTGAATTTTGAAAAAGAGAGGGAGATTGAAATTTTGAATTTTATGATTTTAGAGGGAATGTCAAGAGCAATGCAAATTTTGAAATTTAAAAATTGATTCAATTTCATGCAAAATTCAATTTTGAAAGCGGAAATCAAAGTTGTTGTAATTAAGCACTTAATTTCAAAAGCCACAAAATGCAAATATTTGAATAAAGCACTGAAATTTCGAATGAATGCAAATACAATTTTCAGATCTAAGACAGTAAGAACACAATTTTGACACAAAATTTCAGTTTCGATAATTTTTGAATGATTAGGAGCCTTAGACCAAGCAATCACAAGACCAACTTTGACCGTAATTTTGAAAGTGTTATAATTGACAAAATCAGCCAAAATTCTGGATTTTAGCAGGAAAATACAGCAAGATCTCGCTCCTGAAATTTTGGAAAAAATGTCGGGGATGATGGCGCTTGGAGTGCAACACGGTCCTCACAACTTTTTTCCAAATTTTCAGGGATGAAAGATATTGTGATTTTATTGCGGAATCCAAAGTTACAGCTGATTTGGAGATGTTTTGATCTGTCAAATTGTCGGACAAAGGTTGAATCAAGAGGGTTTCAAAAATTAGGGTTTTGACTTTTAACCACTTAATCTTCAGAATTAAAGCACAAATATGAATTGATAATTTGTAATAGAAGGACAGATCTGAAACAAGCATTAACATTTAGACATTCCGCAAGTTTAATTACTAAAAAGAAATTTTAGGGTTTTAATGCAATCACCTCTAAAACTTTGCAAAAGATCAAACATGGAAATGTAATCAATTTTTTCAGATCTAAGCATGAAAAATCAGAAAGGATGTTCACGTCGGGTTCACCAAAATGTAAAGCAGAAAATTGCGGTCGAACCCTAGTTGGTCTCCCCTCTTCTAACTCCGAGGAGAGAGAAGGGAGGTTCGCTAGGAT
The DNA here is from genome assembly GCF_030272615.1 of Cryptomeria japonica. NCBI lineage: Eukaryota > Viridiplantae > Streptophyta > Pinopsida > Cupressales > Cupressaceae > Cryptomeria > Cryptomeria japonica. The sequence continues at coordinate 861,099,383 of NC_081409.1, forward strand.
TCGATGGGTTTTCACTTAGGGAGAAGACTTTACATTCAAAAGAGGGGTTGAAACTCATAAGATCCAATCCCACACAATGTGAGATTGGATGCTAAATGAATTTCAAGGGTTAGGAAAGCAAGGCTGCCCTCTTTTGTAAAGAATGTTGATTAAGGAAATTAAGCTAAGGATGCATAGAAAGTCATAAAGATTCCCTTATAAACTGAGTTCGGGTTATAGGATGAAGCTGCGGACCTGGAATTAGCAGTAAAATGTCGATACGGCGCTGTCCTACAAATTTGGGCAAAAGTTGTCGGGACGATGGCGCCCGGTGCCACGGTCCTCTGAAAAATCCGCGAAACGAAGGGGGATCTGTTCGTCTCTACACAAGGATTCCAGATCTTCAATCTCAGCCGCGTACCTGCAACCTACACACAGAAAAGCGAAGACGATGGGGGGTTAGGGATTAGGGGTTTGCCTTTAGGTCAAACCCCGGTTTTGGAATTAACCAAGAAATGAGCAAGAGCTGTAAATGTAAATGACTGTTAAACAAGTACTAATACCTTGTTCTAAGGATGTTTTTATCCTTATGTGCGAAGGTTTAGATGTTGTATGTTGTATGTTGTAGCATGTAGTATGTGATCTCCTCTTCAATGGTTGAATCCTTGTCTTGAATGCAACACTTAGCCTTGAATGGAGACTTGAAATGATCAATTGCTTGAATGCTTGAATGCTTGAGTATAGTTTCCACGCCTTTTCCATCATATCGAATGAAAGAGGAAAATGTCATTTATATACTTGTCAATTAGGGATGATAGACTGATTTTCCTGACCTTAGGCCGACCAGGGAAGTATATTTCCAAATTGCAATAAAAAAGACCCGATATCACTTAGGAAACCGGGCCCAAAATAGGACCCAGGGACCAGGGCGCTGGGCGCCATGGTTCTGGAGGACCAGGGCACTGGGCGCCCTGGTCCTGAGGGACCAGGGCGCTGGGCACTCTGGTCCCACCTCCCGGGACATCAGGGTACAAGGAGGTTCAGGCCAGGGTGCTTGAAAAATGCAGTTTTCAGTGTCGTGAGCGAGTTTTGGGGTCTCCATTCAGGTTGCGTGTTGCGTCGCCATCGTGAAGACCGAAATGCAGTCGAAATTGCAAGTGTCACAATTTTAGGATGCTACAGAAGAATTCTGCATAAATTCTTAAAAGCAATGCTGGATAAATTCAATATGGATAAACAGGAATTACTCTGTTCTGGCTTGGTTGCAGGAACAGTCAATGGATCTGTTTCCAGTGGCTGCAGGAACAGTCAATGCAAGAACTTCTACTGCTGCTAAAGAAAGAAAACTAATTTTAACAAACACACGGGATCACTCGCCAAGTGGGCCCCCTTGGATGAGTGATACTAGGCTTCCTGAAAAAATAACTCTTAACAGATCAGAATAACATAACTTTTATTCATCCTTTTCTGAAAGTGATTACATAGTTTTAAAAAGAAACTCAAGAATGACTATCAAAAACTCTCTACTCTATTCTTCTCCTTTTCTATCTAACTCTTGAGAAGAAGAAGAGCTCTTTATTAAAAAGAAATTAACTACAAAAGACCACACAAATCATGCCCAAAAGAAGAGGTGGATGATTGACTAATAAAGAAGATAACTAGAGATATGCTACAGGAAACATGGATCTAAACCCCACCACAGTCTTTACATGCCGCAGTGGTATTTGCAAATTCAATTCCCACTAAAGTTAGACATTGGTAATGTCGCTTGACTGCTCTGCTTACATCGTACCTTGTGCTTTCTCAGGTCCTCTATAGTTTGATCTTCAGTTATCTCATACGTATCCTTCCCTTCATCAGGCACGATAGGAGAACATCCACCATGGTATCATTTATTACCTGCACTACAACAAAAATAACTTACAAGGACATACATACGCATTTTATTTAATTAACACATCTATTAATTCACATATGATATTACCCTAAATAATCCGCATGGCTACAAGAATAAATCACATGGCTGCAGGAATAGACTGGCAAAGGTAGAACATGATTTAATAAGTTCAATCTTAACATATGGAATACATATAGTCAACATCCAATACATTACTACTACTATGCAAACCAAAAGATAATAAAAACTCAAGATTTCTGAGGATAAAAATATAACAAAGTATCAACTCATCAGATATCACCTTTTATATGAACTCGATTGAATGTGTAAACAACAATGCTAACAACTTCCCTACAATAGATCTTCGCTTCAATCAGCATAGTCCTTGCAGTATTCATTTCGTTCTTCCTTTCAACAACTCCATTCTATTGTGGGGTTCTAGGAGCAGATAATTGTCTTCTAATTCCATGATTCTCATAGAATGAATCAAACTCACTGAAACAAAATTCTCCTCCTTTGTTAGATCTCAGACATTTCACCTTCAATCATGTCCCAATCTTAACCTTTGTTTTGAATATCTTAAATTTGTCTGATGCTTTTGATTTCTCCCTCAAAAAGACAACCCATGTCATTCTGGAATAATCATCAATTAGTAACATGAAATATGTCACCCTGCACACTTCTAATATTTGTAGGTCCACATAGGTTAGTATTGACAAGATCTAGCAATATATCAGATGTATATTGCTTGCTCTTGAAATAAATCCTTGTTTTCTTACCCATTTGACATTCCTTACATACCGGATTAACAAGCTTGACATTTTTTGGCAAATCTCTAACAACTTGTGTAGAATTGATCTTAATCATTAAATCAAAATTAACATGACACATTCTCCTATGGCACAACCAAATTTCATCAATCTAAGAAATCAAACAACTTTTCTCTCCAACATTCAAATGAAATATATTGCCTTCGGTCTTAGTTCTAGATGGATCTCTATACCAAGGGCATTTAGGATCTTGCATTTTCCATTCTTGAATTGTAAATTATAACCTTTGTCCACCATCTATCCAACACTTAAGAGATTATGCTTCAAACCTTCAACATACAAGACATCATTAGTGTTATGCTTACTATCAAAGGAAATAGATACTTTACCATGGATCACACAGGCTCTGTCATCTCCAAATCTTACTATTCCACCATCATTCCTATACATACTGAAAATTTTTATTATATCGTCGGTCATATGATGTGATCAATCATTGTCAATCACCCATTTATCTTTCTCTTCAACTTTAGCAGCTAAAGCTTTCTCCTCAATAGTGCAGCTTATGGAATCTACAAGTACCGGTCCATCCTCTTTGATAGAAATAAACACAACTTTATCTCCTTCTGATTCTCCATCTATGACACCTTCATCAGCAGCATAATAGCAGTTCTCTTGGTGCTTATACTTCTGGTTAGACTTGTAAGGCTTATCATACTTCTCATGCTTCTCATATCTATCATTCCTATCATGCTTATTAAATTTATCATGCCTATCATATTTAGACATTCTCTTCGGGCATCTAGAAGCAAAATGTCCTATCTTATTACAAGAGAAACATTTCAAAGGCAATTTTCCATCATACTTACCAGCTCCATTACACAATCTTCAGGAAATCAATGCTTCAAGCTCATCCAATTCTCTTTCTTACTCTTCCATCTCTCTTATTTATTTTTCATATCTAAATATTTTGCATTCATCAGGATCATACTTCTGCTTCCCAGATACAAATGCTCTAAATGTTGTCTCAGACTTTCCATGTGATTCAACAAATTTTCTCAGTTCAAATGCAATAATCTTTCTGACCAACATATCTCTTGTCATAGTAGTCACACTCTGGATCTCATCAATAGAAGCTGCCTTATGTTTGTAAGAATAAGTAAATGATCTTAGCACTTTAGCAGCAATTTCATCTTCTTCGAGGGTTTCACTGGAACATATGATACTTAGGACAAGTTCATTCACCTTAGCCATAAAGGAATTTATGTTCTCATCTTCTCCCATCTTCAGCATCTCATACTTTCCTTTCAAACTCTACAACTTAGCAACTTTGACTTGTTTATCTCCTTCATACAAGGTTTCAAGATTCTCCTAGATCTCATGTGTTGTCTGAAGTCCCATTACATTTGCCATTTTTGAATCAGTCAGGGTGCTCAGCAATGCTTCCTTAGATCTAATGTTATTTTCAGCTTCCTTAATCTCATCAGTAGTAATTGGTCCATTCTAAGGAAAAGAATAGGCATTCTTTGCAATTTTCCAGTAATCCTCTCCAAGACATCTCAAGTGCACCTCCATCCGGTTCTTTCATATAGCATAGTTACTTCCCTCAACTATCAGACTCTCCTTCTTAAAGATAACACCTCCAGTTTCCATCCTAGATCTCCTCAAGCGGTTAAGATGCTTCCAGAGAACTTGGATCTGAAACCAATTGTTGGTAACAACAATGAAAGAAAACTGAGAGAGGGGGTGAATTAGTTTTCACTGGATCTACAAACTCAATCACAAATACAAATTTGATAAACTGCAACAACAACAAAGATAAGGAAATTGATAGCACAACACACAACACCAAGATTTTGACATGGAAAACCCGGTTAAGGGGAAAACCACGGTGGAAACCTACCCACAATAAGATGATGCTCAGTAGTATTATGTGTAAATAATTACAAATGGGGAATGCACCAGCATTAAGGCACACTACCTATAGCTCACAGATCAAGATACAAGGGCCCGAAAGGCTACAACCCTCAGAGAAGTCTCACTGACTTACAACAAGATTCAGACTACAATCCAAAAAGAATGAACTGCAATAATAGCATCTGCTAATGCTTGATGACAGTTTCGATTAAGCTCATATGTCTTCCCTACACTAATCTCTGCTCAATACACCACACCAAAAGATGAATCCTTTTGTTTTCACATACACCACACTCTGACAATGCATACATAACCTCGATATCCAAATTACATGACGTTATCACCTATTTATACAATTCATTAACCTTGAGAACAAGGTCATTTAAACCCTCAACACCCAATTACAAAATTACATTGTACGATACAAAGCTCGACCACCGGACCAATATAATGATATACATGATATAAGATGGACCTAAATCAAATCTCCAAATGTGCAACACCATTGGAAATCACGCCAAAATCAACCACAACATGCTACACCACCAGGAATACCGTATAACACAAAGAACATCACCAATTCAGCAAAATCACCAAAAAATTCTACAATGATCAATTTGGATCATCAAAAAAAATAGGACATAACTAGGAAACACCAGCAAACATGTTAGAATCATCAGCAACAACTGCACCAACACCATTTATCAAATCTTCATTGATCAACATCCGAAACTCAAGAACACTCAAATAGAAACAACTATTATGAAGAAAGATAACTTGCAGGGCACCAAATCACCAACCATCTGAAAGGAAGATACACAAGAACATCCCAAACAATCTCCCAAAATATCAGCTCAAGATCTTATCACACCATAATATATCGGAGGAAATACTGAACTCTGCAAAGCACTGGTTAGAAAAACAACTACAAACCGAATCATATGGTATGATCAATTAAGCTTCCTGGATTAGTGAAACTAATACAGAAGGATGTAATAACACTAGAAATACTCCATATACCAAACCATAATCCCAATAAACCCATTTGAAATCACTAGAGCAATAAATCACAGGGGGTGAACTCACAAAGTTGGTTCCCACTTTTTGGTACATCCTGATTTTTGCTGAAATCATACATTTTTTAGAAAATATAATTATTTAAGCTTTAAGAGGTCCCATTTGAAGTAATTAATTGAATAGAGTTAGATCAAAGGCTCTTAGATCAAAATTTCTTGGATAGAACCTCTCTACTTCTAAATCATACTTGCAATGGAGTCTCCTTTGCATCTATCAAATGTTGATAAAAAAACCAATTTTACATTAGCTTTTGAGGGGTCAAATGAATTCATTTAGAAGTTTTGTTTTTTTAAGGATTTAGTCCTTATTATAAGCTTTCCAAATAGTATAATTTTTAATATATTTAAGTTCAATAATATATTTTTATTTTATTTTCGATGAATGTAGGTTTTTCATCGAACATGAACTTCTTTGTTCAATGCATTGGGAAAAATAGTAAACTAATTCAAAAAAATTCTGAAAAATATCTATGCACTAGGTATTGATGTCTTCTTTCTAACAAAAAAAATAAAACTGAATATTGGTATATATAGAGCAAGTTATGTGTTCAAACGTACACCTATATCTAAATTATAATTAGTCGCACTTCAAAACTTAATAAAATAAAAAATATTCAACATATCACTATCAAACCAACTGCATGCCCTGGGTATTGATGTTACAAACCAAAATTTAAAAGAGATAAGTTTTTATCATTTATAGAAAAAAAGTTATACATTTCGAGATGCACATCACTCTTAAAAAATGTTGTTTGCTGTAAAAAACTACTTTTGAGGGAGATGGAAAAATCAATAAACTTTTATTCAAAAAAATTTGAAAAAACTATTTTTAGAATCTACAAAAAGGATGTTACAAATCACTAGTTTACATCATCTTCAAATTCTTAATGATTTAAAAGTTATAGGTGTCAGAAAGTGAAGGTTTTTTGCAAAATGTTCATCTAAGTGTCAAAGTTGGTCAAAAAGTGGGAACCAGTATTGTGAGTTCACCCCGGGATATGTTGACTATTGGCATTCTACACTTAATGAGAATATTTGATGTTGTCATTAATGGCAACCAACCGGTAACAAGTTGAACAGGTTCACTGGCAACACAGACATTATCTACCAACACCGGTAGGCACATTCACTGACATCCAAATTACACCAACAATGAAGTATACCGGCACTCAAGACGACATGAGACAAAGTTTTGTTTATATGAAATGTATTGTAAATGCAATTAATTATTTGTAAGCCGACTTGGTGTATTGTAAAGACTCATACATGTATTAGATCTTATAGATCATTTTGTAATAAGTAGAAGGATAGGATAATTATTATTGGTGTATGTAAGACAGCAAAAGGTTTTTTTAAGGTATCTGACTAAGCTTAAACTGGTACTGAACAAGGCATTAGAGATGTTATTTTGAGCAGTACATTGTATTGGATTTAATTATCCATTTTGTAGTCATTGAGACTCTTCTTTTGAGCAGTGAGCTCTAGGTTGTTGACCTTCCTGCATGTGCAGGATCCTATTGTAAGTAATATTTATTCATATTGACCAGTGACTAAATATTGTGGGTCACAAATCCCACTTTCCCACACTGGGTTTCCTCACCAAAATATCTTGTGTTATGGTGTGGATTTATGTTGTCTCATTTATTTCTATTTGTTGCACTATTGCTTGTTTACCGGTACATTAATTTAAGTTGCAAAGTTATAAATAAATTCAAATATTACATAAACCAGTTAGAGGTTGATTCACCCCCCGCTCTTAGTGTATTTGGGACTATCATTGCATCTAACATTGACATCAATGACAACAACATATCCTAGCAGAAGCAATGTCCAACACCAATAACCTTTAGCTCTGATAGAAAAGATTGTGAAGATCAATCTCTACTAATAAACTAATAAAAAAATGAAATACAAGGCTTGGATAGTTGCAACATGAATATATGAAACTCGTATGGCCTTAATGTGGAAAAATGAGATTAGATCCTTCTTCTTAATGATGTCAATATCAACCTATATACTATGCTTAATAAACTTATCTTATGTCAAATTATAACAGAAATAAATAATGGTTAAAGTCAACATAAGACAGTAGAAATAAGGAATAAATCAGTAACATAATATCAACACATGACACCAAATTTATGTGAAGAAACCCTTGCAGGAAGAAACTCAACCAAGAAGAGAGGAAAAGATTGTATTATCAACAATAAATGTGCTTGCAATAAAATTACTTCTATTCTCCTCTTTGCCTCCATCATAGTAGCACCTATGCACATGTGAACAACCTCCATATGCCTCCCATTTGTCCTTTGTTTCTATGGAGAAATCTACCTTCAATTGTTACCTCTTAATTCTACACCCAAAATGATTAATTTATAGAATGGAGAGAGCACCAAAACTACCAATAAAAATTCCCAAAGAAGCCTCTTTGTTACTCACAACCACAAGCCTTGGGATGCCTCCATGAAATTTGAAAAGATGCCAATTTTGGCTCCAATGCTTTCCCTCCATCTTAAGCGCCCATTCTTACAAGATACACATTAATATAATACAATAAATGATAGGAAACCAAGAGACACATGTTGTCTCTTCTATGCTCCCACTTAGAGAAGCCCAAAGGTCACCCTTTTTACACTTCCTTAAGTCATGAAATGTGTTATTCTAGATTTTCATAAGTGGGGAAAACAATATTAAATAATTATATTCACAGCCCACTTTTACCATTGCTAGTGGAACCCATCACTCCTTATGAATGTATTACAAACAATGGTGAAAATTAAAAACTAAAAATTATTTTCCCAATACTAATTACTACATTTTCCAAGGATGTTGGAACCATTTCATAGGATTTACAAGATAGATGGCACCTTAATCCTAACTATTTCATGTTGGATGGGTACTCTTGACATCCCAGTCACATCAAGAAACACTAACTATTTGAACTACAAAATGGAGAGCTTATATTAGAATCATGGACCCTCGGTTACATGAAATTACTAGAAGAAAAGTCATTTACCTCTTTGTGAGTTGTAGAGATGATATGTATCATATGTTCTAAGCTCACGGATAACTTGGTTTTTCTGTCTGGTTTCTAGTTTCTCTTGATTTCAGCTATTGTTTTGTGGATATATTTTATTTTATTGTTCAAATGACATGTTTGGTGTGAATTTATAGATTTTTAAGTACATTTCAAATTTCTAAAGATGTTATTATGGGTTTTACATGTTAAGAAAAATTGTGGTAAGCTTGTATTGAGGATGTTCTAGATGAAGATAGTTACACGTTTGTAAGGCTTATTGAAATATTATTATTTATTTATGGTTACTGTTAGTAGCAACAAGGAGGAAAACTAAGAGGGGTGGGTGAATCACTTTTCACCAGATCAACAAACTTAACCACAAAAAAAATCTGATAAACTGCAGCAATAACAAAGATAAGCAAATTGATAGCACAACACACAACACCAAGATTTTGATGTGGAAAACCTGGTTAAGGGAAAACCACGGTGGGAACCTACCCACAATAAGATCACACTCTACAGTAGTATGTGAAAATATTACAATGGACAATGCACATATAATCAGGCACACTATCTAGAGCTCAATACTCAAAAGATAATGACCCAGAAGGATACAACCCTCAAGGAAGTCTCACTAACTTACAACAAGATTTGGACTACAATCTGGAAGAAATGAACTGAAAGAATAGCATCTCCAAATGTCTGATTACAGTTCTAGTTAAGAACAATTGTCTGCTCTGCAACACCAATCTCTCTTCAATGCACTACATCAAAAGATGAATCCTTGTTCTCACACATACCACTCTCTGATAATGCAAACATAACCTTGATACCTAATTTACATGACAATATCACCTATTTATACAATTCATCAACCTTGACAACAAGGTTGGCTAAACCCTCAACTCATAATTAAAAAATTACATCACACGATACAAAGATCAACCACCAGACCAATATAATAATATACATGACATAACATGGACCTAAATCAAATCTCCAAACATGCAACACCACCGGAAATCACACCAAGATCAACCGCAACATGCTACACTACCAGGAAAAATCGCATAACAAGAAGAACATTACCGGTTTAGAAAAATCACCAATAAATTGCACAACGATCAATGCAAACCGTCAAAAAAAATAGGACATAATTAGGAGACACCGACAATCATGTTAGAATCATTAGTAACAGTTGCACCAACACCACTTATCAAATCTTCATCTGTCAACATCTAGAACTCAACAACACTCAAATAGCAGCAACTGTCACGAAGAAAGATAAATTGTAGAGCACCAAATCATGAACCATTTGAAATGAAGATACATAAGACCATCCCAAACAATATCCCAAAATCTCATATCATGATCTGATCACACCGAAATATAATGGAGGAAATACTAAACTTTGTAAAGCACTGATCGAATAAACAAATTGCAAAACCGGATCAAATGATATGATCAAATAAGCTTCTCGAATCACCAACACCAGTACAGAAGAGTATAGTGATACTAAGGATACTCCACACACCAAACCATAGTCCCAATGAACCAATCTGTAATCACCAGAGCAGGAATATGTTGATATCAATGCCAACAACATATCCTAGTAGTAGCAATGTCCCCAATGTCCAACAGTTACTCCTATGTGGGTTTGTTTAGAAAATTGTCTATTGTTGATCTTGGTGTTTGAGCCTTAAAACTATACATGTTATACATTATTGTCTCTGTTCTGGATGATATTAATGTGGTGTTTTATTTTTTTATTTTTTTGAGATTGGAGCACTATGTATTTCTTCTTTAAGATGTTGCATATGTGCAAATATTGTAAAATTTTATGACATGGATTGTGTTTGTTGGGCCTTATTATTTGTTACCATTATTACATTGGTATGGTTATTTCAATGAGAAAAGGTAATTTTCTTAGTACCTAATATAGTTGTTCGTTTGAATATTAGTAATAGCTTATATGGTGCATGACGAGCTCTATTCACTTTGCCTTGTATAGCTCAATATTACTTTTCATGGGAGATTATGCAGTTACATAATGTGTTCTATCTTTTTTAATATTTTGGTTGTAAGTTGTTGTTGTGTGTAGTGCATCATGGATAATATTTTATTAGAATATGCATGCTCTTCTATAGTATTCACTGGTGTCATGGATGGGCTCTTGGATTCTATTTTATGTATAGTGAGATTTCATTGATAGAATATGATTATCATGATGCCTGGAGAGCTTGGTTGCAGGGTTCTATAGAATCTTTGACAGTGATGTAGATTGATCATTTGATGATGGATTATTATCTTGATGTGATTGGATGTGACATGATGTCTTAGTTTTCCATGGTGGAATTTTGAGTCTTCAATGAGGTGTAAATTTATGATATGTTATTTGGGGCATGTATGATCTCCTAGGAGGATATGATAAATCATGATGACATGTTTGTGTTCTTAATTCAACTGTTGTAACTTTGACAATGGTCTTTTTTATTCTCTTTAGTTGTAATTATTAATCATTTTCTTGGAGCTTCGTGATTTTGTAGGTTTGTATTTGAAGTTGGCATGAATTTATTAGTGCATTCTCATGGAGACTAGATAGACTTGGGTGAGGCTAAGAGATATGATGTATTTTAGGATCATGTGTTAAATGGTTAATCTTTGATGAGGATTTCAATAGAAATATTGAGGATCCTACACCTAGTTATGGATGTGAATCCATTACGGACATGAAGAGAAGATTTTAATTTATTAAAAGATTTAATTGTTTGGTGTTGTGTTCTCATGGCAATTTGTGGCTTGTGGCTTTGGGCATATTCTATTTCTCCTCTTTGCACTACCCACGAATAACAACACCCTATTACCTTCATTTATTTGACAAGTTCTCTTTCAGACAACATAGTCTCGCCTTTTACTTCATCCTTAAGGTGCAAAATAATGACTTTAGATCCATCCTTAAAAAAGGTGTATGTGTTTTTCTCTCCATCATGCATAACTTTCCTATCATATTGCCATTTCCTTCCCAACAATTCATGACATGCATCCATTGTAATAAAATCACACCATATCTCATCCTTATAGATCTTTCCTATGAAAAATTTATTAAACACATTTTATCAATAGTGACTTCGTTCCCCATTTTAAACCATGAATAAAGGTAAGGATGGGGATTTTTTCAGTGTAAATTTATTTTATCTATCATTTCCCTAGAAACCATATTCTCACAACTACCTCAATCAATGATAACTTGATATACCTTTCTTCTTGGAGTGCATTGGGTTCAAAGTTAGGAATCATAAAAAAATTTATATTTGTCTTTCTCCTTTATAATTATGATTGCTCTACTGATCATGGGACTCTCTCCCACATTTTATGAAACCTCTAGTTCTACCCCTTCTTATTCATTCCTAACTTGATCCAAGTTCAACTTGGGTGGTCCTTCTTGATTTATTTCTTTCATGTTATTGTTAGAATCAATGAACATTGAGAGGGGGGGGCGAATCAGTGTTTTATAATTTGCAAACTTATCAAACTGATTCTTAAACCACCGAATGCATGAGAAAGTAATCAAAGTGTAGAAACATAAAATAAACTTTAGACACCTAAAATTGTCCTGTCTAATTAAATAAATATTTTTATTTATTTAATTATTTTATCCTAAGTCTTATATTAATTAAATAAATCTTTATTTATTTAATTAATTCATGAATCCTCTTCTAAGCCTTTCCTCATTTAAATAAATACTTTTATTTATTTAAATTATCCTTTTCCTAAATTAAATAAATATTTTATTTATTTAATTGATCCCACTTCCTCTATTAATTAAATAGATCTTTATTTATTTAATTAATTCATTAGCCTTTTCTACCCATGACACATGTCACTCATCTCTTAATCATTCTCTTACTTACCCCCTTTATCATTTAATTATTTCATCTACCTGCCCTTTAATCCTAGCCGACCATTTATTCTTTATACCTCTTAATATTATCCCTTCATTTCTTATAGTATTCTATATAAGAGGATACTCTTCTTCATTATCAACCCTAATCACCTAATTGTCAAATCCCTTATGCAATCAAGCCTTCTTACGATCAAGCTATCAACCACATTTCCATTCTTTGTTGATATCTTGTGCACACATAAACTCTAAGAGCAAATATATCAAACAAGATCAATGGAGATAGGAAAAATGTAGATTGAAACCCTATTTGACATGTGAATGGTTTATCTTGGTTTATTTTGTTTATTTTCATGGTCTTAGGTATCTTCATTTGTGTATGGTGGATTACTTCCATTGTTAGGATAGGGTTTTATGGTTGGATCTTTGTTAGTCTTTCAATAGTGTTATTTTCACTATCCATTTTCACCGTATACATAAACAACCACACAACCATAACACCAAGATTTTTACGTTGAAACTCGGAAAGGGAAAAACCACGGTAGGATTCAGTACCCACAATATTATTATACTATGGTCAGTAGTATAACAATATTACAAAAGTGGAATGCACTTGCATTCAGGCTCACTGCCTAGAGTTCACTACTCAATTACAAAAGGGCTACAACCTGGAGGAAGGCTCACTGCCTTACAAGATATTACAAAAAGATTACAATGACAACTAAACTAAAATGTAGCATCTAACTATGCCAAAATGCAATTCTGGTTATGCTCTAATTGTCTCCTACAACTGATTTGTCATTATGCCTTTTAACACTACTCTATCACATACCGTAGCAACAAAGTCTTCACCAAACTTACAAATCTCACTCTCATAGACCTCCTTCACTCATACATCTACTAAAATTATTAACCAAGTCAATCATATGTATCTACACCATCAAAAGGAATCATTTACTAAGTCAGCTTCCAAAAACTGCATAACACGCAACATGAAATGTGTTCCACCAAGTCGGCTCAATCCAATCATAAATCCAAATGCGGACCAAAAAAAGATGATAAAATTATTTCCATAAGTCGGCCCAAACACCTCAAATATGAATTTGTTCACCGGAATCATCCCAACAAATTTGCAACACACATTACCCCAAAATTTCTCAGCCCTAATTGAATTATCAGATACCAGAGCTCTAAACTTGCACATAATTTAACACCGAATATTAGGATCATGAAGTAATCTATCTCAAACTTTGAACTAACTTCCTTTATCACCATAACAAAAAATACATCACCTAAATCAAGATGTGCACCATGATCTCATGCTCTACCGATAACTGTGTTCCACCTTCCAGACTTATGCCTTATGAACAAAATGACTTTCGGTAAACCAATTCTATGTACACCGAATGTGATCTACGTATTGAGTTGCCATCAATGACAACCCCTAAGCAACTATCATGCACCAATCATCAATAGAACAATGTCTCTTGCCAACAATCTCCCCCTTTGGCATCGATGGAAAAACTGTGAAAAAATGAACTGAATGAAATGTACACTCAAGAATATACAAGCTCCCCCTAAGAATTTACACCATTTTTCACTCTGCTCTCACTCCCCCTTTGACAACAATTGCAAAGATAAATGATCCGCCAAAATTGATATACAAAGGTAAGTACAACGACTCACAAAAATTTGAAGATGTCTGCAAAAAAAATTCTAAGGGACAACAAATGTTTATCCCATGCTTTCCTCAAGCTCTCCAAAATAATGATCATTCCACTGAAAAGATAAGCAAGCATTTCAACTCCTCTTCCATCTATTGGAACATTGGAGTCTAGAGCATCCTTATTATCTTGCATACTGCTCATTAAAGAATCTATTCGCTTCATCAAGTGAATTCAGACCTACTAATGTAACAAAGGTACTCCTGGACTCTATCAAGAAGATAACTGACTGTAATGCATTGGCCTACAAGGAAATTGATAACACTATACCAATTCTTAAATTGATTGCACCAAAATTTAACATAGATCATGTAAAGGATTCTTTAGGTGAATTGGACACATTGTCCAAATTTATTACTAACAATGCAATAACGGTTGATAAGGTGAATGAGGACACCTTCAAAGAGAAAGTTGAAAAGGAAAAGGCTAAATTATTTGAGGACACAATAAAGAAGTGCACAAAACACATGAATACACTTTTACCGGCACTGAACACTACAATTTTGGAATACAAAGAGCTGTACAGAGAAACATGCAAACCACATCTTTTGACACAGGACATAGAAAAGGAAATAAGCAGAGTACAAAAAGAAATAGAAGACATAGCTGATAACATAAATGGTTCATCCAAACCTATATCAGTTATTGAACAGGAAATAGAAGGTTTTGAGGAGAAATTGGAGAAATTTGAGAAAGAGAAGGCAAGGATTAAGGCTAATGCCAGAGAACTTAAGTATAAACTTGGTCCTAAGTTGGACAACCTTATCTCTCTGAGAAATAAAAACTCTGAGGCATTCCTTCAAGGAGAAAGATCACCGGAAGAGCAAATACATCATCTCACCACCACAATCCAATAGACTGAGCCAACCCTGAACAACAGCAATAGATTCATGTAGAGTCTAAATTTGGTTTTGGCAAATATATTCTAGATTGTAACCAACCGGTTACAACCTTTAAGGTGAAATTTTTGCACTCATTTGACAAATTTTGACAACCTTTGTCATTGATGTCAAAGGGGGAGTAGTGGACAGAGAAAAATGATTAATCAGAAGAGATCATCTGCTTAGGGGGAGCACATGTTTTTGGTAACTTTTTGGATTTTTGTTTTTGGAACAATTTTTGGATTTTTATCATGAGTGTTGCCATCAATGCCAAAGGGGGAGATTGTTGGCATTCTACACTCTTATGAGAATAGTTGGTGTTGTCATTGATGGCAACCATCTGGCAACCTTCTGGCACTCATCTGGCAAAGCCACCGACAGTTACCGGCACCGGCATAGACATCTACATACACTGGCAGACACTTCACCAACAGCAGAAACAATGCATATCGACACCCCAACCGACAGGGAATAAACTTTTGTTTATTGTATTTAAATGTAATTATCTTTTATAAAGCTGACATGATATATTGTAAAAGACTCATATATATGTATGAGATCTTATAGGTCATTGTGTGTATTAAGGTAATATGCATGGAGAGAATATATGGATGATATTTTGTATAAAGAGATATAGTTGATAGCGAAGGTTTTGGTTATAGAATGAGCTTAAACTGGTACTGAACCTGCCATAGTTGATGCTGATTTGAATAAGTACATTGTATTGGATTTCATAATCCACTTTTGTAGTCAGTGTGACTCTTATTGAGCAGTGAGCTCTAGGCAGTTCGCCTTCCTGCATGTGCAAGCCCCTCATTGTAAGTAATATTTATTCATTGGCCAGTGAGTGAATATTGTGGGTCACAAATCCCACCAAGGTTTTTCCCACACTGGGTTTCCTCGTTAAACATCTTGTGTTATGGTGTTTTTTTCTATGTTGTCTTTATTGTTCCTGATTATTGCATTAATTCTTATTTACCGGTACACTATTTTGGGATGCAAAGTTCTTAATAAATTTAAATATTCGACTAACCAGTTAGATACTGATTTACCCCCCCCCCCCCCCCCCTCTTAGTATCTTTGGGACTTTCATTAATCTTAACACTTAACTCAGAAAATCTACCCAAAATTGTATCCTTTTCATGGTTTAGACTCTTGATTTTATTCAATAAACTCAAAACTTGGGGTTCAAAATTGCTAGCCAGAGTAGATTGTGGTGTGTATGATTGTGATATTCTTGCTAGATGACCTTCACATTCCCTTATCTTCTTGTCAATGTATATAGTGAACTTGGGAAAAATCAGACATGACTTGTATATATTACGTCTTTCATTGATTGCATCTTGAATACCTTTTAGTGCAGTAACTAGACTGGCTCTATCATCTTCAATCATTTTCAAAAATGTTTTCAACCTTATAGCATTAAACTGATTCGAAACTTTAATATTTGTTGCCTTCTTTAAAGAACCAAAATGAGAACCAACAACATTTAACAAACCCTTGAGCTTACCAGAGGGATCAGATGTATCCGGTTTGAAAGATGGCATAATCTTCTCCAACATATCCCCTGCCAATTAATTCTTTATCTGCAGAATGGGACTTAATCAAGTCCTCACCGGCTTTGGCTTGAGCTAGAGTTTCCAATCAAAGTGTTTGAATGGGATATAAGGAACTTAGGTCAATCGGCCCTTGACCAAAATCATCTGGATCAACAGCAACTTGTTTCCCTTTAACAACACCAGTGTCTCTTGGCATTGTTTTCAGAGCCTAATCTTCCTTCTCTCTCCTTTCTCCTTATCTATAGCTTCTACATTCTCACATTTTCCATCTTTCTCACCATCACCCTTATCCATATCCACATCCAATGTCTCCTCAACTATTTTTTCTGACACATGTTTTATAACTGGAGGTTCCTATACAACATTACCAGAGGTATCATTTTCTCCATCAACATTATCAGCTAGATTTTGATCATTAGACTATCCTTTTGGATGGGCTTTCTTAGGTGAATTATCCTTTTTCTTATCAAGGATAGTTGCATTTACTTTCAGAACAGATGAGTCTCGAGTTGGTTCTTCTGAATTTACATCAGCTCTTTGGTCTATCAAAAACTATCCCAAAATTATTTCAGTTGCCAATTTAAGTGCTTGAATGGGTAATAAGGAACTTAGGTCAATTGGCCCTTGACCAAAATCATCTGGATCAACAGAAACTTGTTTCCCTTTAACAACACCAGTGTCTCTTGGCATTGTTTTCGGAGCCTAATCTTCCTTCTCTCTCCTTTCTCCTTATCTACAGCTTCTACATTCTCACATTTTCCATCTTTCTCACCATCACCCTTATTCATCTCTAAGATTTTGCCTTCTTCCTCTTCTCCACCCCACTAGTTGATGACATAGATTGTGATCTGGGTGGAGGAATGGGATTTTGTGCATCAGAAGTAGGTGTAGACTGAGACTGTTTTAGTTTGGCCTGCTTCGGAGGGGTGGAAATAGGTTTAGTCTTATTGGGATTTTCCATGTCTTATTCCTTCTGAATGTTTTTCCCTTTGTATAGCCTCCTTCATTATGCCCATTTATTTTGCTAACTCCTCTACTTATTTTCTTACTTTCCTCTTCCAGGTAGATCTAGTGAACTTATGCAAATCAAGATATTTTTCTTGACAGGTACCGAACCTCTCCTCCTTGTCATATACTAGTTGACTCAAAAAATGTTGATCATATGCATCAAGAGTGGTAGCATCCACCTCATACCCCATGGGCATGATCCAAACAGTTCTTGGCTCAACTACCTCCATATGACATTGGCCTTCATCAACCATGAAGCAAATGGTTTTCTCATACTTGTAAACAATTTCTTTAGGTATCCTTTCCCTATTATGCATTGATGCCGGAAAGGATTTGAAGTATCCCCACAAGGTGGATTTAAGAGCTATAGTATCACCTAATCCCTGCAATCCTTCCTTAATCTAAACTGCCACCGGTTTATCATATCCCCACTGAATTTTCCCAATACCGAGGATCTGATTTAGGAAATACAGAGCCATCAAACTACCAAGGAACCAAACTTGAATACATATTTCTTGTCCTATTTAATCTTCTTTAGATTTCTTAATAACTCACTGAGAAGAACTGAACAAAGATCATACCTCTTTCCTTCCTTCAGAATCTCATAGGCTTCAAATATGATCATGTCAGATACACAATTTTGTCTGCTGGATTGATATACCTTATATCTAATCACCATCAAGGCAAATCTAACATCATAATCTATGATATCATTGATAGTCATTGACCAGTCATCAAACTAGGATCAAGTAGCCTTTTTTACCACAGTATTTTGTACTTTACTCAATCCGAAAACCTCATTGATTGCACTCAAATAGGTGACCGTTTCAATGGCTTGCTTGGTGATCTTATGGGGTCGGCCCAGCCACATGAATTCATCATGGATTTGGCTCATAATGTATCGAACCCATTCGGGTTTGTCTAACACTGGGAAGTGAATGAATTGGACAAAACCCTTGTCATGCAATGACGAATTTTGGGTTCAAATTTTCCAAACTATCCATCATGTGCTTCGTGTAAAGTGAGAGCATATCTTCATTCCCAAGCTCCTCAATGTTGCAATAGATATATGCCCTAATATCTTCATTGTGAACTACACCATACGAGACAGAAGAAAATGCACCTTTCGGATCATCCTTAGTGGATTTGAATGGGTGTCTCTTGAACACGGGCCTTGTTCTCTCAAAAAATTTGACCACCAATGGAGTCGCAACACCATATATAGATGCCATTTTAAAATACAAATATGAAAAGATAGCTTCGCAAATGGAAAATACCTTTTGATTGTCAACTAGGTGCAAGAAATATTTGATTGGTTTCTTCAAGCTCAGATTTAGCTACAAACACTCCTTAGATTTGTAGCTCTGCTCTTCTCTCTTGTCCGCATTGTGAGGAATGAGCTATTGATATGCCTTTTTATCCAACAAAAACTTAATTTCAAGTTGTAATAAATGCACAACCCTAGTGACTTTCGGATACACTCTTTTTCATGAATTCATTCACCGGATTATCAAACCACCAAGGAATCTTCTGGACAACATCATGACAACTAATCTCTATCATCTATGACCTTCCTCGACTAGTTACAGATCTTTGAAAGGGGTTTTTAAAGATCTGCATGATAATCGCCCCCTAAGGCCAAAATGCCTTAGTTACCAGGTGAAGTTCCTACACTAGAATCAGGTGTGGAGCCATTTTGAACATTAGAATCTTCTTTCTTTACTCACATCTTCTTACACTGGTCTCTGATCTCTTCCACCTTAGCTTTTCCCTTTTCATCTGAATTGCTCTTGTTTACCGGAGCATTCCTGCTTCTGCAGTATCTTGCAATATGACCAAGTTTGTTGCATGTATGACAAACAACTCTTCTTTGCATTCATATGATTTGATCTCATCCTGCATTGGTTAGAAATATGTCCAAACATACAATAAGAAGATAATCTCTTATTCTGAAAGTTATTGATCACTTTTCTGCACATGTTTGACTTGTGACCAAAATTGTTGCATATGAAACATTGACAGGTAAAGATAGGACGTTTATTCATCACTTTATTCATCATTCCATTATTCATCCCTCTTCTGCATTGACTTGTCATATGACCAAATTTACCACAAACAAAACATTTACCATTGAATTTATAGGCATTAGGCTCTTACCGAAGGTTTCTTGTTCTTTTGCTGATGATTGCTTTGACCAGAATCGGAGGATTCTCCTTTCTCAAATCCAAGTCCTCACATGTCTCTGACTTTCCAGCATCTCATCGAACCGAGTTGAACTAGCTTTGAATTTTTGTTTGTACTCATTTGTATTAGTCATCTCATCTCTCAGAATTATCATTTGTCTTCCAAGTTCTTATCCATCATTCTTTGTTTGCACCAATTCAAGCTTCAACTTATCATTCTCATATGTCAATTTGCAACATTCATCAGTTTTTTCCTTCAATGATTGAGTCAAGGTCTCTTCATCCTTCTTCTAGTCTTCAATCTCCTTTGTTAGCTTCATGACAATGGATTGCATTTCATTTTTTAGAACAACATTCTCTCTAGTCAACTTCTCACATTCATCTATCTTGTCTTGTAGGTCTTGATTATCAATGCTTTGTTCTTCTTTCTCCTTCAGCTTATCCATCAATTCCTTTCTCTTCTCTCTAGAATTTCTCACTTCATATTTTAGTATCTCAATGAAGTCTTCAGATGCATTCATATTTCTTTTCAGGGAACTTACTTCTTTTCTTGTTGCATCGAGATCTTCAAGTACCACACTAAGTTGTCTCTCCAAACCGGAGTCCATTGATTCAATCTTTTGGATCTTCCTCAAGTTGTTAAGCTCCTTCTGAGGAAGGCACAAATCTCTGATACCAATTGTTGGAATCAATTAACACTAAGAGGGGGGGGGTGAATCATTTTTTTATAATTCGTAAACTTATCAAGTTGGTTCTTAAACCACCGAATGCATGAGAAATTAATCAAAGTGCAAAAATATAAAATAAGCAACCACATAACCATAACACCAATATTTTTACATGGAAACTTGAAAAGGGAAAATCCATGGTGGGATTGAGTACCCACAATATTATTATACTATGGCCAGTAGTAGAACAATATTACAAAAGTGGAATGCACTTACATTCAGGCTCACTGCCTAGAGCTCACTACTTAATTATAAAAGGGCTACAACCCAGAGGAAGGCTCACTGTCTTACAAGCTATTACAAAAATATTACAATGATAACTAAACTGAAATGTAGCATCTAACTATGCCAAAATGCAATCCTCGTTAGGCTATGATTGTCTCCTGTAATTGATCTGTCATTCTGCCCTGTACCACTACTCTGTCACATACCAAAGCAACAAAATCTTCACCAAACTTACAAATCTCACTCTCACAGACTTCCTTCACTCACACATCTACCAAAATGATTAACCAATTCAATCATATGTATCTGCACTATTAAAAAGAATCATTTACTAAGGCGGCTTCCAAAAACTGCATAACACACAACATGAAACGTGTTCCACCAAGTTGTCTCAATCCGATCATAAATCCAAATACGAACCAAAACAAGATGATAAAATTATTTCCATAAGTTAGCCCAAACACCTGAAACACGAAACTATTCACCAAAATCATCCCATCAAATCCGCAACACACGTTACTCCAAAATTTCTCTACCCTAACTGAATTACCAGATACTAGAGAAACTTGCACACAATTTAACACCAGATATTAGGATCACGAAGTAATCTATCTCAAACCTTGAACCAACTGCCTTGATCACCGCAATAAAAAATACATCACCAAAATCAAGATGTGCACCATGATCTCATGCTCTATTGGTAACTATGTTACACCTTCCATACTTATGCCCTATGAACAAAATGACTTTCGGTAAACCAATTGTATGTACACTAGATGTGATCTACATACTCAGTTGCCATCAATGACAACACCTAAGAAACTATCATGTGTTGGATATTGTTGGTCATTGTTGTTTCTAGGATAAGTTATTGTCATTGATGTCAACATATTCCAGTGATTGTATATTGGGAAGATTTTTTGATCCAATTTGTAGTGTTGGTTTGCTGATCACTGTTTTGCAGAGTCGGGTATATCCTCCAGTATATTTCAGTGTGATCAAATCTAGTGCTAAGATTTTGTGATATTTCTTGGGATGGTCTTGTGTATCTTCATTACAGTTGGATCATGATTTGGCACTCTGCTAGTTATCTCTCTTCGTGACAGTTGTTGATTGGTTGTGTTCTTGAGATTTCGAACATTGACCAATGAAGATTTGGAAAGTGGTGTTGGTGCAACTGCTATAGATGATTCTAATGTGCTTGTTGGTGTTTATTAGTCATGTCATATTTGTTTTGATGATTTGCATTGATCGTTGTGCAATTTTTTGGTGGTTTCTATCAACCGGTGATTATTTGCATGTTATACGGTATTTCTGGTGGTGTAGTGTGTTGCGGTTGATCTTCGCATGATTTTCTGGTGGATTTGTGAGTTTGGAAATTTGATTTAGGACCGTGTTATGCTATGTAAACCATTATATTGGTCCAGTGGTGAATCTTTGTATCATGTGATATAATTTTGTAATTGAGGGTTGAGGGTTTAGCTGACCTTGTTATCAAGGTTGATGAATTATATATATAGGTGATATAGTCATGTAGTTTGGGTGTTGATGTTGTGTTTGCATTATCAGAGAGAGGTTTGTGTGTGAACAAGTGATTTATTCTTTGGTGTTGAATTTTTGGTGAGATTGGTGTTCCAAGGCAGACATCTGTGCTTAACTCGAACTGTAATCAGGCATTTGGAGATGCTATTCTTTCAATTAATTTATTTCGGATTGTAGTCTAAATCTTATTGTAAGTCAGTGAGACTTCCCTGAGGGTTGTAGCCTTCCAGGTCATTATGTTTGAGTAGTGAGCTCTAGGTAGTGTGCCTGAATACATGTGCATTCCCCATTATAACATTTTCACATACTACTATAGAGTATCATCTTACTGTGGGTAGGTTCCCACAATGGTTTTTCCCTGAACCAGGTTTTCCATGTCAAAATCTTGGTGTTGTGTGTTGTGTTGTTAATTTGTGTATATGTCTTATTGTTGCAGTTTATCAAATCTGTGTTTTGTGGTTAAGTTTTTTATTCCAATGAAGACTAATTCACCCCCCCTCCTCTCAGTCTTCTCTCTTCGTTGTTGCTAACAATTGGTATCAGAGCTCGATACTTTGGTAGAAGCTTAACTGTTTGAGGAGATCTGGGATGGTATCTCAAGGTGTAATCTTTAAAAAGGATAGTCTGAGATTTCATGGAAGTAATTATGCTATATGGAAGGGACAAAAGGAAGTGTACTTGAAATGTCTTGGTGAGGATTATGGGAAGATTACAAAGAATGTCTATGTCATTCCTTAGAATGGACCATCTACTCCTAATGAGGTTAAGGAAGCATAACATAATATTAGAGCGAAGGAATCATTTCTTAGTACCTTGACTGATTCTAAAATGAAAAATGTAATGGGACTTTAGACTGCACATGAGATCTGGGTGAATCTTGAGGTGTTGCATGAAGGTGATAAACAAGTGAAGGTTGCTAAGTTGCAGAGTTTGAAAGGAAAGTATGAGACATTGAAGATGGGAGATGATGAGAACATACACTCTTTTATGGCTAAGGTGAATGACCTTGTCCTAGGTATCAGATGTGTCGGTGGAACCATTGAGGAAGATGAAATTGGTGCTAAGGTGTTGAGATCTTTGCATTATGCCTATAAACACAAGGTTGCTGCTATTGATGAGATCCGGAGTGTGACTACTGTGACGAGAGATATGTTGGTTAGAAAGCTTGTTGCATTTGAGCTGAGTGAATTTGGAGAATCGCATGGAAAGTTTGAGATAACATTTAGAGCATCTGCATCTGTATCTAGTAAGCAAAAATATGATCCTGATGAGTGCAGAATATTTAGATATGAAAGAGAGAAGAGAGATGGACGAGGAAGAGAGGGAGTTGGATGAACTTGAAGCACTAATTGTCCAGAGATTGCCTAAAGGTGTCAGTATGTATGATGGAAATTTGACTTTGAAATGTTTCTCTTGTAATAAGATAAGACATTTTTCTTCTAGATGCTCGGGGAGAATGGCTAAGTATGACAGACATCACAAGTTTCATAAGCATGATAGGAATGATAGATCTGACAAGCATGAGAAATATGACAAGCCTAACCAGAAGTATAGGAATCAGAAGAACTATTATTATGCTACTAATGAAGGTATTAAAGATGAAGAATCTAAAGGAGATAAAGTTGTATTCCTTTCCATTAATGAAGATGGACATCTACCTATTGATTCCACTAGTTGTACTATTGAGGATAAATCTTAAGCTACTAAAGTTGAAGAGAAAGATGAATGGGTTATTGACAGTGGTTGTTCACATCATATGACTGGTGATAAAAGAAAATTTGTAAGAATAGAAATATATGATGGTGGAATAGTCAAATTTGGAGATGACAAAGCCTATGTGATCTATGGGAGAGGTTATATTTCTTTTGATGGAAAGCATAACACTAATGATGTCTTGTATGTTGAAGGTTTGAAGCATAATCTTTTGAGTGTTGGACAGATGTTTGATAAGGGTTATGATCTAAAATTCAAGGATGGTAAATGCAACATCTTAAATGCCTCTGGTATAGAGATTGAATCTAGAACTAAGATCGAAGATAACATTTTTCATTTGAATGCTGGTGAGAAAAGTTGTTTGATTGCTTAGATTGATGAGAGTTGGTTATGGCATAGGATAACGTGTCATGTTAATTTTAATTCAATGATTAAGATCTCTTATACACATGTTGTTAGAGATCTGCCTAAGATTGTTAAGCTTGCTAATCTGGTATGTAAGGAATGTCAGTTGGGTAAGCAAACGAGAATTTATTTCAAAAGAAAATAATATACATCTGATGGATTGCTAGATCTTGTGCATACTGACCTATGTGGACCTACAAATGTTAGAAGTGTGTAGGGTGATAGATATTTTATGCTACTAATTGATGATTATTCTAGGATGATGTGGGTTGTCTTTTTGAAGGAGAAATCAGAAGCATTTGATAAATTCAAGATATTCAAAGCTAAGGTTGAGACTCAGTTTGAATTGAAGGTGAAGTGTCTAAGATCTAATAGAGGTGGAGAATTTTGTTTTGGTGATTTCAATTCATTCTATGACAAGCATGGTATTAGAAGATAATTATCTCCTCCTAGAACCCCTCAACAGAATGGATTCATTGAGAGGAAGAACAAAATTGTTTTGGATGTTTCAAGGACTATGTCGATTGAAGGGAATGTTTCAAAGATCTATTGGAGAGAAGCTATTAGTATTGTTGTTTACACATTCAATAGAGTTCACATCAAAGGAGATACCGGTAAGACCCCTTATGAGCTTTGGTTTGGTCATGTTCCTACTATGAAATATTTTAGACTATTTGGTAGCAAATGTTATATCAAAAGAGATGAGGATATAGGAAAGTTTGATGCTAGAAGTGATGAAGGTATTTTTTTGTTAGGAACCAGAAGGCAACTGGGAGGGGGGGGGTGTGAATCAGTTGTCTATGAATTTGAACCCAATTATAACTTAATCAAACTTGATACTTAATACCGGTAAACCAAACTTAATGCCGATTAATAGATTAATAGTTAATATCAATACCAGTGAAACTTAATGCATGAAATAGAAAGAGAAACAACATCCACAACACATAACAAAGATTTTATCATGGAAACCCTGTAAGGGGAAAAACCACGGTGGGAAAACTTACCCACAATCAGATGATACTACTGCAGATAGAATGTGTATACAAATGGGGTCTGCACATGCAGAAAGGCCAACCGCGTAGAGCACACTGCTCAAATTGGAGTCACAATGACTACAATAGGATGGTTAAATCCTAGAATAATGTACTACTCAAAATAGCATCTCCAATGTTGGATTCAGTACCGGTTAAGCTCTGGTAATCACCTTCAAACCTTCCTTGAACCTTCTCTATGGTCTTCTCATATGATCTTCAATATTCGCACATACCATGTTACGATACCATAACCTTACATACCATATCTCCTCTTTCATCTCACAAATGAGACCTTACATATATACAAAACCTAAGACCAAATGTGTAGGTTGGGTCACTAAGAATATTACAATTAAATCAATTACAAACAAGTCAAGATGCAATGCATCATGTCGGCTTAATACATTTGCAACAATATCCAATCAATAAATCACCTCCATAACGTGTCATGTTGATCTGGAATAGATAATGCATGTCGGTCCATAACCTAGACCAATCTGCCGGTAACAACAAATATGTCAACCCGATTAGACCATTAACCAAAACACCAAAACCAAGTATCCAAACCATGTCTTTGACATAATCAAGTGATCTCCAGATGATAACAAGTCATCCTCAATGTTGGTGAACAATATAACCTACTGACAGACAATATATCGGTGACTGTGCATAAGTCACTGAACTTGCCGATGAACACAATGTGTCGGTTCAACATAACCAAAGATCTCCAGAAGGATAAGTGTTGATATCAATGACAAAACTAATGGAACACATCCATAATACCAACATTTTCTTGGGATATTCAACAAAGACCAAGGCCTATCGGTGCTACAATAAGAGACTGAGAAAGATAGTAGAAAGTGCAAATGTGAAGGTGGATGAGAACCTTGGGAAAGAGATCAGAGCATATGGTTATGATGATGGTCAACATATTGTTTTAACTTCTTTTTCAGCCTGAAGATCCTAAGATGAATGATCCAGTAGAGATTGTGAATCCGGATGTTGCTAGTGAAGGAGTGTCGGAACCTGAAAATCAAAACAATCAGAAGACTCTAAGGTATGTAAGATTAAATCATTTTGAAAATCAGATTATTGGTGATAAAAATAAAGGTGTGATGACTAGAAGAAGGTTAGCTATTGAAGAAGTGTGTTTTATTTCCAAAGTGAACCTAAAGATGTTGTTGAAGCTTGTAAAAATGAAAGTTAGATGAGAGATATGGAAGAAGAACTAGATCAGATTGAAAAGAATAACACTTGGGAACTTGTGCCTAGACCTAAGGATAATAATGTTATTGGTACTAAATGGGTATTGAGAAACAAATTGAATGAAGCTGATGAGGTTGTCAAAAATAAAGTTAGACTGGTCTACAAAGGATATTCACAGCAAGAAGGGATTGATTATGAGGAGACTTTTACTTCGGTTTCCAGACTTGAAGTTGTAAGACTGTTGCTTTCTTATGTTTCTTATAAAGATTTTAAGGTATATCAGATGGATGTCAAATCTGCCTTTTTGAATGGTGATCTTGAGGAAGAAGTTTACATTGAACAACCTAATAGATTTTCATTGTCATATGATGGAGACATGGTATGTAAGTTGAATAAATCTCTTTATGGACTGAAACAAGCTCCTAGAACCTGGTATGCTAGACTAGATAAATAATTGTTGAAATTGGGATTTAGTAAAGGTGTTGCTGACAACAATCTGTACTTTATTATTGAAAATGCTAACATCCTGACTGTTGAAGTCTTTGTTGATGATATAATCTTTGGTGGTGATGATAACTTGAGCATAAATTTTTCTGGTGATATGCAGAAGGAATTTGAGATGTCTATGATTGGTGCAATGAATTTTTCTTAGGTTTGCAGATTGCACAGATTGGAAAATGTATATTCATGTCCAAAACTAAGTATGTGAAGGAATTGTTGAATAAGTTTCGATTAGTTGACTCCAAATCAGTTGGAACTCCTATGGTGATTGGTTGTAAATTGTCTAAGATTGATGAATATCCTAAAGCTAATCAGAGTTTGTACAGATCTATGGTTGGTGGATTGTTGTATCTTACTCAGACTAGGCCGGACATTATGCATGTTGTGCGCATGGCTTCCAGATATCAAGTTGATCCAAAAGAGAGTCATGTCACTGTTGTGAAGAGGATATTCATATACCTGAAGGGAACGGTGGACTATGGATTATACTATCCTAGGAATGATGATTTCATGTTATGTGTCGATACTGATGCTGATTGGGTCGGTGATGTTGATGATTGGCAGAGCACTACCGGTGGAGAATTCTTTTTGGGTAAGAAATTGGTTTCATGGGATAGCAAGAAACAAGATTCAATATCCTTATCTACTCTTGAAGTTGAGTATATTGTTACTGCTAGTAATTGCACTCGGCTAGTTTGGATGAAGCAAATATTGAATAATATCAGAGTTATTTATGATGACCCTGTAGACATCTAAAAATGGTCAACGCTTGTGGAGTCATACTTTAACATTTGTGCATTGCCTTATTTTAGGTTTTTGCATCGCATTAACATTTCTCCTATGATTCGCACTTGGTCTTTATCATTTGCAAGCATTGAGTCATTCTTCTGCATTCTTCATTCGTCTCACTTTTGAATTTGGTTTTGTTGACAACAATCTTCAGTCATGATTTTGATCGATCTTATCCTGTCGCATCAATGTGCATGTTAATTTGTCATCATTTTGGACATCGTCAATCCTAATTAGGGTTTTGTCCTCTTATCAATCTTGTCATCATGCGATCGATTTGTCATCGATCGTTGTCGTTTTCAATCTTATTATCTTGCGATCGATTTGTCATTGATCCTTGTCCTTTGATCAATTTGTCATCAATCTTGTCGTCTTGTGATCTATTTGTCATCGATCATGGTCATTTTCAATCTTGTCATCTTGCAATCTATTTTGTCATCGATCCTTGTCCTCTTGTCAACTTTGTCATTTTGAGATCGATTTATCATCGATCATCGTCGTCTTCTCAATCATGTCAATTTGGATCAATTAGTCATTGTTCCTCGTCAATTGGTGCATTTATCAATCAAATCATTTATCAACATTGGTCTTTTATCAAGTCCGAATCATGATCAAAATGATCCTTCAATCAAGACCTAATTGTCATCCTTGCATTGCTAATTCATCTTCTAGGGTTTCATGATTTAATCATTTAACCTTGTTTGTCATTTCTCCCTCTAGGATTAATAAATTATTTATTTATCCTAAGTCTTCTCATTGCAATTAATGTTCATTTAATTGGCTAATTATTCCTCTTTTTGTGAATTAATTAATAAATGACAAATTATTAATTAATTTACCTAATTTTCCTAATTCCTAATTTCCTAATTTTCATCAATTTCTAATTCCTAATTTCCTTATTTTCTAATTTCCTAATTTCTAATTCATCTAATTTCAATTCTCTCCTATTTTTCTCCTAATTTCATGGGAATGACATTTCAATTTGTCATAATTTGTCATAATTGACAATCAATCAATTTTGACATAGAAATTTGTCATAATTTTGTCATGAATTATCAATCAATCAATTTTGCATAGAAAGTGCAAATTTGTCATAATTTGTCATATTGATTTGCAACTGCCATTCAAATCTCTTCATGCTAATTTTATCTTTTCTCCAATTTGTCTATAAATTGGATGAATTTCTTCAATCCCATCTAATCACTTTTTCTAATCACTTTTTCGAATCACTTTGTCAAATCAATCACGCTTCGAGTATTCTTGCGCTATTATCTTGTCTATTTGCTTTCATCTCATGTGTATGCACTTGTAGGTGAGATCCACAAACAAAGCTATTTGAAGAAGAAAGAAGGACAATGGAGCCACATGAAGGAGACATTCAGATCTGCATTTGGTTTGCTTAGTTTTCAATCTTGAATGTTTTGTTTTCATGTCTTTATTGAGTGTTTTTAGGATTGATCATTGCATTTGAGCTTTTGTGATTGAGCTATGATTAATATTGATTTGCTTGTGATGATTTCTGAATTTCCTAGCTACATTAATTGGTGAACCCGACGTGAACTAACCCCCTAACCATGCTTTTGAGTGCTTTTGAGATGATTTGTAGGTCAAAAACCTAAGAAACGGGGTAATGCAGGGTTTTCTGGGAACTTCTGCGCCTATGTGAGACAATCTGTGCCTGTGTCAAGCATTCTGCACCTATGTCAAGGATAATCTGTGCCTGTGTCGAGCATTTTGCACCTGTGTAAGTCCAGAAATAGAGGTAAAAAAAGCAGTGTTTTACTTGCAAATTCTTATGTTTTGCATTTTGTTTCTGCTTTTTGGTTTTTGGTACGGATTCTCTGTGTAGCACCTTGGCATTACGCATGGAAAAGACAACAAATGAAACTACTAACACGTTTTATGCAAGTTTGATAGTCAACGACTAAGCATATCAAACTTCTGACTTGGGTTTTGCAGGTTGCCTTGGACTACAACTAAACTTTGTGTTTGTAATTAATATTTAGGCACCTAGTATGATTTCTAAATAGGATGGAATGATGTTTGCTTTGATTGTTGAGTTTGACATTGGAGTAGGAGAGTATGCTCTCATCCTTCTTAGGGTGATCAGAAATCCAGATCTTCGATACCATGCTCAAGTTTTTGATTGTGTGTCACCTTTAGAGGGCCTGCCTTCCCAACCATTTGCTTTTTCAAGCAAGTGACAATCATGAGAAGGGAATGACCCAAAGTGAGTATGGATAGAATACCTTGGCATTCTAACTCACTATAAATAAATACCTGATGAGCGAAAGCTTTGAAGGAAGGGTTACGTGGGAATTGTAGTTACTTGGGAAGTGATGACCCTTGAATTCTTTCTCATATCAACATCTAAGTAGGGCCTCATGGTCTAAATCGTTCTTGCGTGACTACATTTGTTTGGTATCTTGGTGGGCTTAATGTCTCAATCACGCTTGCGTGACACCAAGGAGTAACACTTAACAGAAATCCTTACTAAACACCTTGTATTTAGAGGCCAAAAATCCTTCTAGTTGCTTGAGAAGGACAAGTTCAGATATTTGGAAGAGATACTAAGTTCACCATGGGGAGATTTCCATGGGGACTGATGCTTGGCTGCCCTGAGAAGTGAGTGTCGTGGAGGGGAGCCCGTGGGGTCAAGCATCTATGTATTCTCCTTGAATCCCATAACAAGTCTACCTCTCAAGTACCTAATGTCCTTGCCATCCATAAGAAATGTGTGAATGAGCATGATTGTCTTGAGTCTAAGTTGTAATATCTTGTCTTCTTTGTTTGTCAAAAGTTGAGTTGTGTCTCATTTCAAAAAACAAGACAAATTGATTCAAAACAAGGTTAAACACAAGAACATTTCATCCAACAAAGTTCAAAACACCTTCAAACATGGTTGTCAAACATTTTTCAAAATCTTGTCTCAACATTCATGTCACTTAGATTTAGGTTCATCCTAGGTTTGCATTTTGCAAAGTTCATTGTCAAGTACCAAGGTTAGGTTTCACCTAGGTCATACTCCTTTCCATATCAATAAGGGTCATCCGTTTGCATGTGTCCTCTAGCATTAGAGTAATACCATTGTCATACATTTGCATTTGCATACCCTAGGTCTCTTCATCAAGCTTAAGTCATTATCATATCATATTAGGGTCATTTGCATAGTAATTGTCCCTTTGCATATAGTGTCAAAACTAGGTTTTGCCAAACTTGAGTAATGCAAATCTTTGATAAACCCTAAGTTATTGTTAGGAAGTCTAGACCTTATCAAACTTTTGTCTTTTGTCATCAATGTCATTTGGTCAAACCTAGCTTAGTATCCAAGCATATAGGTGAGACATTGTCAATTTGTCCTATTGTCACTTGGTCCTTTTGTCCTTTGAGGTCTAGACATCATTTCAATTTCCTAAGGGTCTCTTTTAGATTTGCATTCCAAAAAGTTTGTCAAAATCTTGAAAAACAACCAAAAACATAGATTGCATTCTTGCCATAGATTGCATTTTCATCTATTTAGTTTGCATTTAGTTGCATATCATACATCATCCTTGAAAAATTCCAAAAAAAAAAATATTGCATTGCATAGTGACATGTCTATTGAAACAAGGTTCCAAGCACCAATGATGCAACAAAGTTTGACGTATCAACTGACAATGCAATCAAATTTTAATCCAAGGCAATCACAATTATATCCAACCCAACAACAAGGCAATATTGATCAGACTTTTTATGATGAAACAAGTCTCCAAATACAAAAACTAGAGGAGAAACTAGCTCAAGAAAATGAGATTTTGGAACAAAGAGTGAAAAACATTGAGAAGAATAGATCACAAATGTCCAAAATGTTTCAAAAATTTCTAGGTCAAAATCCAAAGATTGAGCCAATTGATGTAAGATCTCTTCTTGAATGATCAGACATACCATCTCTCCTCTCATAAATAGAGATGATGAAACAATTTCAAGAAAAGAGACAACAACAATTTCAACATTATGTGCCTCCACAACAAGAACAAGAAGGTGTTTACTATCAATCAGATTTTCAACCATCACAACCAATTGTTCAACAGTTCGAACATTTCCAATAGACACAACCACTGGTCCAACATATAAAACCAACACAACCAATGGTCCAATTTCAACAATATGTCCAACCAACTATACAATGTCCACAAATAGTTCAACCAATGGTGGAATATCAACAAGTTCAATCAACATATCAATGTCAACAACTACAATCACAAATTCAAAAACAAAACTTGCAACATGCACCAAGCCAAATTTTGAACATGTCAAACCAATTTGATCAACATCTAGTTCGAAATCAAAACATGACATCAAACCAAAACCAACTCCTTTCCAAACAAGTTCAAATTCTAGATACAACTATGTCAAAACCTCAAAAGAAAGGTGGCTTTATTGCAATGCTCTTAAGGAAATTACCAAGTGAGTTCTTTGAGGAAGATCAAGATAATACAATTATGTCTAGAAATGCCTCATCCCCCTGCAAACAAATTGACTCTCCAGTGGCATCTATCCCTACACCTTTAGAAGTTTCACAAGAACCTTCTATATTATCCTCATCAAACAATACACCCAAGGATGCAATTATCCAAGGGCTATCCATAATTGATTGCCAAAATAATCCAATTCATGATGCACATCCTTGTCATGTTTCAGAAATACAAGACCCAATGCAACCATGCACTTTATTGCCATTACCTGTTTTAGAGGACCCCATTCAAAGTCCTTCTTCCTCATGTTCAAGCATTGATTCCTTGCCAGAATCCATCACAAATGTTCAAAGTGCATTTCCTTCATGCCAAAACATTGGTTCCTTGTCAGAATCCCCCATGCATATCCAAAGTCCAACCCCATGTCAAGAGGATAATTTAGAGCACGAAGAAATGAGTCCTAAAGAAAATCAAGATCAAGATCTTGAAACCCTATCATCCCATCCAATTGTTGACCAGGACCCCATGTTCCCAGACACTCATGATGATTCCCCTATTCTTGTCCATCCCATACAAATTCCTATTGACACTCCATTCCCTGAGAAAGATCAAGATATCCCAGTCCATCCAATCCCAAACGATCCCCTTCCATTTCATGAAAAAAATGTCCTTTCAAATCCCATTGACATTCCAGATATCGCTTCCATTCTTTCCGATGACCCCATTGAAAGTCAAGAGCAAAGCACCTTTAAAGAGGATTCCAATGATCTTCCTCCTTGTCAAGATCAAATTTTTCCTTCAGATCCTCCACAAGATCCACTTGTTCCTCCATCTCCTTGTCCTAATGCTCCATATACACTCCAAGATCGCATCTCTTTTGAGGATCCCATTATTTTTCCCATTCCATCTCTTGAAGAGCCTGTCATTGAACCATGTCCACTACACAATCTAGTCCCCCTAATGATCCTAATCCCCCTCATGATTCTAATGTGTCAGTGCAAGATGTTCATGAACCCTTGACATGCATAATGGGTTCTTCCACTTTGGTGCAATCCAATCCACTTCAAGATCTCATTATTTCTCTCATATCATATCCACCTCATAATGGACTCGCGTCTTCTTCCCAAAGAAAAGAGTATCCTACAAGTCAAGATATTCATAAAGGAAAAGGAGTAGATCTCCATAAGCAAGAATCCCTTCATGTTAAAGAAAATATTAAGGGTCATGTCTACACAACTCACTCTCAAGACATTGGTATCCCTCCATCAAAATCCAAACATACACCTTCCCCATCATACTTTCCATCTATCTTAGGTCCTTATATACCTTCGTCCTCTATGCAAGGTCAGCAAAGGCACACATCCTTGAGTAAATTTCATCAATCCAAAAGAAGTCCACTTCATTCATATCCATCCATGCATTCCCTTCCCCCTCCAAGCAATTTGGATGCCAAGTATAAAAGTCATAAGTCTAGAAATCCACATGTATTTAAGGATCAACATGTCCAATATAATCGACATGTCAAAACAAAGAACAATATGATCTATAAAGAAAAAGAAATATCCAAAAGGCCACAAAGGCCCACTGAGAAAAATCAAAAACAAAAGTCAAAATATATATGGGTTCCTAAATCCCTTGTGCAAGCAATGCACTCCAAGGAACCACAAAAGCATGAAAAATCAAAAACCATGTGGATCCCCAAGAAGCTCCTTGAAGCACAAAAAGAACAACCCAGATTGGCATCCAAAATTGCTATTCCTCCATCCAAACTGTCCAAGTCTATTCCTCCATCCGTTTTGGGCCCTTATGTCCCAAAATATATAGCCTTTCCTTCGTCAAAATCTCAATATCCAAAATACATTTTTCCTCCATCAGTCCATCACCCCTCAAGGTGTGTGCCAATGTCAATCTTGCCAACATTTCCATCCAGTGAAGCACAATTCTTCCAATACCCTATCTATTATCCAATGCATATTTTCCATCCTTTGATCCCTTTGATCCCATCCTTTGCATAAGTCCTTGCCTTAGTTTCATCTCATTTTCCATGTCCTTATCCTACCAATGTCTTTGAGCATACTTTTAAAGGTCATGGTCCAATTTTTTCAAGGCTACTATCCAAACAAAAAAGATGCTTGAGTCCTTCTTCCATCCCCTATCATGAGTCCATCTTCTCTTGAAAAAGTCAAAATACAAAAAAAAAAAGTGAAAAAAAAAAGTGAGAAAAAAAGACAATAGTAAAAAAATAAGGAAAAATAATTCGTCCACTGGTGAAAACCTGGCAAACAGGCGCCTTGGGCAAGTACCATGATGAAAACCTGGCAAATAGGCGTCATGCGTAATCTATGAACTTCTTGCACACCGTACTTGGGGGCAGGTTTCCTCCTTCATATCCTATTGCCCTTCCATTATCCTATCATACCATGTCATTACCCTTCATATCCTATTGTCCCTCATGTACATATCCCCTTTTCCACCTTTGATCTTGACAAGGCTAAGGATCGTCATGAGCATCATGCATCTTGTTTACAGCTTTTAGTCCATCATAGCTTTTGGTCTTTATCCATTTGCTTATTATAACTTTTCATCCATATTCCCTAGCTTATTGCAACTTTCTGCCACTATCCCATATCCTATCCCAACCTTCAGTCCATGTCCCTTATCCATTCTAGGTCTTACTTATCCTATCCATGTCTTATCACTATCCATACACTCTTTCTGTCCCTTGATCTTGATCTGACATAAGGACGCAAAATTTAAACATAGTTTCAAAAACCTCTTGACATGTCCCTCATGTCATGTCACTACTTTACATTGCCATATCCAGTCTCTTTTCCCATCACGCAATAGCCCTTGAAAATTGCATCTGTATTGTCTCCATAATAAAAGGCCTTTGTCTTCCCTCTATCCACCAACATTTCAGCAAGCCTATTTATTCACCTTTCATATTCCTTGCCTTGCTAGACACTAGGGGCAAAATCATAAAAATTGAAAAATGTCCTGAAATAATCCAAAAAAATTGAAAAATGTCCTAAAATAATCATAAAATTTTGAAAATGTCCTGAAATAATTCAAAAAAATTGAAAAATGTCTTGAAATAATTCAAAAAAATTGAAAAATGTCCTGAAATAATCCAAAAAAAAAAAATTGAAAAATGTCCTAAAATAATTCAAAAAAATTGAAAAATGTCCTGAAATAATTCCAAAAAATTGAAAAATGTCTTGAAATAATTCAAAAAATGAAAAATGTCCTAAAATAAATCCTTACAAAGTCAAATAAAGTCCTGAAAAAATGAACACAAAAATTGTAAAAACTCGAAAAGCAAAACAAACATATATCCCCTTTGTGCATAGACAGATCACTGAGCATCCCTCCAACGACATGCAATCGCACATTATGCTTTAATGGAATCATGCATTAACAGATGATCTTTTTCAATCAAACCAGACGTTCAAGATGATCACACTTGTCATATCAATCAAACATCAACATTACTATCATTGGTCCTTGGCATACTATCATGGGTCTTATATAGGGTGTGGTATACTCAAAACCAGACTGTGTCCTGTCTTAGATGAGGTACCGCATTCACTGAAACCAGACAACATGATCATCCTATCAGCACTTTCAACTTTTGACAATGAAAATCAAGATGTTTGTTTGACTTGTTGAAATTAGCGAGTCTTATCATTTATTGATTTATCTTCGCTCATGTTCCTATGTTGCTTGATGATGTCACTGAGTGATTTAGAGTGACCGGGATGGTTCATGGTCCCTTTATTTCTTTTTGTTGTGATTGTTGTTTGTCTGCGATGTGTTTGTCTTTTGCAAAAAGGGTTGCATTTCAACTCTGGCCTTCAATGCCATGATGCTACGCATCCATTTTGCTACATTAAAATAAAGATTCTCACCTACAAAGTGCATTATTGAAAGCAAGTTTTTCTTTGTCTCTAACTATCCTCTGTCTCATTTCTTCTTACTAACATTTCTTCTCTCAGTTCGGATAGTCAGTTCGGTCTAGTGCTCTGATCTCCAAACACATATTAGCTGCATCCTGCATCCATTTGGTTAGTACATTTGCATTATATCAAACATCATATCAAGCATTTTATCCATGTCATATTATAAATGCATCAAAAACACAAAAAAATATATCCATACATGTTCCACAATAAACAGTGCATAAGTCATCCATACATGGAAAACAACTATAAGTCATAACACAATGCATCCCATCATATCGATGCATATCATATCATCTATCCAAATAATATCAGAGTACAAAATTGGACTGTCTGTCCTAAGTATGGCCCGCAGGCTGACTATATAATATCACACTACATAATGTCATCTGTCTGTCATAAGGAGCACGTACCTCTGTCACTGGGTGCTCCCTCTGTCCTCCTCATCCCTGCCATGTCTTAGAGATGATGTCCCTCGTGGTCCTGGCTATGGTGGTCTCATAGGTCCACTCACCCCCATGCTACTCACTGACCTCTGAGAGCGTGCCCTGCTCTCTATCCTCGATCGTGCCCAATATGATGCTGCTCTCTGCTCTGGTGGGACTGCACTCTCATATAGTGTCCTCCAATGGTGTATCTCCTCTCCGGTCTCTACCAACATCTATGCCATCTCACGTGCACTGGCATCCCTAATCGACCCAATATACTCAGTGACTCTCTATTCTTCTCGTTGTGCCTGAGCTATTGTTGTATCTCGAGCCGCTGTGAGTCTGGCTATCTTCGCTCTGAATTGATCCTGCTTTGTCCTCGAGATAGCATTTTGTCTCTCTAGCGTCGCAATGCGATCCTACTGACTCGCTATGGTACCCCTGCACAACTCCATCTCCTCTATCCTAGCTGTCTCTGGCTCTATGGGTATATCCTGCAATGCCTCCTGATCACCTGAATCTGGCTCATAATCATCTTCCCCCTCATCATCTCCATCCTTTTCATCCCCCTCATCCTCATCACCAAACTCATCCTCATCATCCTCATCATCTCCCTCCTCCTCTCTAGTGAGTGGGAAGTCCTCCTATCTCCTAGGTACTGAAATATCAGGATCTGTCAATGGCACTGGCCGTCATCGTGCAAACCATCACTCATACTCCTTTGTCATCCCGATGTCGACCACACCTGATCTCCAATCCCACTGTCTCTACTGTAGTTGTGTGAAGTCAGTGTATGCTATGTGTGGCTGAATCATACTCCCCCACTGACTCGTCTCTCTGTGAGATCGGGCAAAGTGTGCAGTCCTTCTAGGTACATCCTGCCTCTCTCCAAACTGTCGTCTGACTCTCTCTGGCAGGTACATTTCAATCACTCTCTGACAATTCACTAGTCGCCCAATCAGGTATCTCTCCTGTCTGCAATACGATAGCTCCTCACTATCATCTGACCATCCAGGGCAATCAAGATATGGCCTCCATGTGAACTCTCTTAATCTGTCTAGCTCGTGTCGCCAATACAGTATGTATCTGAAAGGACCCTGTCTCAGTGCTCCCCCATAGCAATACACATATGGTCAGTGTGGTACTACCTATCTCTCTATAATTGGTCGACATATGGCTATGTGCTCAAATGCCCATACCTGTAACAATGTGATTCCACAGCTCAAAGTCTGCACTCCCTGATATGCTATCTGATGCAACTGAAAATACAGCATAGCCAGTACACATGGTCCCCATGCATACACTGTCCCCTTTGTCGCCATCCACTCTAGCACTCTTCCCCATCCAATAGGGAATCCATGTCCTCGTCTGTCCCCTGCTAGTAGGCATGCTATCACCACTGCTATCACCACATATCGTCGATCATACTCTGATGCCATGGTCTCCCAGCCGATCTCCCTCTCTATGATATCCAGATCATCTGCATCGCACTCAAATAATCTGCACAAAGCATCTCTCCCTATCATTGGGTCATACTCTATCATCTCCCCATGTATCGGAATGTGGAGGATACGCCATACATCCTCTAGTATCACCATCGCCTCTCCAGTCGCCAGATGGAATGAGGAAGTCTCCGAATGTCATCGCTCTGCCAATGCGGTAAGCAAGCTTGTGTTTGCCCTAATCTCAGGCATGAATGTGATATAGTATATCCCAAGTCCTTCTAATGTATCTTTGTCTGTGCTCCTGAGTCTATGTCGTAACATGAAGCAGTCAAGTCGGTTCTCCCGCGTGATCAATGGATACTGTCGACTCTGCATCAAAATTGGGGCACATTTTGTCAGTATTAGGGTTTGCTCCTACGGGCTGCATTTCCTTGTTTCATGGCCAAATCAGGGTGTTCTTTATCTATTTTGACCTATCCTACCCTTATCCCCCCTTTTTGGATCATTCGCATGTCATTTTTGACCAAATTAAGGTTGCCAATGCACAACTACGCCTGTGTGATGAGTCTTGCGCTTGTGTACCCTACACAAGCACAGAAGACCCTACACAAGCATAGAATTCTCCTTACACAAGTGCAGAAGTCTGTTTCTGCATTCCCTATGGGCCCCGCAATGTCCCGCAAGCCAGACAATTCATAAAATTGAAAACATGGGTTTTTCAGATACATACCGCTGCTCCCACGTCGTCCGGTCGTCTATAGGTGCATACACGTTCTCCGAGGTGATGTGCCATTGGAATGTTCACCATCTCTTTGCAAGTGTCCTTTTCCAGAGCAACAAATTCTCCTCTTTGGCTAGTGCAAATGAGCAATTTTTCACTCTCTTGGTCTCATTTATAGATCTTTGTCAGTGCATAGATGGACATGCACTCTCTCCATCTTATGCTAGTCGCGGTCTTTTGCACCATCAATTGCTTGTCCTTTGTGTATCCGATCTCCGATTGTCAGTCCGTTCGATACTATCATTTTTATCGATCAATTGGCCTCTTTTCTGCATGTTTCCGGCCAATTCCTCGAGGGGGCATGCATATGTCATTGTCAGTGTCTGGGGCATTTTCATTATCATTCCTTGAAACAATGCTTAAACTCGCATTGTCTCAAAGAGGGGCAAAATGTAGACGTCTAAAAATGGTCAACACTTGCGGAGTCATACTTTAACATTTGCGCATTGCCTTATTTTAGGTTTTTGCGTCACATTAACATTTCTCCTATGATTCACACTTGGTCTTTATCATTTGCGAGAAATGAGTCATTCTTCTACATTCTTCATTCGTCTCGCTTTCGAATTTGGTTTTGTCGACAACAATCTTCAGTCATGATTTTGATCGATCTTATCCTGTCGCATCAATGTGCATGTCAATTTGTCATCATTTTGGACATCGTCAATCCTAATTAGGGTTTTGTCCTCTTATCAATCTTGTCATCCTGCGATCGACTTGTCATCAATCGTTGTCGTTTTCAATCTTATTATCTTGCGATCTATTTGTCATTGATCCTTGTCCTTTGATCAATTTGTCATCAATCTTGTCATCTTGTGATCGATTTGTCATCGATCATGGTCATTTTCAATCTTGTCGTCTTGCAATCTATTTTGTCATCGATCCTTGTCCTCTTGTCAACTTTGTCATTTTGAGATTGATTTATCATCGATCATCGTCGTCTTCTCAATCATGTCAATTTGGATCAATTAGTCATTGTTCCTCGTCAATTGGTGCATTTATCAATCAAATCATTTATCAACATTGGTCTTTTATCAAGTCAGAATCATGATCAAAACGATCCTTCAATCAGGACCTAATTGTCATCCTTGCATTGCTAATTCATCTTCTAGGGTTTCGTGATTTAATCATTTAACCTTGTTTGTCATTTCTCCCTCTAAGATTAATAAATTATTTATTTATCCTAAGTCTTCTCATCGCAATTAAATGTTCATTTAATTGGCTAATTATTCCTCTTTTTGTGAATTAATTAATAAATGACAAATTATTAATTAATTTACCTAATTTTCCTAATTCCTAATTTCCTAATTTTGATCAATTTCTAATTCCTAATTTCCTCATTTTCTAATTTCCTAATTTCTAATTCATCTAATTTCAATTCTCTCCTATTTTTCTCCTAATTTCATGGGAATGACATTTCAACTTGTCATAATTTGTCATAATTGACAATCAATCAATTTTGACATAGAAATTTGTCATAATTTTGTCATGAATTATCAATCAATCAATTTTGCATAGAAAGTGCAAATTTGTCATAATTTGTCATAATTTGTCATATTGATTTGCAATTGCCATTCGAATCTCTTCATGCTAATTTGATCTTTTCTCCAATTTGTCTATAAATTGGATGAATTTCGTCAATCCCATCTAATCACTTTTTCTAATCACTTTTTCGAATCACTTTGTCGAATCAATCACACTTAGAGTATTCTTGCGCTATTATCTTGTCTATTTGCTTTCATCTCATGTGTATGCACTTGTAGGTGAGATCCACAAACAAAGCTATTTGAAGAAGAAAGAAGGACAATGGAGCCACATGAAGGAGACATTCAGATCTGCATTTGGTTTGCTTAGTTTTCAATCTTGAATGTTTTGTTTTCATGTCTTTATTGAGTGTTTTTAGGATTGATCATTGCATTTGAGCTTTTGTGATTGAGCTAGTTTAGTATTAATTTGCTTGTGATGATTTCCGATTTCCTAGCTACAAACCCTACTATTATATATTGTGATAATTCCAGTGCTATCAACATGTCAAATAATCCAATGCAACATTCAAATACTAAACATGTGTCAATCAAATATCATTACTTGAGAGAGCAAGTCAGTGAAGAGAAGGTGAAGTTGGAGTATGTATATACATAAGAATAAATAGCTGATATTTTCACTAAACCTTTGCCTGCAAATACATTTGTCTACTTGAGAGACAAGTTAGGGGTATCCACCCCTCCTAATGAGAACCAGATGCATTAAGTTGCATCAATTTGATGGATTTCTAAGCTTTGTCTTCTTATCTGGATTGGTGAGTTGGTGTTGCTCCTCTGGTGGAGTAGTTTGTTGATCTGGTTATATAGTTCTAGGGGAGAATGATACATGTTTCTATTTTTTGGGAGAGAGTTTGGTTTTATGTTTTGTGAGCTTTGGCATTGCTGTCAAAGAGCGAGAGAGATCATGTGAAAAAATTCTTTCTAAGTCTTGATCTTAGGAGGAGTTTGTTGGAGATATCTTCTTTTCTTTGCATTGATTTTTTTTCACATTCATATGTTGCCATCAATGCCAAAGGGGGAGATTGTTGGATATTGTTGGTCATTGGTGCTTCTAGGATATGTTTTTGTCATTGATGTTAACATATTCTAGTGATTTCTCCAGTGATTGCAGATTGGGAAGATTTTTTGATCTGGTTTGTAGTGTTGGTTTGTTGATCACTATTTTTGTAGAGTCCAGTATATCCTTTGGTATATTCTGGTGTGATCAGATCTGGTGCTGAACTTTTGGGATGTTGCTTGGGATGGTCTTTACCATGATGAAAACCTGGCAAACAGGCACCTTGGGCAAGTACCATGATGAAAACGTGGCAAATAGGCATCATGCGTAATCTATGAACTTCATGCGCACCGTACTTGGGGGCAGGTTTCCTCCTTCATATCCTATTGCCCTTCCATTATCCTATCATACCATGTCATTACCCTTCATATCCTATTGTCCCTCATGTACATATCCCCTTTTCCACCTTTGATCTTGACAAGGTTGAGGATCGTCATGAGCATCATGCATCTTGTTTGCAGCTTTTAGTCCATCATAGCTTTTGGTCTTGATCCATTTGCTTATTATAACTTTTCATCCATATTCCCTAGCTTATTGCAACTTTCTGCCACTATCCCATATCCTATCCTGACCTTCAGTCCATGTCCCTTATCCATTCTAGGTCTTGCTTATCCTATCCATGTCTTATCACTATCCATACACTCTTTTTGTCCCTTGATCTTGATCTGACATAAGGACACAAAATTTAAACATAGTTTCAAAAACCTCTTGACATGTCCCTCATGTCATGTCACTGCTTTACATTGCCATATCCAGTCTCTTGTCCCATCACGCAATAGCCCTTGAAAATTGCATCTGTATTGTCTCCATAATAAAAGGCCTTTGTCTTCCCTCTATCCACCAACATTTCAGCAAGCCTATTTATTCACCTTTCATATTCCTTGCCTTGCTAGACACTAGGGGCAAAATCATAAAAATTGAAAAATGTCCTGAAATAATCAAAAAAAATTGAAAAATGTCCTGAAATAATCATAAAAATTTGAAAATGTCCTGAAATAATTCAAAAAAATTGAAAAATGTCCTGAAATAATCCAAAAAAATTGAAAAATGTCTTGAAATAATTCAAAAAAATTGAAAAATGTCCTGAAATAATCCAAAAAAAAAATTGAAAAATGTCCTGAAATAATTCAAAAAAATTGAAAAATGTCCTGAAATAATTCCAAAAAATTGAAAAATGTCCTGAAATAATTCAAAAAATGAAAAATGTCCTAAAATAAATCCTTACAAAGTCAAATAAAGTCCTAAAAAAATGAACACAAAAATTGTAAAAACTCGAAAAGCAAAACAAACATATATCCCCTTTGTGCATAGACAGATCACTGAGCATCCCTCCAATGACACGCAATCGCACATTGTGCTTTAATGGAATCATGCATTAACAAATGAGCTTTTTCAATCAAACCAGACATTCAAGCTGATCACACTAGTCATATCAATCGAACATCAACATTACTATCATTGGTCCTTGCCATACTATCATGGGTTTTATATAGGGTGTGGTATACTCAAAACCAGACTGTGTCCTGTCTTAGACGAGGTACCG
Source organism: Cryptomeria japonica (assembly GCF_030272615.1). Classification (NCBI taxonomy): domain Eukaryota; kingdom Viridiplantae; phylum Streptophyta; class Pinopsida; order Cupressales; family Cupressaceae; genus Cryptomeria; species Cryptomeria japonica. The sequence continues at coordinate 861,142,651 of NC_081409.1, forward strand.
CATTCCCTGAAACCAGACAACATGATCGTCCTATTAGCACTTTCAACTTTTGACAATGAAGATCAAGATGTTTGTTTGACTTGTTGAAATTAGCGAGTCTTATCATTTATTGATTTATCTTTGCTCATGTTCCTATGTTGCTCGATGATGTCACTGAGTGATTTAGAGTGACCGGGATGGTTCATGGTCCCTTTATTTCTTTTTGTTGTGATTGTTGTTTGTCTACGATGTGTTTTTGTTTTGCAAAAAGGGTTGCATTTCAGCTCTGGCCTTCAATGCCATGATGCTACGCATCCATTTTGCTACATTAAAATAAAGGTTCTCACCTACAAAGTGCATTACTGAAAGCAAGTTTTTCTTCGTCTCTAACTATCCTCTGTCCCATTTCTCCTTACTAACATTTCTTCTGTCAGTTCGGATAGTCAGTTCGGTCTAGTGCTCTGATCTCCAAACACATATTAGCTGCATCCTGCATCCATTTGGTTAGTACATTTGCATTATATCAAACATCATATCAAGCATTTTATCCATGTCATATTATAAATGCATCAAAAACGCATAAAAATATATCCATACATGTTCCACAATAAACAGTGCATAAGTCATCCATACATGGAAAACAACTATAAGTCATAACACATTGCATCCCATCATATCGATGCATACCATATCATCTATCCAAATAATATCAGAGTACAAAATTGGACTGTCTGTCCTAAGTATGGCCCGCAGGATGACTATATAATATCACACTACATAATGTCATTTGTCTGTCATAAGGAGCACGTACCTCTGTCACTGGGTGCTCCCTCTGTCCTCCTCATCCCTGCCATGTCTTAGAGATGATGTCCCTCGTGGTCCTGGCTATGGTGGTCTCATAGGTCCACTCACCCCCATGCTACTCACTGACCTCCGAGAGCGTGCCCTGCTCTCTATCCTCGATCGTGCCCGATATGATGTTGCTCTCTGCTCTGGTGGGACTGCACTCTCATATAGTGTCCTCCAATGGTGTATCTCCTCTCCGGTCTCTACCAACATCTATGCCATCTCATGTGCACTGGCATCCCTAATCGAACCAATATACTCAGTGATTCTTTGTTCTTCTCGTTGTGCCTGAGCTATTGTTGTATCTCGAGCCGCTATGAGTCTGGCTATCTTCGCTCTGAACTGATCCTGCTTTGTCCTCGAGATAGCATTCTATCTCTCTAGCATCGCAATGTGATCCTACTGACTCGCTATGGTAGCCCTGCACAGCTCCATCTCCTCTATCCTAGCTATCTCCGGCTCTATGGGTATATCCTGCAATGCCTCCTGATCGCCTGAATCTGGCTCGTAATCGTCATCCCCCTCATCATCTCCATCCTTTTCATCCCCCTCATCCTCATCACCGCCCTCATTCTCATCATCCTCATCATCTCCCTCCTCCTCTCCAGTGAGTGGGAAGTCCTCCTGTCTCCTAGGTACCAGAATATCAAGATCTGTCAATAGCACTGGTCGTCATCGTGCAAACCATCGCTCATACTCCTCTATCATCCCGGTGTCGACCACAACTGATCTCCAATCCCACTGTCTCTGCTATAGTTGTGTGAAGTCGGTGTATGCTATGTGTGGCTGAATCATACTCCCCCACTGACTCGTCTCTCTGTGAGATCAGGCAAAGTGTGCAGTCCTTCTAGGTACATCCTGCCTCTCTCCAAACTGTTGTCTGACTCTATCTGGCAAGTACATCTTAATCACTCTCTGGTGATTCACTGGTCATCCAATCAGGTATCTCTCCTGTCTGCAATACGATAGCTCCTCACTATCATCTGACCATCCAGGGCAATCAAGATATGGCCTCCATGTGAACTCTCTCAATCTGTCTAGCTCGTGTCGCCAATACAGTATGTATCCAAAAGGACCCTGTCTCAGTGCTCCCCCATAGCAATACACATATGGTCAGTGTGGTACTACCTGTCTCTCTATAATCGGTCGACATATGGCTATGTGCTCATATGCCCATACCTGTAAGAATGTGATTCCACAGCTCAAAGTCTGCACTCCCTGATATGCTATCTGATGCAACTGAAAATACAGCATAGCCAGTACACATGGTCCCCATGCATACACTGTCCCCTTTGTCGCCATCCACTCTGGCACTCTTCCCCATCCAATAGGGAATCCATGTCCTCGTCTGTCCCCTGCTAGTAGGCATGCTATCACCACTGCTATCACCACATATCGCCGATCATACTCTGATGCCATGGTCTCCCAGCCGATCTCCCTCTCTATGATATCCAGATCATCTGCGTCGCACTCAAATAATCTGCACAAAGCATCTCTCCCTATCACTGGGTCATACTCTATCATCTCCCCATGTGTCAGAATGCGGAGGATACGCCATACATCCTCTAGTGTCACCATCGCCTCTCCAGTCGCCAGATGGAATGAGGAAGTCTCTGAATGCCATCGCTCTACCAATGCGGTAAGCAGTCCTGTGTTTGCCCTAATCTCAAGCATGAATGTGATATAGTATATCCCAAGTCCTGCTAATGTATCTTTGTCTGTGCTCCTGAGTCTATGTCGTAACATGAAGCAGTCAGGTCGGTTCTCCCGCGTGATCAATGGATACTGTCGACTCTGCATCACAATTGGGGCACATTTTGTCAGTATTAGGGTTTTCTCCTACGGGCTGCATTTCCTTGTTTCATGGCCAAATCAGGGTGTTCTTTATCTATTTTGACCTATCCTACCCTTATCCCCCCTTTTCGGATCATTCGCATGTCATTTTTGACCAAATTAAGGTTGCCAATGCACAACTACGCCTGTGTGATGAGTCTTGCACCTGTGTACCCTACACAAGCACAGAAGACCCTACACAAGCACAGAATTCGTCTTACACAAGTGCAGAAGTCAGTTTCTGCATTCCCTGTGGGCCCCGCAATGTCCCGCAAGCCAGTCAAATTCATAAAATTGAAAACATGGGTTTTTGAGATACATACCGCTGCTCCCACGTCGTCCGGTCGTCTGTAGGTGCATACACGTTCTCCGAGGTGATCTGTCATTGGAATGTTCGCCATCTCTTTGCAAGTGTCCTTTTCCAAAGCAACAAATTCTCCTCTTTGGCTAGTGCAAATGAGCAATTTTTCACTCTCTTGGTCTCATTTATAGATCTTTGTCAGTGCATAGATGGACATGCACTCTCTCCATCTTATGCTGGTCGTGGTCTTTTGCACCATCAATTGCTTGTCCTTTGTGTATTCGATCTCCGATTGTCAGTCCGTTTGATACTATCATTTTTATCGATCAAATGGCCTCTTTTCTGCATGTTTCCGGCCAATTCCTCGAGGGGGCATGCATATGTCATTGTCAGTGTCTGGGGCATTTTCATTATCGTTCTTTGAAACAATGCTTAAACTCGCATTTTCTCAAAGAGGGGCAAAATGTAGACGTCTAAAAATGGTCAACACTTGCGGAGTCATACTTTAACATTTGCGCATTGCCTTATTTTAGGTTTTTGCGTCACATTAACATTTCTCCTATGATTCACACTTGGTCTTTATCATTTGCAAGAATTGAGTCATTCTTCTACATTCTTCATTCATCTCGCTTTCGAATTTGGTTTTGTCGACAACAATCTTCAGTCATGATTTTGATCGATCTTATCCTGTCGCATCAATTTGCGTGTCAATTTTTCATCATTTTGGACATCGTCAATCCTAATTAGGGTTTTTTCCTCTTATCAATCTTGTCATCATGCGATCGATTTGTCATCAATCATTGTCATTTTCAATCTTATTATCTTGCGACCGATTTGTCATTGATCCTTGTCCTTTGATCAATTTGTCATCAATCTTGTCGTCTTGTGATCGATTTGTCATCGATCGTGGTCATTTTCAATCTTGTCGTCTTGCAATCTATTTTGTCATCGATCCTTGTCCTCTTGTCAACTTTGTCATTTTGAGATCGATTTATCATCGATCATCATCGTCTTCTCAATCATGTCAATTTGGATCAATTAGTCATTGTTCCTCGTCAATTGGTGCATTTATCAATCAAATCATTTATCAACATTGGTCTTTTATCAAGTCAGAATCATGATCAAAACGATCCTTCAATCAGGACCTAATTGTCATCCTTGCATTGCTAATTCATCTTCTAGGGTTTCGTGATTTAATCATTTAACCTTGTTTGTCATTTCTCCCTCTAAGATTAATAAATTATTTATTTATCCTAAGTCTTCTCATCACAATTAAATGTTCATTTAATTGGCTAATTATTCCTCTTTTTGTGAATTAATTAATAAATGACAAATTATTAATTAATTTACCTAATTTTCCTAATTCCTAATTTCCTAATTTTGATCAATTTCTAATTCCTAATTTCCTCATTTTCTAATTTCCTAATTTCTAATTCATCTAATTTCAATTCTCTCCTATTTTTCTCCTAATTTCATGGGAATGACATTTCAATTTGTCATAATTTGTCATAATTGACAATCAATCAATTTTGACATAGAAATTTGTCATAATTTTGTCATGAATTATCAATCAATCAATTTTGCATAGAAAGTGCAAATTTGTCATAATTTGTCATAATTTATCATATTGATTTGCAATTGCCATTCGAATCTCTTCATGCTATTTTGATCTTTTCTCCAATTTGTCTATAAATTGGATGAATTTCTTCAATCCCATCTAATCACTTTTTCTAATCACTTTTTCGAATCACTTTGTCGAATCAATCACACTTCGAGTATTCTTGCGCTATTATCTTGTCTATTTGCTTTCATCTCATGTGTATGTACTTGTAGGTGAGATCCACAAACAAAGCTATTTGAAGAAGAAAGAAGGACAATGGAGCCACGTGAAGGAGACATTCAGATCTGCATTTGGTTTGCTTAGTTTTCAATCTTGAATGTTTTGTTTTCATGTCTTTATTGAGTGTTTTTAGGATTGATCATTACATTTGAGCTTTTGTGATTGAGCTAGTTTAGTATTGATTTGCTTGTGATGATTTCCGATTTCCTAGCTACAAACCCTACTATTATATATTGTGATAATTCCAGTGCTATCAACATGTCAAATAATCTGGTGCAACATTCAAATACTAAACATGTGTCAATCAAATATCATTACTTGAGAGAGCAAGTCAGTGAAGAGAAGGTGAAGTTGGAGTATGTATATACATAAGAATAAATAGCTAATATTTTCACTAAACCTTTGCCTGCAGATACATTTGTCTACTCGAGAGACAAGTTAGGGGTATCCACCCCTCCGAATGAGAACTAGATGCATTAAGTTGCATCAATTTGATGGATTTCTAAGCTTTGTCTTCTTATCTGGATTGGTGAGTTGGTGTTGCTCCTCTGGTGGAGTAGTTTGTTGATCTGGTTATATAGTTCTAGGGGAGAATGATACATGTTTCTATTTTTTGGGAGAGAGTTTGGTTTTATGTTTTGTGAGCTTTGGCATTGCTGTCAAAGAGCGAGAGAGATCATGTGAAAAAATTCTTTCTAAGTCTTGATCTTAGGAGGAGTTTGCTGGAGATATCTTCTTTTCTTTGCATTGATTTTTTTTCAGATTCCTATGTTGCCATCAATGCCAAAGGGGGAGATTGTTGGATATTGTTGGTCATTGGTGCTTCTAGGATATGTTTTTGTCATTGATGTTAACATATTCTAGTGATTTCTCCAGTGATTGCAGATTGGGAAGATTTTTTGATCTGGTTTGTAGTGTTGGTTTGTTGATCACTATTTTGTAGAGTCCAGTATATCCTTTGGTATATTCCGGTGTGATCAGATCTGGTGCTGAACTTTTGGGATGTTGCTTGGGATGGTCTTGTGTATCTTTATTTTAGTTGGATCATGATTTGGTGCTCCGCAAGTTATCTTTCTCCATGATAGATGTTGATTGGTTATGTTCTTAAGCTTTCAGACATTGATCGAAGAAGATTTGAAAAGTGACATTGGTGCAACTATTCTAGATGATTCTAACATGCGTGTTGGTGTGTCTTAGTCATGTCCTATTTGTTTTGATGATCCTCATTGATCGTTGTGCTAGTTTTTGGTGGTTTCTATCAACCGGTGATGATTTGCATGTTATGCGGTATTTCTGGTGGTGTAGCATGTTGCGATTGATCTTGGCGCAATTTCCAGTGGAGTTGTGAGTTTGGGAATATGATTTAGGACCATGTTATGCTATGTAAACCATTATATTGGTCCAGTGGTTGATCTTTGTATCATGGGATGTAATTTTGTAATTGAGGGTTGAGGGTTTAGCTGACCTTTGTATCAAGGTTGATGAATTGTATATATAGGTGATATAGTCATGTAGTTTGGGTGTCAATGGTGTGTCTGCATTATCAGAGAGAGGTTTGTGTGCGAACAAGCGATTTATCCTACGATGTTGAGTTTGTGGTGAGATTGGTGTTGTAGGGCAGAAATATGTGCTTAATTGAAACTGTAATCAGGCATTTGGCAATGCTACTCTTTCAGTTCATTTCTTTCGGATTGTAGATTGAATCTTATTGTATGTCAGTGAGACTTCCTTGAGGGTTATAGCCTTCTGGGCCATTATATTTGAGCAATTAGCTCTAGGCAGTGTGCTTGAATGCATGCGCATTCTCCATTGTAACATTTTAACATACTACTATGGAGAAACATCTTATCATGGGTAGGTTCCCATCATGGTTTTTCCCTTAACCGGGTTTTCCACATCAAAATCGTGGTGTTGTGTGTTGTGTTGTTAATTTGCTTATTTGTTATATTATTGTATTTTATCAAATCTATGTTTTGTGGTTAAGTTTGTTATTCTAGTGAAGACCGATTCACCCTCCCATCTCAGTCTTCTCTCTTGGCTACTGCTAACATCATGCACCAATCATTACCGGAATAGTGTCTCTTACCAACAGTTATAATTTAAACATTCAAATTCTTTGTGACCCTCTTCTCTACACCTAAAATAAGTAAAAGACTTTCTTTGGTTTTCCCATCATCTACCACCACTGTAACCTCTACCCCTTTTAAATCCTCATCCTCTTTTATTATTTTGAGGATCTTACCAAGTATCTACTTGTTTCTCTACTCCTTGGGTTGACTCTCCCCTACCATAATTCAAACTACCTCACAAAGGAGATGATGTACCCCTCCTTGCTCCTCTATTCATTTAAAAATATTTTCTAATGTTGTTTTCTTCTACCTTTAGAGCTAATTGGTAGGCCTCTTCAATAGTAATAACCCTATGCATGGTCAACTCATATTGAATAGCTAATTTGAGACCATTTACATATCTTGTAGCCATCTACTCATTGGTTTCTTGGTGCTGCACACAAATGGACAATTTGTAAAACTCATTTGTACAATCTTCCATAGTATAGAGATTTTGTTTAAGTTTTGAAATCTTCTAAAAAGGGTTTATACATAATCCATAGGTAGAAATTTCTCTCTCAAATTCTTCTCCATCTTATTCTAGGTTCTAATTTTATCCTTTCCTTTTATAGTTATTTCCTTCTACAAATAATCCCAACAAATTATCACATGACCCTTTATTTTGTATACTTTCAATACTTTTAGTCTAAATTCACTTATATATTCCATTATTAATTTATAATCTATATGCATAAAGATTTTACCATTCAAAACATAAAATATTTTTAAAAGGGGAAAGATAACGTTTATTAATAACTATTAAAAGCTATACAATTATATTTTTTCCCAATTACATTATTCCTAAATAAATCAATTATATGCTTTTAGCTACTCATGTATATATGTAATTTATCATATATATAAAATAGTGTTTATTTATTTAAAATATTTTTTTAATTAAGTATTTGTAATATTTTTTAAATGAATTATTTGGTTTTTAATTTATTTTTATTGATTTAAATTTTAAGATCTTACAACAATTCATTTGTCATGAATCTAAATGGTCTACATAACAGTTATTGGATCATAATGAGTACTAAGTAGGTTATTCATGCTCATGAGAGATACTCTTGTAAACCACTACTCATGAAACATGGGTCGATGAAGATGACTAATAAAATATGTAATTGAAAACTAAAAGAAAAGATTATATAATTTGACATGCTCCAAAAACATCACCTACTTGAAAATATTTAAATATCTAGTTATATATTAAATTTATTTAAATATGGAAATAAGGAGAGATCGGTTGTAAACAAACCAAAAATAAGGTCAAAAGATTTGCATAAAGATTCTAAGAAATTGGTCTCGAGAAGTCAAATATAAACTTGATTGGATGCCAAAGAGCTTGGATGTGACCAGTGACACTATGCCTAACTAAAATGTTTGGGTACTAGAACCTTGAAACTAAGATTGGAACAAGCCCTCTAGATTCAAAATGTATTAGAAAGAAAAAAATAATAATAAAATTGTCAAAATAAATATCAAAACTTGTTTATGTGCTTAATTTGTATGAAGATTAATCAATGAACATAACAACTACAAATAAAATTAACCTCTTTTATAACAGTGCTCTAATTTCAAACTTCTCTTTGAACCCAATAAAAATTTATGTTTATTGGTTGAATAATTATTATAATAAGGTATAATTTATTTTTGAAGGTAGTATGACAAGAAAAGAGAAATGTGTATAATGTTTTCAAAATCAAATTAACACAATTAAACTATAGTAAAATAATTATTTAGTAAATTTTCCAACAAATAAATTTGAAACTTGAACTTATAACATTCTAGTAGCAAAGGCATAATCGCTTTTTGCAACTACCCCTTCTTCATTCTCATGTAACATAACCGATATTATTTCAAGCTAAACATAAAAATGAAGTTAGTACACATGTTCAAGATTATTAGTGATAGTAAAAAAATTCCAACATGGAAATATATTGACTCATTAGTTTCTAGATTGAACCATGCAGGTATTTTTTCATGAGTGTTTCGAAACATTGGTGAAACATTGTTTACATGGTCAAATCAAAAAACTAAAAATTTAATTTATCATGAATTATGGTAATTTCATGCAATTAATGGACATATTTGTCTAGGAATTACATTTCCGCCATAATCTCATCTTCTCTATAAGTGTATGTGATTATCTCTAATGCATCTCATTTGATGCTTGAATGAACTAGTTACACTATGATATCACGTTGACTAAATAAAATGAAATGAATTACTATTTATTAGTAAAGAGATGTATTTTAATTAAACTAATTGAAATATCCCAGACTAAATATTGTGATAATCAATGAACTCAAAATTATCGTATATTAGAAAACATAGAACAAATTTATTATATTAAAAAAATATAAATTTCAATTGTCCTATGAAATCTTTAATAATAATTCCCTAAAAAAATTTCTAAGAGTGAGATGTTAATTACTACATAAAACTTATTTCATAAACAATATTTTACCATATAAACATAATAATAATAATAATTAGTTTTATAAATATGACAGACCCCATTAAAAACAAAAAGGTTATAATAATATTTTTCTATCATACTAAATAAAACCAAATAGATAAACATGATATCATTTCTCTTGTACTTTTGTGGCAAAAATGGACCAACAACTAAAATCTCCTAGCTCCTATTTCCATAGATTGTTGATTGAATGGATAGATATGGTCCAAATATAACCTACAATAATTATTAGGTATTGTTAGGGAAATGAGCCCAATCGAGTCATTTACAACTCAGCAATAATACCTAAGTATTTCACGTGCATTTTTATAATGACAAGTAAAAGATTTTATAGCATTAAAGTTGTACAAGATATGATGAGAGATGAGATTAGATTAGAATGGGTAGGTAAGTACTAGTCATTCAAACCTTGTGTCATTTTCCCAACTTCCAAGCTCATGCTTATCTGCAACAAAAGGATAAGGCTGGACCACACCACACCACACCACACATTTTATTTGTAGATAGATTAGATTGCCCTTATACAAAGTCAAAAGGCAATCTTATGATGGGAAAAAACCATGTTAATATTTGGCATGCCCACCAACCAATGAAAGGAATGTACTATCTCTCTTGGTGAATTCCCATGTCATATCAGAGATCCAATCATCACATTCATACAAACTTGCCCATTTTTCAAGATTAATAATACCATGGAAAATGGCCTTGATAGGGTACTTTATTCCTATTTTCTTACCATTTTAGATGTGAGAAAAGGGTTTAATATTTAAATTGAGGCACTAAGAACAATAAGATAAACAAATACATTTAATGTAAATTTATTTAATTGTAATAATAGTTAAAAGGGTTTTGTTTTGGTATGTTGATGATTTTGTTTAAATGTAAGGTTTCTAATATTATAAGGTAATGTCTATTCATATTTGATTGTATTTATTAATGAATTGAAAATAAAAAAATATGGGTCTTGAGTTATAATTAAATAATAAATAGATCAAATTTGAATTTTGATGTTTGGATAGATTAATAGATATCATAAGAGGTGAGTTTGGGATCATACTCTAGTTGGATTTAACAAAATGAATAGCTAGCCTTCAACCATTTGCTTTTAGCTAATGAGGTGTCAACATAGATTCATGCATTTTTTATTGAAACAATGCAAAAAAAAAAGAATTACATAAAAGATGGACAGTACAAAGACTGTCAAATTAAAAAGGAAAATCTATCAACATATCTCGATTGTAACAACCATGTATAAAAATACCAAGGCTACCAGCCATATAACAATAAAAGATGACGACTATATACATACAAAAGATAACAACCATACATAAAACTAATAGGCTATCAGTCAAACAATAATAGAAATTTGCAACTAAACACTGAATTTGAAAAGTCTTTGAAGTTGCTTGGAGCAAGTGATATCTTTTGAGCCCAACTATTTACAAAAATTATGCGTTTGATATAGAACCCTCCATAAAAGAGAATTTAACATTAAATTATTTTATTTTTTAATATGGAATTTACATTGATATCGATAAATAAATGTATAGAATTTAAATAAACAAAGTAATTGGGAAAATAAAATCAATGTGGGTTCACAAGGGAGGAATGATGCACTGCAATAACATAATTTTTTATACAACAGTCCATAACATCCAAGACAAGGACGGAAAGAAGAAGAAGGCCATACAACTGACCATAACAAAAGAGCAATTGTTGTAGTTGTTTGGCTTCCTTCTATAACGTAATTTTTTCATCATTTGTTGTTAGCTTTTGCTCATTTTTAGTGTTTCCTTTATTAGTATATTTTTAGGCCACTTTATATCTATTCCTATCCTCCTTTGTGAACACAGCTTCATTGGAAATTGTTGTCATTGATGCCAACCCTTAGTGTTGTCTTGTCGTTGATGTCTCAGGTGCAGCTATGGTGTTCATGTGTGTTGAGATGGTGTTTATTCTATGAGGAAGTTCATTGTTAGATGTCAACCCTAATTTTGGTGCTAATGTCTATACTCAATATGTTGCAAAGTCATTGGTGCTTGCATTGATGTTTGATGATGTTGATGATAATGATAATGATCGTGTTAAAAGTTCAAGAATAGTGATGGAGATGGAGCTCATGCCTTGTTTGTTGTCACCAGAGATGTTATCATGGTGATATCATATTAAGATGAGGATTAAAAGCATGGTGATGAAGTGGATATGTTGTTGATGATCTTATGTATCCTACAAGTTATTTCTATATCTCTCTTGTTTCTCCTGAGTGAGAAAATGGTGGTACAAAAGGTGATTTAGTCTTTTGCAGATTGATTAAGTGTGAAAATGTAGGATAGTGCTCTGAAGATTGGCTGGGAGAATGATTTGAATTTCTCTATGTGATAATATATGCTCTTGTGGTTTTGGATTTAGTGTGTATGTGTGTGGATATTGCACTCCTATCTTTTTTCAAGTTACTAGTGTTAACACAGACATTCTTTGGTGAATGCAGTAGTTTGATAGTCTGGTTGCTCATCGGGATTGGTTCAAAAAATGGTCCACATTTCTCTGCATTATTGCTTCTACTCTCATGGATTGGTGGACATGTTTATATTATTTGTGCAATGTCTTATTTCAAATTTCAGGTGATGAAGTTTATCGCAAGTATGTTTTATCTTATGACTATATTTTTGGGGCTTCCAGGTATGAAGAATTATGTATCTATTTAGTCGTGCCAACCTGTTTTGGCATGAAAGTGTGAAAGAAGTATTTGGGGATGTAGTTGTATGTTCGTGAAATGTCTCTATGTGGTTTGCATGACAATGGCTTATCTTTTTGGTGTCGCATTTTGTTTGAAGTTGGTTTTCAAGGTGTTTTGTGGTTGTCTAGCAAATTGAGCTTATTCTCTTACTTATTCTATGCATTTTTGGGGTTTTCACAAGCATTGGAGGTTGTGTTGAGTAGTGTCTGAGTCCTTTTATGTCTTGGTTTAAGCTACAGTGATGTAATTAATGTTTGGATTTGCTTAGAAAGAAGTAATAAGTTGTTTTAAGACCTCTTTATCTCTTGATTTGGACCACTTTCACCACAATATGTATTTGAGGCTGAATTGTAGAGGTCATTATTGATTCCCTATTTTGGCCAACCTAATTTGATGTTTTCCTTGCTTGTGGAGGATATATAAAAAATCAAATTACTGGCAAGAGTGTGGAGTGATGCGGATTGAAAAAAATGTGAAATTTAGTCAATAAATGTGTGTGGTGCAAGTTTTGGAGTTGAGTCACATAATAATTGCTCGAGGCGGTGAGTTAAGGGTAGCTACACTTTAAGGAGATTACTAGAGGTTGTGAGCTGAAGGCTTATTCATTGTATTTCAAATATTCATTAATTCTGCTCTGAGATAGTGAATCTCTTCCACAAGTCAATTCTACTTGTATCTTTCTCAACAAGTCCTTCAAGGAATAGCGTTCTTCTTTAGGTAGTGAACCTTAAAACTAATTCTTAATACTCTTCATATATTGTGAGTTAGCTCTCTATTGCTATTCCCGTATTGAGGTTTTTACATAAATCGAGTGTTCTCTTGTACATTGGAATTCATTGTTTTATCTTTCTTTGTTGTTCATATGTTTAAGATTTTTAAAATTGAATTGTTGTAAAGGATTTAAGTTTTAAGAATACTATTTGATTCCCCCCCCCCCCCCCTCTTAGTATCCATATGTGTTCAACAATTGGTATCAAAACCAAGTTCCTCTAAATTAAGCCAAACAACTTGAGGAAGGTTTGAGATGGCACAAGATGGATCCTAAAAGATACCTAAGTTTCATGGGACAAACTACACCTTCTAGAAAGTAATAATAGAAGAACAATTGTCCTCTTTCGGGTTTGGAGTTTGAAACTTATTCAAGGATAGCTATACTCCTTCTACTCCCATAAATTCGGTAGAGATTAGATTGTATGAACACAATGTCAAAGCTAGGAATGCAATTTTGAGTGGGTTGACATATTTAGAACTTATGAAGGTGTTGCACTGCAACACTGCTAAAAAGGTTTGGGAAAAGATTAATAACAATTATGAAGTAGATGATAAAGTAAAGAAAATCAAGATGCAGAATTTCAAGTGCAAATTCAAGAATTTGAAGATACGTCTGAGGATGAAGGCTTTTCTAGTTATATGCATCTAGTGGATGAAGTGGTAAATGAAATTAGAGGCATTGGTGGATAATCGAAAGAAGATGAGGTTCTAAAATAGGTACTTAGATCTCTTCCTAAATATTATAGTCATAAGTTAAGTGTTATTGAGGAAAGTAATCATTTTGATAAATATTCAATGCCTCAACTATATGGTGATCTCATTGAATTTGAGATGAGAGAGTTTGATAAAGATACCCCTAAGAAGGAAAGAACATGCAAAGTTAGTAAAAAGATAGAAGATAAATATGTTGATCAAATTGATTATTTTGATGAAGCAGAAGCAAACATTGTGACAAGGTTGACAAAGGGTGTTTTGGATGAAAAATGGAATCAGATAGAATTAGGACTTAAAACCACTTTCACACAAACATTGGAATATGAAAGTACATGGAGGAGTGATTGTCCTTGTTTGCCTCTTGTAAAAGAGATTCAAGGGATACTTCTAAGGTTTCTATTATTTTCCATCGATGGAAATGGATATGCAAAGTATAGGGGAATGTAAAACTATAATAAAATTACAAGGAAAGGTGAATATAAAGGTACTTAAGCACACTAATAGATAACAAAACTGAGATAGTGACTACAAATCTAAAAATTCGGTTTTGTTGTGCACCTATGACTAAAATCTAGAGTGAAATTGATAGCACCAAGGCGTTGTGCGTCCTAGTCTACTGAGTTGTGAATTGGGGGCCTAAATCTTGATGTTGTATGGTGATGCAAAGCCCTAGTATAGGTATAGGATAGGTTCCCCCAATCTAAGGACAAACCAAGGACTCTAGTAATCACAACAGACTCTAAGGGGTCAAGAAAGATCAATTTGACAAGTCCCACATCCTTACCTTCCTAAATGCTTCCTCACAAGGTCACTTACCTTGAGTGCTTCACAAGGTCTTCTAGTGAATCTTAAGGACCCTATAGCCCAACAATGGTTTGGTCCTCTCTCCAATTGATCAATGCTTATCTAGGGTTTGGTTTGAATTCCCCTAGGTCAGGAATATTATTTTTAATCACCCATTAGGTTCCCTCTAATGGTGTGTGCCAACTGTTGCAACAAGGCCTACAAATCCTAGTAGCCCTGCCAGACTGGTTTTCCACAATTAACTCCTTATTTATCCAAAGGACCTAGACAACTAATTCCAGATTTGGGTACCCTTTAGAGAGTTGCAAAACATATCCCAAGGGTTTTGACATTTTTGGAACACAAGAGTCCAAACCCTATCTTGGTTAGGAGACCTAATAACCCCAATTAGGCCTATTCTATAAAGGAGAGGGTAGGCACTAACCCTATCTTGTAAAACCAATACAATGAAAACTCTTAGGCCATGGTAAATCAACCAATTCCTAAGTCCTATGAAATGATCATACCCCTAACACCAGATGTGAGACCTATTTGCTTGCACTTGCATGGTGGCCACATGGAGTTGCCCACCTTAATGCATCAAACTCTTGCCTCCAACCGATCCTAGCCTACAAAAGGCTTTCAAAATTTTAAAATACATTGGGCATACTTGCATCTCCTCCAGAACCATGGACCACCAATGAAGGATCAACAAGAGGAGGCTATTTCTTTGTGAAACCCTAGGTAAAACTGTCAAATCTAGACCACTTCTAGAAAATGATCGGTTTCTCCCATGTGCTGGCAAATTAAGACCTCAGACTTGATGCATATGAAATGTGTTTGGACACTCTAACACATCCCACTAGTTTCCTAATTCCAAAATGATCGTACAGTATGGTACCCCGATCAGAACAACAAAATTGCAGGAAATTCTCAAAATTTTATTGCTTCAATGATTCCAATTGTTTACAAAACTTTTCTATCTCCATAATGATGATTGGGAATGACATTTTATACCTTACTCAATGTTTATCAACCACCTTTTTAACTGAGGTGACCGTTGGAAAGAAGTTGCTCTTTGTAACCAAAAGTTGTCTTGAAAAGTTGTCATGTTTGAGCAACTTTGACACATGTTAATACCTAGAGTTGTTCCGGCATGTCTTAAACCTTCCTAAGACATCTCCAACACATAAACACCTAGAAAATACTCAACTAAATACCCCTAGGCCCATATGCCCATGGTGGTTTTGTTGGTATTTTGGATATGTTGATATGGTTTTTTCATTGATGTCAACACTTGTCATCACTTGTCAACACTTATCAGCACTTGGAGATTTTGGTTATGTGCATCGGCAAGTCAGAGACTTACGCACAGTCACCAGTATTTGGTTCACCGGCAGATTATATTGTTCACTGGCACTTGGAATGACTTGGAGACACTTGGTTATGTCAAAGACATTATTTGATCACTTGGTTTTGGCGATCTGGTTATTTGTTTATTCAGGTTTGCATATTTGTTGTTATCGAAAAATAGGTCCAGGTTATGCACTGGCAGGCATATCTATTCCAAATCAGCACGGCATGTTATGGAGATGATTTATTACTATTATAAATGCATTAAGCCGACATCATGTATCGCATATTGAATTATTTGTAATTGATTTTATTGTAATATCTTTTAGTGAGCCGACCTATTCAATTGGTCTTAGGCTATGGTATATATGTAACATCTCATTTGTGAGATTGAAGATGCGATTGGAAAAAGAATTGTAATAAGGTATATGAGAAAATAAGCAGAGCTATACACGCAGGCATCATTTAAAGGTTGAAGGAAGGTTTTTGTGAAGGCAATCAGAACTTAACCGGTACTGAATCCAGCATATGAAGATGCTATTTTATGCAGTACATTATCATTGGATTTAACCATCCAATTGTAGTCAGTGTGACTCATTTTTTGATTGAGCAGTGAGCTCTAGGCAGCTAGCCTTTCTGCATGTGCAGAATCCATATTGTACACACATACTATCTGTAGTAGTATCATTTGATTATGGGTAAGGCTTCCCACCATGGTTTTTCCCCTTATAGGGTTTCCACGT
Source organism: Cryptomeria japonica (assembly GCF_030272615.1). Taxonomy (NCBI): domain Eukaryota; kingdom Viridiplantae; phylum Streptophyta; class Pinopsida; order Cupressales; family Cupressaceae; genus Cryptomeria; species Cryptomeria japonica. The sequence goes on from NC_081409.1 coordinate 861,159,144, forward strand.
ACAAATATTTGTGTTATGTGTTATGGAAATTATTGTCTTTATGTTTCATGCATTAATCTTTACCGGTACTGCAATTAACTGATAAAACTGTCTACCGGCATAAAGTTTGGTTTATTGGCATTAAGCATTAAGTTTTGGTTAAGTTAATTTTGGTTGAATTTATTGGACAACTGATTCACCCCCCCCCCCCCCACCCTCTCAGTTGTCTCCGGGACCTAACAATTGGTATCAAAGCCTAGACCCTTTTTTGCAGAATTTTAACAGCTTGAGGAGATCCAATGTCTTCTAACTATTTCAGGAAGGACAGTCTGAAACTTGATGGAACTAACAATGGCATATAGAAGATTAGGTTGGAGACACACTTGAATTGCATTGGAAAGGACATATGGTATGTTACAAAGAATGGCTATACTACTCCTACTCAAGGTCAACCTAATCCACCTAACTTGGCAAAAGATGAGGAAAATGATTGCAAAACAAGAGATACACTTTTGAGCGCATTGCCAAATCAGCAAGTCATGGTATTATCAGACAGATCTACTGCTAGAGCTATTTGGGATAAACTAAACATTGAATGAAGGAGATTCCACAGTCAAAATTGCAAAACTTGAATGCTTCCGGGTCAATTATAAAACTCTGAAAATGGAAGAAGATGAAAGAATTTTTGCTTTTATGGAAAGAGTAAATGAAATTGTTTTGGGTATACAATGTTGTGGAGGAACCTTAAGTGAAGATGAGATTGTTTCTAAAGTTTTAAGAGCTTTGCCACCGGCATATAAAATAAAAGTTACTGCTTTAAATGAATTGAGAACAATGCCTAATGCATCAGTATCTAGAGACACCTTAGTTGGAAAACTTTCAGCTTTTGAACTTGAGGAATTTGGTCTTGTTACTACTATTAAGACAGATCTAGCTTTCAAGGCATCATCATCAACTATAGCATCATCATCATCATTTGAGAAATCTGATTGGAAAGCCTTTTATGCAAGAGAACTTGAAGAAAGAAGGAGAGAAAATGAAGAACTTGAAAAACTTGAAGCACTATTTGCAAGGAAAATGCCTAAAGGTCCAATTGGAAGTAAGTATGAAAGTAAAGAACCCTTTAAATGTTTTAACTGTAATAAGATTGGTCATATGGCTTCTAGATGTCCTAATAGACATGCAAGATTAAGAGAAGAAGCTAAAAGAACATATAAGCCTAACCCTGATTATCAAAAATACAAGTTTAAGAAGAATAGAGATAAATCTTGTTATTATGTTGATGAAGGAGTTACTGATGATTCTAATGAGGATCCGACAAACAATGGATGGGCTTTTGTTGCTATAAAAGAAGATCAACCGACACCTACTCTTCAACCGGTAGAGCAAGCCCTGGCAGCTAAAGTTGAAGATAAGGATGAATGGATTATTGATTCAGGATTTTCACATCTTAACCTTTCAGGATTACAATGGAGGTCTAGTAAGATTTGGAGATGATAAAGCTTGTTTGATCAAAGGAAAAGGCACTATATCTTTTGATGGTAAGCACAATATTGATAATGTTTACTATGTTGAAGGTTTGAAGCATAATATTTTGAGTGTTGGTCAATTAGTTGAGAAAGGATTTCAGTTACAATTCAAGAATGGCAAATGCAAAATCTTAAACAGAATTGGTTTGGAAATTGGAACCGGCAATCAGACTAGAGGTAATATCTTTCATTTGAACAACAATGAGAAAGCATGTTTGATTGCAAATATTGATGAAAGTTGGTTATGGCATAAGAGACTTTGTCATGTAAATTTTGATTGCATTGTGAAAATCAGTACAATTAAGGCAGTAAAAGATTTACCTAAGATTGTTAAACCTCACAATCCGGTATGTAAGAAATGTCAATTTGGAAAGCAAATTAGAGAAACTTTCAAGAGTATTCCAAAGAAGTCTAACAATGTTCTTGATTTAATTCATACTAGTTTATGTGGTCTAGCAAGAACTAGAAGTATACAAGGAGATAGGTATTTTATGCTAATCATTGATGACTATTCTAGAATGTGTTGGGTTACTTTTCTCAGGGAAAAATCTGAAGCATTTGGGAAATTCAAACTATTCAAGGTGATGGTAGAAAATGAAACCGGCAAGAAAATCAAATGTTTGAGATTAGATCAAGGAGGTGAATTCACATCTAAGGAATTTAATACATTCTGTGAAATGAATGGGATCAGAAGACAGTTATTAGCACCCCGGACACCCCAGCAGAATGGAGTTGTGGAAAGGAAAAACAGAACTATCTTGGATGCAGCCAGAAGTATGATATCGGAAGCAAATCTACCTCATATATACTGGAGAGAAGTGGTCAATAAAGAAGTTTATACATTCAACAGAGTTCACATCAGAGGTGAAACCGGTAAGACCCCTCATGAACTATGGTTTGGTAATATTCATACTCTTAAATATTTCAGAATATTTGGATGTAAATGCTATATTAGAAGAGATGAGTATATTGGAAAATTTGATCCTAGAAGTGATGAAGGAATATTTCTTGGTTATTCATCTAAGAGCAAGGCATATAGATGTTTTAACAAGAGATTGCAAAAAATTGTTGAGAGTGCAAATGTGAAGATTGATGAACAATTTAGAGGAAATTCAAGGTACAAAGACTTTGAACCGGCAATAGAGATAATCACAAATGAACCTATTGTGAATACACCGGTACAGAATGGTGATCCAATTACACCAACATCATCTGAGAATTCAACAGTCACTGAAGAACAGCAGCAAGTAAAAACACCCTAATATGTAAGATTGAATCATTCTGAAGATTAGATAATTTGAAATAAATTTCAAGGAGTTATGACTAGAGGAAGATTGTCAAATGAAGAGGTATGTCTTATTTCTCAAATTGAACCTACATCAATTAATGAGGCATGTGAAGATAAATATTGGATTAAAGCTATGGAAGATGAATTGGAACAAATTAAAAGGAATAACACTTGGTCATTAGTTCCCCGGCCTAAAGACAAAAATGTAATTGAAACTAAATGGGTTTTTAGAAATAAACTTAATACAGATGGTAAGGTAATAAAAACAAAGCAAGATTAGTGTGTAAGGGATATTCACAGAAATAATGAATTGATTACAATGAAACCTTTGCACCAGTAGCTAGAATTGAGGTAGACAGACTTTTATTGGCTTTTGTAGCGCACAAGAACTATAAAGTATATCAAATGGATGTTAAATGTGCATTTCTGAATGGAGATCTTCAAGAAGAAGTTTATATTGAACAACCTGATGGATTTTCTTTGACAGATAACAAAGACATGGTTTGCAGGTTAAGGAAAGCTTTATATGGTCTAAAAGAAGCTCCTAGAGCTTGGTATGCTAGATTGGACAAATATCTTTTGAAGCTTGGATACACTAAAGGTAATGTTGATAGCAATCTATACTACAAAGTGACTAATGATGACATCTTGGTTATTGAAGTTTTTGTTGATCATATAATCTTTGGAGGAGAAGATGGATTGTGTAAAGACTTTTCTAACAAAATGCAGCAAGAATTTGAAATGTCTATGATTGGAGAGATAAAATTCTTTTTAGAATTGCAGATTTCACAGACTAATAAAGGTATATTCCTATGTCAATCTAAGTACTTGAAGGAATTACTAAAGAAATTTGGCATGGAAAACTGTAAACCGGTAAGCACACCTATGACTACAACTGATAAATTATCTTTGAAGGATGAATCAACACCTATTAATCCGACTAGATACAAGTCTATGATAGGAGGTTTACTATATTTGACACAAACAAGACCTGATATTATGAATGCAGTATGTATTGTTTCAATATTTCAGAGTAATCCTAAAGAAAATCATGAATCAATAGTGAAAAGGATTTTCCGGTACCTACAAGGCACTACAAATCTTGGTTTATGGTATCCTGAGATGAAATTTTTGACCTATGTGCATACACAGACGCTAATTGGGTAGGAGATGTGGATGACAGAAAAAACACCACCGACGAAGCATTTTTTCTTGGTAGCAGACTAATTTCATGGTTGAGCAAGAAACAGAGTTGTACAAGTCTATCAATAGCAGAAACTAATTGTACACGGGTATTATGGATTAAGAAAATCTTGAAGGACATAAAGGTAAAATGCAAAGAACCTATAATCATTCACTGTGATAATATGGCAGCAATTGATATATCAAAGAATTTGGTATTTCACTCTAAAACTAAACATGTTTCTATCAAATTCAATTTTCTAAAAGAGAATGTTGAAGCAAAAGAAATGAAATTGGTTTATGTGAATACTAAAGAGCAGATTGCAGATATTTTTACAAAGCCTTTGCCTAAGGAAACTTTTGAATATGTCAGAGAGCAACTTGGAGTCCTACCCCCACCGATAGAGACTTAGACAGTTGATTTTTGTCATCAACCGACAGAATTAACAGAGAAATATTTTATTTCGGCTTTGATGAGGAGAGATACTTCTCAAGGGGAGTAGCTAGTATAATAAGTTGGTATTTTGTATTTGAAACTGGTTTTTGTAATGCTTTGGCATTTGATGTCAAAGGGGGAGAGATATTATGGAAAAACATTTGAAAACCATTTTGAGGAGAGATATCTTTTGGGAGAGATTATTCCTAGGGGAGAGACATTATGTATTTCTAGTTAATGATCTCTTTGGGAGATTGTTGGTTTTTGGTTTTTGGCATTTCTGTTTTGACACTTTGATGGTTTTTTTCCATCTTGTGTTGCCTTCAATGCCAAAGGGGGAGATTGTTGGTATTTTGGATATGTTGATATGATTTTGTCATTGATGTCACACATTTCATCACTTGTCAACACTTATCAGCACTTGGAGATTTTGGTTATGTGCACCAACAAGTCAGAGACTTATGCATAGTCACCAGTATTTGGTTCACCAATAGATTATATTGTTCACCGGTACTTGGAATGACTTGGAGACTACTTGGTTATGTCAAAGACATTATTTGATCACTTGGTTTTGGCGATCTAGTTATTTGTTTATTCAGGTTTGCATATTTGTTGTTACCGGCAAATAGGTCCAGGTTATGCACCAATAGGCATATCTATTCCAGATTAGCATGGCACGTTATGGAGAAGATTTATTATTATTATAAATGCATTAAGCCGACATCATGCATCGCATATTGATTTATTTATAATTGATTTTATTGTAATATCTTTTAGTGAGCCGACCTATTCAATTGGTCTTAGGTTATGGTATAAATGTAAGATCTCATTTGTGAGATTGAAGATGCAATTGGAAAAAGAATTGTAATAAGGTATATGCAAAAATAAGCAGAGTTATACACGCAGACATCATTTGAAGGTTGAAGGAAGGTTTTTGTGAAGGCAATCAGAACTTAACCGGTACTGAATCAAGCATATGAAGATGCTATTTTATGCAGTACATTATCATTGGATTTAACCATCCAATTGTAGTTAGTGTGACTCTCATTTCATGACTGAGTAGTGAGCTCTAGGCAGCTGGCCTTTCTGCATGTGCAGAATCCATATTGTACACACATACTATCTATAGTAGTATCATTTGATTGTGGGTAAGGCTTCCCACCATGGTTTTTCCCCTTACAAGGTTTCCACATACAAATATTTGTGTTATGTGTTGTGGATGTTATTGTCTTTCTATTTCATGCATTAATCATTACCGGTACTACAATTAACTGATAAAACTGTCTACCAGCATAAAGTTTGGTTTACTGACATTAAGCATTAATGTTTAGTTAAGTTAATTTTAATTGAATTTATTGGACAACTGATTCACCCCCTGATGGGCTGGGGTATGGGATAGACTAGCCTAGTCTATGCTCTTAGATCCTTTCCTTGGATCACCAGGTGTTCTAACCTCACCCTAGGGTCTCCAGGACTTCCCCTGCTTGTGGAATCCCCTGACCTTGCCCAATCCACCCACCAACAACTTGAATTACTTCTCCTAACGTCTCACCTACTCATGAGATTCAAAGAACCCTTACTTAGGCTAATAAGGGTTTGGCTTGTCCCACATCTTCTTAAGTCCTAGCAAGGATAAGATAGGTCTTAGACATGGTTTTCCATCCATTCATGCGCCCCCAGGAGGTTTCAACCTTCCAACCCCTTACCGATTTCACTACTTTGCCTTTTTCCTACAAAATAGGGCTACAAGGAATGTGCCCAATTAGGCCTCATATCCAGACTTTTAGGGCTCCCTCTTGCAGACGATGCATATGCTTGTGAAACTTCCCAAAAGAACTACTATTCATTTGGTAAGGGCTCAAGGATTTTTCTAGTTTTGGACCTCCAAGTGTCCGTACACTGTCCTAGGTTAATTTTGAGGTTTTTAAGGGTTTTAATGAGGGTTTTTAGGCTTGCCAGGGTCACAGTGTTGGTTTGATGTTTTTACCACCTTTTCTAGATTGGTTGAAGCTCCTCCTTCTCACCAATGGTTCTCCACACACCCCTCTACAACTCCTCCAAATGGTGCATCCTCCTCTGACCTTCCTTGCTATCCTGGACCTCTGCAACTTTAACCCTTCCTAGTTGGGCACTGTCTAGTCTCGCCTAGGAGTGGGTCTTTGGTTGGCTTCCCTGCATCTTCAAGGGCCCTGCTTGCTTTGAAGTAATGTATAGGGTCTGTACTCCTATTCCCCATGGTTTCATGGTGATTCCACAATGGGGAAAGGAGTTGTCAACCCATTGACACAAACCAGTCCAAAACTGGACAGTGAGAAGACAATTTACAAAATATTTACAAACACACAACACCTACAAAACAAAACCTGATCTAAATGCTCAAAATGAAGGTAAATACACCATGTAAGAATCTCAACATAGTTTTTTTTGAAGTTCAATCCATTATCAATCCTTCATTGCTCCATTAGTGCCGACTGGCAACAAAATTTACAGTCACAGTCAAGTCACTTTCCTAGGGCCGTACAAAACTAACATCCAACCCATCATCTTAGGGTTTGCAACTACATATAGTACCCTTTCCTCAGTCTGTGTGCCCACATTAGGGTTGTCCACGCTAAACTAATGATTTTGACCTACTAGGTGGAAAAGTTGCTTGACAACTTTGAAAAGTTGTCATGCAACTTTTGAGCAACTTTCTCAATGTTGCTTTTCTTGACTCCTAGGCCCACATTGGGCTATCCTATGGACACCACCATGCTAAGAAGGACCCTAAACACATCAAAGGCACACATACCCTCTACTCCACAAGAAAACTCAACCTAGACTTATGAATCTAGGACCTAAACTAGGACCAATGAGCACATGGCTCTTATTATATTTACAATGGCTTCTTAAAGAAGAAAGAACACAACAAAATCAAATGGTGGGAGCCCTTTGAAGGGTGCTCCTGCACCACCCCCCTCCCCCCCTCTCAGTTGTCTCCGAGACCTAACAGGCTTATCAACTTGCCAAATCCATGTCATTAGGTAACAAAGTGGGGCTTATTACAAAAATCAAACAAAGCTATCCTATTACATAGATTGAAAGGTCGCATTCCCATGTATGCCCTTTAGGCCTTCATTTCCTGATTATCTTAGTCATGAGGTCCCCCTCCACCATACTCCCGGGGTGAATGAATCTCAAGTCCACTTGAGATGAGGTCATGTATTGTAGTGCCATGCTTTTTGATATGATCTTCATCCAACCAAATGGCTTCAGAATCTAGTTTTCCCTTCCATTGGACCAAGAATTGTTTGTACTCATTGCTCCCGGTCTTCTTGACAATCTTGGTGTGTGTGTGAAATGTGGACCTGTATCTATATCTGGAATACACAACACTTCAATTAAGTCATTAGATGCATGGTTAGTAAATTAATAATCAATGAATAATAAACCAGTACAAAGCGACCCATTGCCTTCTAGTAGATGCAAGTTTACATTACTCTCAGATTGCTTAGCTATCCAGTGACTAGACAACACCTAAACGAAGGATTTTTAAATCTATATGAGCATGAATATGAGCTAAATGGATGCAAGATTTAAGCTAGATATGCAAGATTAATCTAACATGATTTAAGCAATACATGAATATTTAAGCTAAATGATTTAAGCGATATCAAATAACTAATATGCAATATCTCAATGCAAATTCTCAATGAACCTAGAGCAAAAACAACATAATAACAATATATTCTCCAGGATCCTTGAATGAGAGATGAGAGCCTGAATTTATAGAAAATTCATAAAGAAACCAACGGCTGAGATCAAATGATGATGAGTGGTCAAGATTTTCCAAGAGGAAGCACAATCCAGGTGAATTGATGTGATTGGATGCTTTTTTCAGTTTTACAGGAAATTGAACCAAAATTAAGATAAAATCGGGAAAAAAATGATTTATTCTCTATTTCATTCAATTTTAATATTTAATTGTTTTAATTGTTTTCTTTGAGATTATTTATCAATTTTTAATTTGTTTTTCAAGATTATCTCCCATTGATTTCTTTTCTCAATTTTTAATTATTTTTTGTCAATTAATTCATTTTTTGATGATTTGATGACAAATTAATTTATTTAATTAAATATGCTAGGATATTCAATAAAATAAATAGGATAATTGTTTAAAAATGATTTACTTGGAATGATCAATTAATTAAATAAATATTTAATTAATATTGGTTTATTAATTTGCCATGTGACATTGGTGATTTTAGAAATTAATTGTGTGCTCAAGATTTATTTAATTGCCTTTGGTTAGGACCTTGGTGATGTTGTCAAGATTAGGGGCTCATTGTTTAGGTGACCATTTTTAGGGTATTACATTTTCCCCTCTTTGAATTAATGTGCAAGAAGCACGTTGGTTCAAAGAAAATTTGATGTCTAGGAGATACCAGTTTTGAACTTGATTGATCACGAACTAGATGAAGAGCGAGGTGTTTAGCTTGATTTGAAGCGATGAAGCTAAATAGAGTTGATTAAAGCGATAACGATCCCGAACTTGATTGAATTAGGAATGATAGAGAGAAAAGATACCGAACTTGAACTTGATTGATCAAGAAGCAGATCTTACTGATCTAGAACTTGATTGATCTAGACACAGTGAGCGAAGATAAAATTGATCTTGAACTTGATGGATCAAGACACGATGAGCGAAGATAAACTGTCCAGCTTGATTTGAAGCGATGAAACTGAACACCTACTTAGATTGAGTGTGTGATAGAAGATACTCTTTAAACCCTTGATTGAGTTTAAACGAATAATCAGCTTGATGAAAAGCGATGAAACTGATTAACGTTAAGAGACTGATTCAAACAAAGACAATGTCAGCTTGATATGAAGTGATAAAACTGACATGCCCCTAGTGATTGATTTGATGAAGCTTAGCTGCTTGAAGATTTGAAAAATAAATTTTGACATTTGAAGATGTGAGGTCATATGGTCATGAGTATGCCCCCTCGGGAGTGAAATCGAAAGATAGCGAGGGTACATGATTATAGGCAATTGTTGAGCGATTATAAGTTATTTGAGCACAAATGATTCAGAGGAATATTTGAAAATTAAGCGAGAAATTGAGCGCAAAGTTGATTTGTAGAATAAAATTGAGATTCAACATTGATTTATTGAGAAATTGAGCATAAATTAAAGAAGAGAATGAGCAGTTGATGAAAAGCGCTAAGTGGTGCAAATTTTATGAAAATGACTAGCAAAATGATCTCAAATTTCGATTTTGATCCCAAAAATGGAATCACGATGGACAAATTAGCTAAGGGTACAATTTTCGTGTCCATTGGAGCAACTTGAAAAATTAGGGTTTTGACTATATATGGGGTAAAAGTGTCATTTTCAATTCATTTTAACCCTCTAAGTTTAAAAATTCGAAAAGCCTTCTGTGAAGAAAAATGGTGGTTCCTTATCATGTGCATCAATTTGAGTGCTAGAGACGACATAATCGACCTCGAAATTATGAGCCAACAGTAAGTGATCTATCTTAAGCCTGTTATTCATTTTAAAATTGAATTTTTTTGTTGAATTTTTCATGTTTTGGCATGTACAAGTCGATCATTTTCATTTGTCGTGCGAGACAGGATCATGTCTCATACAACAAACTGATCAATTTTGTTTTGTCATTTAAGTCTACTAGTTTTGTTGTATGAGACCTACCCTTCTGTCGTATGACAACATTCAAAAGAGCCCATTTTGTCGTTTAGGGGCTAGTCCTATGTCGTATCAGCTTGTTTTGTCGTATTAGGCCACTTCCTAAATTGTACGAGTTTTTGTCTATGTGATGTTTTGTCATTTGGAAAACAGTGAGCATTTTTGAAGGTGTAAACTTAAAATTTTGATTTTGCAGTTGATGTAGTTGGATTTGCATGATGTTTTGCTTCCATTATCAGCTACTTTGGAATGTGTCTTGATGATCTTTTGTTTGGTTTTTGTAGGTTCGATTGCCCCATGTATTATTCAGATGTTTATATCCACCTACGATGGCATTAGTTCGGCAATTATCAGATATAGACCAAGTGCATATTGATGCATGTGGATTGACTCAACTTCTTGGGTTGCCTAATATCCGTGTGAATCATGGTATTTTGACTGCATTAGTGGAGAGGTTTCATTTAGAGCATAATATGTTTCATTTGCCATTTGGGGAGATGACCATCACTCCCGAGGATGTATACAAGATTTTGTGTCTCCCTTTTGTTGGGGATAAGGTAGATTATGATCCAGCACAGCATCCTGGGCTTCTAGCCCTGAGGCAAGTGTTTCATGATGTACTACTCAAAATAGCATCTGCAACGCTTGATTTAGTACCTGTTTAAGCTTTGTCAGAAACCTTAACCAAAAACCTGTCGGTGAATAAAATTCACTCACATAACCTATCTGCCTTATTACAAAATATTTTTGCTATCTTATACATAATAGCATTACATGATTTTCTCTCCATGTTATATCAAAAATGACCTATGAGATCTCATACATATATGAGTCTTTACAATACAACATGTCGGCTTACAAATAATTAATTACATTTACAATACAATTCACATAAACAAAACTTGTCTCATGTTGGCTTGGATGTCGGTATACTTCATTGTTGGTGTAATCTGGATGTCGATGAATGACCTTTGTTGTGCCTGCCGGTGCCGGTGAATGATGTTTACGTTGTCGGTGAACCTGTAGAATCTTGTTACTGGTTGGTTGCCATCAATGACAACATCAACCATTCTCATTAAGTGTAGAATGCCAATAGATGGTCATGCTTTGACTGATGAGAAAGACATGGTATGCAGATTGCATAAGGCTTTATATGGATTAAAGAAGGCACCGAGAGCATGGTATGAAATGCTTCATACACATCTAATGAAGATAGGTTTTCTGAGAACCAATGAAGATAGCAACATATATCTCAAATCTGAAGGAGATAAAATACTGGTCAACGAAGTACTTGTAGATGATATCATATTTGGAGGTAATGATGACATGAGCAATGATTTTGCATATGTAATGAAAAATGAGTTTGAAATGTCTCTAGTGGGTGAAATAAAAAATTTCATAGGCTTGCAAATACAACAAATGAAGAATGGTATTTTCATCACACAGTCTAAGTATGTGAAAGAGGTCTTGAAGACATTTGGTATGAGTGACTATAAACCAGTGTAGACACCAATGGTTATAGGTTGTAAGTTGTCTAAGGAAGATGAATCCACATCTATTGATGAGAAGCAATATAGGTCAATGATTGGAAAATTGCACTATGTTGTTCACAGCAGACCAGATCTAGCTCATGCAGTTGGCCCAGTTGTTAGATTCTAGAAGAATCCTAAGGAAACACATTTGATAGCAACCAAGAGGATTTTTAGATATTTTAAAGGTATTGTTGACTATGGATTATGTTATCCATATGGAGGAAATTTTGACTTGAAGGTGTACACAGATGCAGATTGGGTAGGAAATGTTGATGACAGGAAAAGCACAATCAGTGGAGCATTTTTTCTTGGAGGAAGACTTGTTTCATGGAGTAGTAAGAAGCAGAGTTGTACATCACAATCTAACGTTGAAGCTGAGTATGTTGCAGCTTACATGAATTGTACCCAGGCTATCTGAATGAGGCACATTTTGGAAGGTTTTAAGATGAAGATTTCAGAACCTGTAAAGATCTTATGTGATAATACAAGTGTCATAAATATTTCCAAGAAACCTGTTTTGCATGCACGAACCAAGCATTTGAATTGAAGTATCATTTCTTAAGGGAAAAGGTGCAGAGTAAAGATGTGATCTTGGAGCATGTTTCTACCAAGGAGCAGCTTGCAGATATTTTTACTAAACCTCTACCTAAGACTACTTTTGATTATCTTAGAAGTCAGCTAGGGGTTGTACCCCTTCATGAGGTCAGTTGAGCATGATGTAGATGTTACTACTTATCAAATTTCCATTAGTTTCATATCCAAAGTCATACTATATATTCTAGTCGGTTAGTATTACCGAATCATGCAGTCGGTACACACAGAGAAATCGGTATGAACAGTCTAGTCGGTTACAGAAGAAAGCAGTCACAGAACGCAATATTCACCGAGCTGTTTACCGAGTAAAGTTTCAAGGCTACCGAGTGGTAAAGTTACCTCATCGAGTTGATATTCACTGAGTGAAACATTTTACCAAATACATTGAACCTGGACATGCACATGAAAATGTGTTACAAGATCGAGGCACATCTAACCGTTTTTGCATTGGAAATTGCATTAGGAGATTGTGTATGATTACAAGGTCAATCTAACCAATGAGATATTTTGTTTAGTTATTCATTCGAAGAATCTTTTTATAAGATCGAAGCAATGAATTAAATCACCGCTGTAAGAGATCTATTTATACAGCATGATTCTAGGGTTAGAAAGAGGGAATGTGTGTGTGTATGCATGAAGGAAGACTGTTACAGAGACACAAAGAGGTCACCGAGAAGGTTATCAGTGAACAGTCGAAGAATAGAGTAAACAAAAGGGTTTACCGAGTTTCATTATGGGTTACCGAGTGTGTGGGAGAAAAAGTGACACTAAGCAAACATGCCATAATCTCACTTTCAACCACACACTTGTGGAATACGAAAGAGCCTAGAGGTATCACACAATTGGCTACTTCTTCTTGTGGAAGAGAGAACCATGGGCTACCTATTAGGATTTCTATTCCCTTGTTGTAATTGAAAGATAAAATAATGCAAGTTCAATCCCTAACCCCAAAGTGCAAGTATGAACTAATAACAAGATTACAGAATTGAACTTAAATGATGGAAAGCTGTAAACACAAGGATAAGAAAAGAATGTAAATGCGTACCCAGAGTTAAAATCTGACTGAAAATGTTCGGGACGGGGGCGCGGGCGCCACTGTCCTGATTCTGCCCCTGAAACTGCTCCGAAAACTGATGTTTTGCAAAGCTGTCAAAAATGCTGAAAACTGCTGTCAAAAGGACCAGGGTGCCCAGCGCCCCTATCCCAGGGACCAGGGCACCCAGCGCCCCTGTCCTGGCAGGACCAGGGCGCCCCACGCCCCTGTCCTGGCAAGACCAGGGCGCCCCATGCCCCTGTCCTGGCAGGACCAGGGCACCCCACGCCCCTGTCCTGGTCTTTTGCTCTGAAATTTGGTGTGTTATTCTGTCTCTGTCTGCTTCTCCCGGATCTGCAATTTGCGGCGTCGTCCGAATCCTGAAACCTGCACTTATATCTGAAAAGGTGTTTGGGCGGCTATATAGGGTTTTTCCTTAGTCAAACCCCCGCTTCGGTGATTTCCACCTCCACGAATAGCCAAGTTGTATTGTAAAATGTATTGTGTGTGCAGACCTAGTGTGTGTGCAAGGTCCTTAAATGCAAGAAAGCAAACTAGAGCAACCTAGAAAGTAAACCCTAATTGCTTGTAAATGATAATGTAAATGCTCTAAATCAAGATGCAAAGTGATCTAAAGCATGAATAAAGGATATATTGAAGCTTATGCAAAGACATGAAAACAACATGAAATCATACCCAACCCTCAAGGGAGGAGTACAAGCCAATCTTCAGTCGGTAATCTCCTATTGCTCTTCAATGTCTTCCAAGCCCTAAATGAATGAATGAAATTGATGAATGCTTGATGGATGGATGTTGATTGTTGTTGAAGTCTTCAAAGATCTGCTCTTTCGCTGCATATGAGGTTCCTCAAAACGAAAATCCCATCCCTTCAAATGAAGAAAGAGAGCTCTTATGTAGGAAACCCTAGATCGTAAATTCGTATTTTGGCCGACCTAGAGATTGAATATCCTGCCAATTTCTTGGGGTTAAGCTTTATTTTATGATTGGATCGCGCTCCTAAAATTTCGGGAAAAATGTCCGGGACCATGTGCACGGGCGCCATGGTCCCGACAACTTTTCACCAAATTTTCAGGGCCGTCGGATATGATGATTTTAGAGAGAATCCCGAAGTTACAGGTGATTTCGAGATGTTTTGACCCCTGAAATCAAGCCCCCAAGTTCAAAATAGGACCTAATTAGGGTTTTTGATTAAATGATGTATAGGAGGAATAAAATGAAAAGGGCACACTTTAATGAAAGGGCCCAACTTTATGATGTAGGAAATGATAAAATAGGACCTTAGACCTAATTAATTTAATTAATTAAGTGCTAAAGGGGAAATGCAATGCAAAATGCAAAATGCGCCAAGGCGGGTGCTAAACTAGGTGTGAAATTGTACCACCCTAGCAAGTGCGTACAATTTACGACGCTACACCGAGGTATGCTACAAGCTAGGTAATCTTATTCAGAGCTCATAGAATCTGCTTTAGCATTTCAGATGTAAAGCTGCAGATATTTGTAATGATTTTATTGTAATATTTTGAAGTTGTAAGAGAAACCTCTAATAAGGTAAAAGACTCTAACCAAGCCTATAAATTGTAAATCCTTTAACCAGGTGCTACACTTATATAGTGTTGTAAAATCCTTTAGTAAGGTAGATCTAACTGATCTTGATACTCCTAACAGGGTAAGCTATCAGAAATAGCTAAATGTAGCTCTAACCGAGAAATCTTTATTATTGCAGTAGTGAAGTTGTGGGTGCCATTCCTGCCACAGTTTTTCTCTCTAACCAAGAGTTTCTACGTGACCAAAATATATGTGTTATGGAGTGAATCATGTATGATTGTTATCTGTTGATTTTAGTTTTATTTTATGTTACTACACTATTCTATTTATGCATAACAGTAAGGTTATTATTGAAGAAAAGTTTTGGAGTACTGATTCACCCCTCCCCTCTCAGTACATCAGCTTTCCATATTGGGCCTAACAGTAGATTACATCAGTACTGGAGCTACTTGCAAAATTTTACAGCAGGATTGGTGTAGAAGTGGAGTTATTCCACAGGGGGAGCATCAAGTTGCAGGTTGTTAATGTTGAACAATAAAATTTGACATTGTTGTCGAAGGGGGAGAATAACAATGTGATTTGTATGATTGACAGAGAGAAGGAAAACAAGATGAAGACAAGGTGAATACTTGGTAATGTAAACCAGGATTCCTATTCACAATCAAAGCAATCATTGGTATTGATATTTATATTGCCATCAATGCAAAAGGGGGAGATTGTTGGCATTTGCATGAAGATTGCATTAATGATATGTTGTTGTCATTGATGTCAATTAACCGGTAATGATAATGTTGATATTGTTGTAATAATGTTTTGTAACCGGTATGAAGAATTTATGGAGTGAACTGGTATTGCTATGTATTGGAGAGTTGAACCGGTAAACCATACCTATTGATTTGATAAACCCTAACTAATTAAGTTTGGTGATTGGTTATATATATGATCTGATGATGAGCGGTAATGATTATGACACGTATGATTATTGTATGAAGAGAGTTTCAAAGTGATTTTGCCGCGTTGATGAAACAGTTTTTGTCTAGGGAATGAACAAGTATATTGCATATAATACAAAGCGTATGATGAGTTACTGAGTTTGATGAAGTGGTGATCAAGGAGCGATCGAGGTTTTCTTGATTGATGTGCAAAGATTGCTATGTAATCCAACGGTCATACTTGAATTGACTTGTTTGTAATCTCTATGAGAGAATTAGGTTTTTGTTATGTTACCAACCTAATTGATTTGTTTATAAGGTTGATGAGTTGTTTAGTTTCAGAGTTGGCAAAGTTTTAGTTGAGTGTGTGGTTGTCGAACCGGATGATGTATCTACAGTTTGAGTCAAGGAAAATAGGAGCATGAAAAGGATCTGAACAAGCAAGTGTAGTGCTATTCAA
Organism: Cryptomeria japonica; assembly: GCF_030272615.1. Taxonomy (NCBI): domain Eukaryota; kingdom Viridiplantae; phylum Streptophyta; class Pinopsida; order Cupressales; family Cupressaceae; genus Cryptomeria; species Cryptomeria japonica. Next base: position 861,175,363 of record NC_081409.1, read on the forward strand.
ATAGATCAACAAACTCCTTTTGTTTTCTAACAATTACAGCAGATTGAAATCCCCTATCCGGGTAAGCTCTAACAAGCTTGGTGCTATTCAAAACCTCTAACCAGGTGATTCATTAGCTTGGATTTCAAATCCTCTACCGAGGTTACTCCTTACAGGGTATTGCTTCTAACAAGGCATTATAGTCAATCCCTTAACCGGGTGGTCCTTAACAAGATCTGTTCTTAATAGGACTTTTGCAAATCTTTAACAGGCTAGGCTCCTAATAGGGAGAACTTTAGAAGAGTTCAGATAGTTATCTTGTGAGTCTCATCTCAATGTGGTTTTTCCCATTTGGGTTTCCACGTCAAAAATATTGTGTCAAGTGGTGAATGTTTTTGTGGTTATGTTCTTATGGTTGATTTTCTTAGCTACTTAATCCACTTTGATAAATCATGATAACCGGAAGCATTATGAAATGATGTTTTACTTATGTCAGTAAAATCATTTGGATGTTTATGAGTTTGAAGTTGTTTACTGTTAATTTGTTGTAACAGACAACTGGTTTATCTTGAGGGTTTTTATCTTGACAGTGATATTGCATTGATAGTTCTAAGTTTACTTTGAGAGATTGATTTTGAGATTGGTGAAGTTAGTATCAGTTTTTCTATCTACTAATTCACCCCCCCCCCCCCCCACTCTCCATAGTCGACTGGATTCTTATTCTTTCATCATACCATCATAAGGTTTAGGGTTTTATACTTTAAAAACTCTCAAGACACAGAAGATAAACCCTAAACCTCAAGATAGAAAAAATTTCAAAAAAGAATCCCAACAAATCTTTCCATCCCATCAAGAGTTTTTCTTCTTTAATTATCTAACTTAATTTTTTATCGACATTTTAAATTTTTTAGGTGAAAAATGATAAATAGATTTGCAAATTATTTATATTGATATATAATGAAAATTCAACATTAAATTAAGGAACAAATAAATAAACATAAGTTATACACATAATATTTACTTAAATTTAAAATTATATATTAAATCTATTTAAATATTATATAGAGAGAAATAACAAAAATATGTATTAATATATCTTAAATAAAAATAAAATATATATTAATGTGTAAAACTAAATATAAATATTGTCACGATAAATAGTTTGCTCCTTCCAATTAAGTTATCTTCCATCGGAACAAAGTGAACAAATTACAATCGTAAACAAAAACGTAATACTAACTTGTTAAAATTAAGTATGTTTACATGCATGTCAAAAGTAGAACTTTAGTAGCCCCCTAGAGTTGTTTGACCATGTGAACGAAAGAAGAATGAGATGACATCTCATGGAGTACGATCATTGCAACATGCATTGCTACATACAACAATGATAAAGTAAGGCAACAAAGAGTAAATTTTTATTGTAAGTCATCAAGTTAAATCAATTTTTCTAAATCAAAGCTAAGAAAATTAGACCAATTCAACTAATATAATTTCACATCTATATATAATGAATTAACCTTAACATTAAGATAATGCAATTTTGTTTCACTCAAGCTATGCATTCCTAACATAACTACAATTATTTAATTTTAGTTAAAAAATACACATAACTCTAGTTATAAAATGAATATTAGATTTGAACATTTATTAATATTTCTCCTACACTAAATGGACAAGACGTGATACCTCTTCAAAAGAATAAGTTGGATCTACTTTAATGAGCATTCCTTGATTAAGATTTCCTTTGATATTATTATTTTTTAATCAATGCAAATCAAGCATATCCTCAATCGATAGAATTAATCCTAATAGTTGGAAGGTCCTCAATGATCGAATAAGCATGCCAATGCTACCACAATCCACCAGTACACTACGTAGAAAAATAAATATATGAATGACATTAGAATGTCATGTCATGAAGTACTCCACACAAAGTTGAGTAGGCTTCATAGTAAATCATGTTTGACAATTGTTACCATACATATCATATATATAGTAGCTCCTATCCCAATTGTAATATTGACCCTGTGAGTTTAATAGCTTGTAGCATACTATTCACACATGCATACTATTCACAATAGTGACTCTCAAACATGGGACAAACAGTATTTAAATTATAACATTGAAAAAAGAGAGAGCTTAAATAAATTATTCCTTCCAAAGCTTTTTTTTAGAAGAATTCCTTTGTTGAATGGCTAAACATAATTTAAATTGGGTTTATATGTATGACCAAAGTAAATCATTTTTCCTTCCAACAACAAAGGTTTTAAAGTGCATAATTTATGTTGAATCTACACTGCCTTGCATCCTAATTTATGATGTACAATAATAAGTATAAGTAAAAGTATATTTTGTATTTCAATATAAACCCCACGTGGAGCATATTTTTATCCTATGTTAATTATTTCATTCCATAATAATTGCAACCTTAACAATGTATAAATTAAAACTCCATATACCATCTCATAAGGTTAAAATAGAGTCAATTGCAAGTGGAATTCATGCAATACATTGACATTATTGCCTACAGTATGCAATGGTCAAGGAAAAATAAAATCTTTGTCATGTATAGGTGATTTTGGTGTCCAATAACTTAGCCTTTTCTTGTGGTTTTTTATATATTTTTATATATATTGAATAAATTATTACATACATTTTAAAGAACAAGAAAAGGAATATTGAAAAGAACAAATATTATCATATTTTGACCTTGAATTCAACATGGTAATTTGTAGGAAAGAAGGACCAATCATGTACTTAATTTTATTATTTCATATTATTAGTGATGAATATTTAAATAAATTTATATGATTATTTTTAATTTATTTATTATATCTACGGTATTTGGGATCTACAATTGATAGGCACTTTTAGTTGTGCAAGATGATTAAAGCTATCTTAATCATATATATCTAAGAAGTACATTTAGTTGCCATTGGTCAATGTGTTAGTGTGATTGTAATAATAATGTTCCATGAGAAATTCTCATCTATCAAGATTAAAACACACTTGCACATTCCTAAAACCAACAATTACATGCAAACTATTGTCACCTAGCTACATTTATCCTCCATCATAAGCGTGGTAGAAAGATAGTTACTCCTTTTGAGGATTCATTAAATACCTTTATAATTGAAGCTATCTTAATCATCTATATCTAAAAATGCATTTAGTTGTAATTGATCAATGTGTTAGTGTGGTTGTAATAATCATGTTCCATGAGACATTCTCATCCATCAAGATTAAAACACAACTTCACCTTCCTACAACCAACAATTTTGATTGCAAACTATTGTCACCTGGATACATTTCTCCTCCATAATAAGCATGGTATAAAGATAGAAACATGAGTTAATTAAATAAATACCAAAATTCTTCTCTCTCTCTCTCCTCTCTCCTCTCTCTCTCTCTCTCTCTCTCTCTCTCTCTCTCTCTCTCTCTCTCCTCTCTCCTCTCTCTCTCTCTCTCTCTCTCTCTCTCTCTCTCTCTCTCTCTCTCTCTCTCTCTCTCTCTCTCTCTCTCTCTCTCTCTCTCTCTCTCTCTCTCTCTCTCTCTTTGTATCTCTATCTATTTATTTTTCTCTCTCACTCCTCTTTACCTCTTTTTATCCATATATTTCTCTATCTCTATCTCTCTATCTCTCTCCTCATCTCTCTATATATTTTCCCTATCCCTCTCTATCTCTCTATATCATCATCTATCTACATCTCTCACTCTCCCTCTCCCTAGATATATATTGTACTATCTCTCCCTCTCTATATATTTAGATCACCATCTATATACATTTCTCCCTCTCCCTCTATGTATTGAACTAGATCTCTTTGTCTCTCCCTCGTAATAATTTGTCAAATATAACCAAGATCTAGAGCACAATGAATAGAAAAAATAAGAGATGAGATTGACTAATCTCATGAAGATGCAAAATATGATCAACTCGATCATTAAAAATTACATACAATGAAGATGAGCCTACTTATAAAGGCAAGGCCATATGGATATGTGAGAACACAATCATGACATGTGGTTCAATGAGAAACAAGGGTAAGTGAGGGTAAGTAGGAGAAATAATAAAGTATTCCACAAGAGGTGGATCACCCACCAAAGATGGAATATAACAAGATAAGACCACAAAAGGTGGAATTTCTCCTACAAACAACTTCCCTATTTGCACAATTCCCTAAGTGTCTCATATCCAAACTACTATGAAATGCATTACCCTAAGTCTACTTAAGTAAAAGATAATTATGAGGCACAATTTACATCTCTCTCTCTCTCTCTCTCTCTCTCTCTCTCTCTCTCTCTCTCTCTCTCTCTCTCTCTCTCTCTCTCTCTCTCTCTCTCTCTCTCTCTCCATTTCTCTCTATCTCTATATATCTCCTTATATATCTATTTGTATCTTTATATCTCTTCAACATCTATTTAACCCCTTCTCTCATTTGTCCATCTTATTATCTCCATCTCTATCTCTCTTTCTCTTCTTGCTCTCTCTACCTCCTCAATCTTTCCTTGTTTATCTATCCCTCTTTATATTTTTATCCCTCCCTCTCTCCTTATTGCAAGCATAATGTGATCTTGTTGCTAATGGAACTTTATTATCTTCCTAATTTAGAGGTTTTGTTTTAGTCATGTTTGGATCCTAGTTCTAGACCTTTGTTGCACAAACAATATCATTTCCTAAATTTCCTACCAATTGACCTCATGTACTGCATAATTATATGCAAAAAATAGACCAATATATTTTCTAAATGATCTTCCAAACATCTTCGGCAAGCCCATTGCACACCAAGGTGCAATTGCTAGCATATATATTTTTTAAATATTTGCTATAGAAATGGTAGATTTTTTTTTTTAAATGTCTTTATTTCAATTTTATACTTATACATACATACATACATACATATATATATATATATATATATATATATATATATATATATATATATATATATATATATATATATATATATATATATATATATATATATATATAACTTAGAATTTTGAAGAGGGCATATCTTGTTTTTTATGTGGTTATTTTTTTTATATTAAAAATAAGGGGATCACCAGTTACATCAACATGTACAAATAACCGAGGCCCAGCCTCACAACAAGAGAATCACGAAATTATGGGTGTCCACCCAGGCAGTCCACCCCATAGCTCCCTCCATCCACACAATGTTTTTATTCTCCTGTATCTGAGCAAGCACAAGGATTTGGTCCTTTTTGGAGTTTTTGTTTTTCTTAACCTCCTAGCTAATCATCTTGAGAGTCTTCTCGAACATCTGCAGGTTATCCATGTTCTTCCTCCATTCATAGTCATCTGTCATCTCAAAAATGGCATATCCCTCCTTCAGGAACCTTTTGAGATTTTCCTTAAGAACTCTGGGGTTGTTTTGATACCTTTAATCATTTCTACATTTCCAGATCTACCATAAGATGTTAGAAGAGAGAATGTTCCAAAACAGATGATTATCTTTTTTTAGCCCCTCAATTTACCTAGTAATAATTTCAAGAATATTAATATTGATAGGATAAGAGATACCAAACATATTCCAAATTTCCTTAGCAAAAAATCAGTCAAAGAGAATGTGTCTTCCAGTTTCAGGAAGCCTTCATAAATTACAGTAATTAGCTACAGAGGTGTCTTTTCTAATTGGGAGTCTGTCAAGAAGCAGGTGCCATTTAAAGCATTTTATTTTAGGTTCAACAGAGCCTTTCCATAATATAGTAAAATATTTCTTCCAAGAGAAAATGCCAAGATAGGAGTACCAAACAAAATTGACATGGTCAATGATGGCATCATTATATCCAATCACTTTGTAAATGTTCTTAGCTTTGATTTTGGATAAAATGTTCCCATCCGGCCATTTACAGTTTAAGTATCTATGTGAGTCCACATGACAGGTAGTAGGCAAGTCCTTGATAGCTTTAAGAATCATATTATAAGTTTTCTTCTGGGAGGTCGGGATATCAAAATTGCTTCTAAGATCATTCCAGTTGATTAACTTGTCATGCTCAAAGAGGTCAGTCAGCTGAGAAATGCCCATACTGGACCAGTATCTAGCAAAGCAGCCTTGGGAGAGGGCGAGGGGTTTGTTAGATAAGTGCAAGTTCCACCAAATGGAACTTTCACCATATAGCTGATTATCATCATGGAAATCCTTGATAGTAATATATTTCCTGACATAACTCTAGGCTTTCCATATGGACCTAAAGACAGGGGATCCTTGAACAACAATAGGAAAGCTACCAATAATCAAATCATTAAAAGGTAGATTCTTCCAAGATTTTTCATTTTTGGGGAATCCCCTTTCTATATTGTTCCTAACAAGGATCTTCCATGGATCATTACCATCCATAGAGTGAAAAATCCATTTGGTAGCAAGGGAAATCCCTTGAAGTTTAAGATCCTTCAATCCCAAGCCCCCAAGGAGCTTATCAGAGTGGCACCAATCCCACTTAACAACGTGCATCTTTCTATTTCCTTTACCATCAGACCATAGGAAGTTTCTGACAACCTTTTGGATTTCCAAGATTTGGTAATTACTGAACATCCAAGCTGAGGAAGAGTAGATATTATAGGAAGAGAGAATTTTTTGGCAGACTTGAACTCTGTCGGCTAAGGATAAAGATCTGTTATGCCACTTATCCAGCTTCTTAGTGATTTTATCTTTAACCCAGGACCACATATCTTTTAAGGAGGGTTCAATAGAAAAGGGGATGGCCAGATATCTCACAATTTTATGAGGACCTCCCCATTGAAAATCATAATTTTTAAGCTCGTCAGGGGGCTGAACATCCCATCCAAGACATATAGATTTGGAGTGGGATAAACAAGCACTAGAAATAGTGCAAAAGAAACTGAGTTTGTTCTGCAGAGCTTCAAAATTGTTAGCACCGGCTTCAAAGAAGATAGCAGTATCATCGACAAAATGGCATTTTATAAGCTCATCATCATTACGGAGAGAGATGCCCTTAACCACAGGGGAGATAGAGTTATCCCTAAGAATGTAGTATAGGGCATCAGAGGTGATAACAAAGAGGTCAGGGGCCAAGGGGCAACCTTGCCTGATGGATCTACCAAGGGGGAAGGAGTAAAAAAGAGAGCCATTAACATCAATCTGTGCAAAGGCATCATTGAGAAACATATTAACAAAGTTGCAGAAAACTCTAGGAAATCCAAAAGCCTCAAGCATCATGGAGATAAAGCTCCATTCCACTCTGTCATAGGCCTTCTCGAAGTCCAGAAGAAACATGGCAGAATTTTGGTGGGAGTGATTGGCCCAATTCATGGCTTCCCAGCTGGTAATAAGATTCTCAAGAATATATCTTCCTTTAATGAATCCAGTTTGAGTAGAACAAACAAATTTGGGCAGGATATTCTCAAGTCTCAGAGCCAAAATTTTGGCAAAAATTTTATAAGAGACATTAAGAAGAGTGATAGGTCTCCAATTTTTTACGAGAGCCTTGTCCCCATCCTTAGGAATCAATTTGATAATACCCCTGTTGATAGAGCTACCTAGGGAACCTCTAGATAAGGCTTCTGAGTAAATATCTTGAAGATCTTTACATATCCAACTAATGTTAGCTTTATAAAACTCCACAGGTAGGCCATCAGGCGCAGGGGCTTTGTCATTATTAAGGGAGTTGATGGTTTTTCCAATCTCTTCCAAGGAGATATCTTTGGATAGCAGATCATCATCAATATTGGATATCCTATTCGAGATAAGAGATCTGCACTGATTTCTAAGGGAAGTAGCCTCCTCCGAATCCTCAGAGGTGAAAATTTTTTGGTAAAATTCAGCAAAGGCCTCTTTGATGTTGTCAAGGTCAGGAATTTCTTGATTATCAACAATAATTCTTTGTATCTTTTCATTGGACTGTTTATGCTTTATGAGGTTAAAGAAAAACTTAGAACCACGATCACCAAATTGAAGCCAATGGGCACGAGATCTAATTTTGGCACCTCTAGTTTTAACCTATTGGTGTTGTCTAAGGGCTTCCTCAGCATTGAGCACTTGAGAGATGAGATTATAGTCTGAGGGGTTGGCTTGAATGTCATTTTTAGCTCTCTGAAGGTCAGAGGAGAGATTTTTTTTAGTGAATCTATAGTCTTTGGCTCTTTTTTGGCCAATAGTTTTTAACAGATTTTGCCAAGCGAGAATGTTCATGTTCCATCTGTCAGTATGGGAGCTTGAGGAAAATTTATACCTATTAATGAGTCTAATGATATGAATGGCAACAAGAATGTCTTCATCTTTAAGAAGGCTAGTATTCAAGATAAACTTAGGATTGGAGCCTTTTCTGAGCATAGGGGAATTATAAAATCTAATACAAGAAGAGATAGGATGGTGATCGGAGAGGGAAGTGGACGTGACGAGGACAAAGTTGCCCAAGTTATCAAGCAGGACAGAGAAGAAATTTTTATTAACATAGAAACGGTCTAATCTGGAATAGATTCTAGAGGGCCCTTGTTGGAAATTACACCATGTATGCCATATGCCTGGATTAGTGTCTTTATTTCCAGCCAAGGGGTCAAAGAGAAGTTTAGCATTTTTCATTCTATTCTAGTGGATTTTTTCCGGGTCTTTCCAAGCAAACGGAAGACCACCAACTTTGTCCTCTTGGTATTCAACCATATTGAAGTCCCCACCCACAAGCCATGGGATATTAGGGAGAGTAGCCAGCCAATCCCAGAGGCACGCTCTCTCCCTAAAATCATTCGAGGCATAAATAGAGCAAATGCCAAAGGTATTGTTGTTGTAGTTAATAGTAATCCACACAGGTCTGTTACAAGGGGAGATCACATTACCAATGATATAATTCCCCCATTCTGGGTTAACCATAAGTGCAACTCCACCCCTGCCCCTAGGGTGGTTAGTGCAGAATTTGATAGCATCTTTCCAAAGGAAGTTAAGATTGGTTTCAAGCATGAAACCAATAGCTTTAATCTCCTGTAACATCAAGAAGTCCATGGACTTACAAGTATCTAAATAATGCTTAATAATAAATTTCCTGTCAGGGGATTCAAGTCCCCTTATGTTCCAAGAGATGCAATTCATGAGGAAACATGGGGGGGAGGAGAACATTGGTCTGTTGAACCCACAAGTAGGGTCATAGCAATAGAGGGGGTGTCCCCGTGCTTTTTATTGGAGGAGTTCTTATTCTTGGAACCCAAAGGCCTCCCCCATTGTTTCGATGTGGGGAAAACACCCTTGAATTCATCATCATTAACTGAGACAGCAGGGGACAAGATATCCAACTCCATGGACTGCTTGGAGTGGAGATTAGCAGAATCCGAGTAATGTTTACCAGCAAGGATGACCTCAAGCACACAGTCATCACTTAGCTCTTTGAAAATCTTATGAGGGAAGTTTTGGGGAGGGTCCGAGTCAGTGCAAAATATAGAGGGGTCCTTGTTGAACAAATTAGTTGGGGGGGGGGGGGGGGGGGGCTACTTTGGGTTTCTTGAGAGACCACCAGGACGGGGTTGTCTGCACTTGAGGCTAGAAGAGGACTTAAGTACTGGGAGCCCATAGTGGAGGTGTTCCTCTGCTTATTGGTCCTACGCCTACGTTTATTAGACTTGTTTGCCACAGTTTGGAAATCATCATTTTGATTCTCATTTTCAACAGACACGGAGTTAGTCGAGATTATGACAGGGGAAGGAGCAGCAGGGAGGGGATTAGAGTGTTCACCCACATGAGGGGTTTTGATCACAAAGGATTCCACATTAGGGTTAGCAGTATTGGTGGGTTTTTGGAGGGGCGAGGGCTTAGCCAGCGGATGTTTTTTTTTTAGGATGGGGCAGTCCTTCCTCAAATGCCCTTCCCTTCTACATAGGAAGCAAGCATTCAGAGCTCCAAGAACTTCAATAGGGCAAGAATAATTATCGTCAGTAATGCTAATGTTGATTTCATCTGGAATCTCTTTACTAGGATTCAACGAAATAAGTATCATGGCATGCATATGCGGAACCAATCTCACCGTGTCATCCATTCGGATGACTTTACCAAGTGGTTCAAGCAATTGCAGAAGGAAATGCCATAGAAAAGGCGGGATTTGTTTAACCAAGATCCACCGAGGGGCTGAGAGGGCAAGAACTTCCTCATGAATGGCCTCGGGGGACCAAGCCAGGGCACGAAAGGAGGTAGAACCCACGGTCCAATACTGTTTTTTAAGCACTTCGGCCTGGGATTCGTGATTAGCAAAGAAAATCACATCTAATCTTTTTTGAATTTGTTTGCAAAACGAAATATGAAAGCCAAGTTTCAAGTTCCAATAGTTATGGAACCAATCATCTAAAAAAATTCTGGGAGGGCATTTGTCTACTTCAACAGTAGAGAAAAAAATAGCAGAATTCCTTAACCTATTTTTTTCCTTCACAATTTCAACAAGCATTTCCGGATTCGGAGAAACAGAGAAAGGTAAAGTAGCAGCAACAGCCCCATTTCTCATATCGGTTTCAAAGGCTCCAAGAGCACTCGCACAATACCGATTTAATATTAATATTTTGGCTAGTAAATGGTTGCCAAATTTAAAATAAAAAGATGAGAATTTTTGTTGACACACTTACATTAATATGCTCACGCCATTACATTGTAAAGTTATAATTTGTAAATATATAAATATTATTATTTTTAGATAATTAGCATAAATAATTAAATACGATATGCGAGAAAAATAACTATTATTTCAATAAAAAATTCTTCCAAAAATAAATTATTAAAATTATAATAATTAAATATATTTTATAAAAATTTAATTTATTGTATATTTAATAATTATAAGAACATTAATTATTCTTTTATTCTTTTCTTATCATTATAGATATATTATAATACTATGGCCATTGAACAATTTTTTGTTTTCATTCAAATAAAAAGTTGTAAGCAATTAGATTATTAAAAGATTGAAAATTAAAGCAATATTAGATTAAATGATTTTAGTTAAATTAAGATTTATAAAATATTATAATTTAATGATTGAACACATTAAATAAATATTATAAATTATATAGTAATATTAAATAATAATTTCCATTAAAATTATATCATTTAATATTATTAATTAATATATTATTTATAATCTCATAATTTAAAAAATATTAAAAAATAATAATAATAATATAATTCAATATTTTAGATAAGTATGAAGAAACAATTTTTTAAATATTTAATTTCTTATAAGTTATATTAGATTTACCAATCATTATAATACAGAACAAACTTTAATGATTGAAAACTATATACATATATCGATCGTAGAGGTTAACTCATACGTATTAGGTTAACTCACAAGGTATTTTAAAAACGTGTAACCACCATTAACTAATGCGCATTATTATATAATATAATAAAAGTATGCCGTATCAAATAAAAGGCATAAATTCATATTCGATTTGCTTCATTTTACATCTTGAAATATGCTATAGAAAAAGCTATTCTATGAGATAGGATGATAACTAATTATAGGTGGATTTGGTCTTGTCACTTTGTGTGGTAACTTTATTTGAAATATATTGGTACTATTATCCAGGTTAAAAAATTATTCTATGGATTGAAAATGCACAATGAAAATATAAATAGGAAGTTTAGGATAAGTTTAAATGTGAATAAGGATAAGTTTAGTTTTTTTATTCGTCAATCATTATTTTGATGTTTAGGATTATATTTGTTGAAGATAAGTTGTGATTCTTGGTGTTTCTTTAGATTGTTTTTCTGATGTATTATTGATGTTTTTTGTTCTTGGATTCTTATTAATCTTGTCATATTGTTGTACAATTGATTTATTCTTCCTTCATGATAGGACTGCATTTTCTTTTGCAATTTGACATTGTTCGATAAAAAGAAGCATTAAAGAAAAGTATATGAAAACAAAACATATCTTAGAAATTCTTCCTAATGTATTATTGATGTTTTTTGTTCTTGGATTCTTATTAATCTTGTCATATTGTTGTACAATTAATTTATTCTTCCTTCTTGATAGGACTGCATTTCCTTTTGCAATTTGACACTGTTTGATAGAAAAAAGCATTAAAGAAAAGTATATGAAAACAAACCATATCTACGAAGTCAAGATGAAGGCGGAGAATTCAAATTTGAATTGGGCGGGATATGCCAAGGTGGCCAACGGTGGTCCCCATAATCTTCACAGCTTTGACCTAGCGATGACCTGTCTGGCCACCTATATTTGTGTTACCGACAAATTGCAGCTGCAACTTTTAATCATTAATTTGATAGGCCATAGCAAGTACAACAATTATTGCTATAACTGGAGTGCAAGATTTCTCCAAAATAAAGATCTTTGCAAGTTGGAGGATGAGATAAGAGGTGTCCTTTCGCATGCTTATCAGAGCTGGTGGATGCATGCCTTGGGAAGCACCATAAATGATAATTATTGTCATTTTTACCACACTTCGGCTAAAATTTTGTTGATCATTTTTTCTTTTCACACTGGTTTCTCCCTCTGCAAGTCCATTACCAGTTCGGCGCTGCTTACCAACATCACTCTAGAGGAAACTAATATGGGAGGGGATTTAGTCCGGGTTGAGCCTAACATTGTTGATGACTACTTTCGCAATTACCCTTGTGTGTGGATGTATGTCAAGGAAGGGGGCATTGTTCCATTCATGGAAGCCATGATTGGGTTCGATGAAAGTCTCTCCATGCAATTTGTCAGCAGCTGGAATGACAGGAGAGTCATCATGGGGGATATTTCTTTTGAAATTAACGAAGATGTCATTGCCCAGGCTACGGGGCTGTCTACTAAGGGAAGAAAATGGAAGAAGACTAGCAGGGTCACAGATGAAACCAGTATGAACAGATTCTACAAAAAGGGTGAGGAGCCAGTTAAGTTGCAAGGGGGCTTCAACAGAGAGTGTCTTCCTTATCTGTGGGACCAGGTGTGTAAAATTATCATGAAGTATTTTACCCTTGAGGGTAGATATGGGGTTTTCTATTACTACCACTTCTCATTGCTTAATCATTTTCGCAACCATGATACTATTTCCTTTCCTTTCTTTTTACTACATGCTTTGGAATCCACTGTTAAAGATGTTCGTCAATGCATGAGTCGGGACAGCAATTTCACCATCCTTCACCAGGGTTTAATGTTTCATCTTTACAATTTCCATCAGGCCCTATGTTCGCCCAAACCTATCTTTGTCCAGCTTGCCCCCTCCTACCTGGGCCCCTCTGCTGGTGCTAAAAAGGGAAATAAAAAGACCTTGAAAAAGCCTATTACACCTTGTCAATCCCCGGGCCACGCCCCCCTCATTTCCCCTCCTAAAATAGGGGGAAAAAATAAATGTAATCCTTTTGCTACCAAAGTTGCCTCCAAAAAACCCATAAATGAACCCAAGGTCCTGTTAGTGGAGTCTGACACGGAAGATGGTGTGACCCCTCGTAGGTCCAACAAATTTGCTGGTAAATCGCGTACAAAGCAAATTGTTGTGAGGAAGAACTATGTCAAAGATGACATGGAAAATTCTGAGAAGGAGGAAGGTGATAAGGGTGAGGATGAAATGGAGGCCACAGAGGGTTTGGAGTCTTCTAAGCTAGACACCATCGGCCCTGACTTTGATACCGTGCAGGAAGAAAATAAGAACACCTCCCCATTATCTACCACTTCCCCCCCACATAAACAGATCTCTGAGGAGGATGGGAGGAAGTCTGAGGGTGGTCAGACTGTTGTTGATGGAGGTGAGAAGGAGGAGGTTGTTCAATGTGCGAGATGTAAAGCTATCTCTGAGGATCTGAATGGTGTGAAAAAGAAGCTTGACTCTCTGGATACCCATGTCAACAAAATTGTGAAATTTGCCCTGAAGGTCACACATTCCTTAGCCACTACTTTGTGCCTTCTACATCAGGATAAAGAGAATCAGGGTGGCTTGGGAGGTGACACCACGAAGGAACTGTTTGATTTCCTTGCTGATGATTGGACCGGTCTGCTGCTCTCCCAACACTTGGGGGCTGGAAAAAATGATTAATGGGTGTTGCTTTCTTTTTTTGTTTAAGTTTTCAAATCAAGATCGGCTGGATCCTTGTTATGTTTAATTTCATTATCAATCCTATGAGGCTTGTTAAGACTCTCTTTATTTTCTTTAGTTATTGCAGTATGAACATTATGCTTACTCATAGGGATAGGTGGTTTAAGGATACTTTCTTTAAGGATACCTGTTGTTTAAGATGCTATATGGACGGGATTGTTATCAATCTTGGGTTATTCTATAGCTACAAGTGGTTTATGTTTTTGATGATTAAAATAGGGATTGGCTGATTGTCGTTAGCTTGTTGTGTGTGTGTTGGTTATGCTCTCTTTGAGGCTTGTTGTGTATTATGGGTTAGCCCCCTAGTTTTGGCTGCTTTATTATCAAAAATATATCTTAGAAATATTGCACTCACTAAAATTTCAAGTTATCATTGCGAAAAAAAAGAAGAAGAGCAAAATCACCATAAAAATGTGGAAGCTCATTAACCTTATTTTCCAAATTTTATCACTAAGTAAATTATAATTTAAATTTGATAAAATTGTGTAATATTTAAAAGTAGCTTTATGTTTAGCTTCATAAAAGATTTTAAACACATACCCATTTTAAAGATAAAAAATTAATTAAATGAGCATTAAATACACTAGATTATGTGGTTGATATGTATGCTTTAACATTAACCTCTATAATAAGCTATACTTTTAAATAAAAGTTAAGAATTATTTTTTCCTATTTTTCTCACTAAGAATAGTGGTAGTCAAGGCATCTATTTATTGTAAAAGATGTCTCAGATTTGCATTGCTAATGCTAAATATAATATATTTTATATACAATTGTTATTTTATCTTCTAGTGATTTTGTCTTCATGTGGATTGTTTGTATCCCACTATGAGGAACTAGGCATCTCAATTTGAGGTGGAATGGTTTGGACAAGTTTCAACATCTTGTGGTGTGTGTAAGGTCATCATCAAAGATGTTATATATGATAGATTCTATGATGTGTAATAGTATATAAGAGGGATATTGGAACCTTGACTACTATTATAATATGTTGTTACAATTTTTCATGGAGAATAGTATGAATTTTGAACTAGGACAAATTGTGATGCCCAAGTTTGGGTGGTCAAATATTATAGTTTATGAAAATACAAGTATGCTAGAAATATGATATGAATAACTAGTTGCCTATGACAACTTATAACATTTGTAAGGATCGTAAGAAATTGTATAAAACTACTAAGAGAATCATAACCAAGGGAGGTGTTTTAATTTGGGCCTATGCAAGTTGGGCACCAAACCTTCTTGGTTTCCCAACGATTTTCCAAAACCATCTCATGGTTTCTAGTTTGTGCATCCCCTATTTATTTAGCGCTTGGACCAATAGTTTGTATGGTTGATTTGCAAAAATTATTATATTCCCATATTGACTCCAAATTTACATGATGAAAATTCTACAATAGCTTGCTCTATAAATATTGAGTATTCTATTCATTTATTGAATAATACATTAGGTTGCCTTGGAGGATAGGTTTTTTTCTCCCAACAGGATTTCCCTATTTACATATTGTGTTATTATATATTGTATTTTTTATATTCATTTATGTTTCTACTTTCTCTAAGTTGCAAAGATTAAAATTTGCATAATGTTCCCCACATTAGATTGGTGTACGAGGAATTTTTGTGTGTCTTTCTTCCTTTTGGTTTGTATAGAGATTGATCACCTTTGATCCTAGTTGTTGGGTATATTTTTTATGTACACTAGAATTCAATTGTGCAAGGGAGTTTGCATGAAGTATTTTTTATCTTAGTATAGGAAGAGATGGAAAGCACATATGAAAGAATAGAAATGAATAATTTTAATGGAAGTAACTTGGAGCTTTGGAAGGATAGGGGAGATATGCTCATGGACAAATATTTATGGATTAAAATACCTACTACCACATGTTTGAGTATGAAATAAGAAAAATAATAATTAATCGAAAAAAAATGAAAGGATCTTGTATTTATTTGACATATTCAATTTTACTATTTTTTATGAAGAGACCATTGTAGTAAGCCTTTAGGATAAGCCCGGTAAAATTTATTAGGCTAAATCCATAGTGAATAGGTTATTCCTAAGAAAATAGTTGTATTCTCTTCGAATGAAAGACATTGGATTTGTAGCCAATCATTTGAATGACTTCAATGTGCATGTTATCCAACTATCTCCATTGGAGTGAAAAAAGAGGAGGAGGGTCATTGTATTACTCTACTATATTATTGTCTTGATTTGTATGACCATCTTGTGATGGCATTGGGAGCACTACCATCACATTCAATATGGATGAGGTAGAACTACATCATTACTTTTTAAAGAGGTGTGTCAGAAAACTTCTAAAATAACTAAGGAGACCCTTATAATTTATGGAAGATTGAAATAAAAAGGTAAGAAGAAAGATGAAAAGAATGGCAATTCAAGATCTAAATACCAAAGGAGATATATCTATTGGTAAGTCCAAGGCACTATGTTGTAATTGCAACAAACCTAGATATTTTTTAAAGGGTTATAATGAGGAGAAAAAGAAGAAGAAAAGGGGAACAAGAAGAAGTTTTTTATGATGAACTTGATAGGTCCTCCCAAGATGACGATGATTTATTTATCAAACCCTTGGCTACACACAAATTGCAAAGTGTGTGGCTTATTCATTTTGATGCATATCTTCACATGACCTCACATCAAGGATGGTTCACTAAGTACACAAAATTGATCATAGGAAAGCATTCCTAGCTAATTATTCTCACTTGAAGATAGGTGGTTGTGGATGAATTTTTTTTTTACTCCTCAATGGACATGTGAAGGGGATATAGGGTGTGCTACATATCCCTAGTTTATGGTAGAATCTATTATCCATAAGTAAATTGAATGATATAGGTGTACAAGTTTTTTTCCTAAGTGGAAGGTGCAATGTTGTTAGAGGAGCTATGTGCTCACAAATGGTGCTTGAATTGGAACTTTATTTTAGCTTGATGAATGAACAATTCAATGTAATATTTCTTTTATTAGAATGAAAAGATATATAAATTCTTCACCTTCACCATTGGAACCAACAACAAAGAGTTGTATTTGGTCCACTTTTGGGTAGCTAAGGGTTTCCATTCTTTGGATAAAAAAATTCATACTAGGAAAATAATGGTATGCCACTAGAGACTTGTTTATATAGGTGAGAGTGGTGTTCAACCTATAAAAAATAATCTTGAGTTTGACTTTTACAAACATTGCATATATGAAAATTAAACTTATGTTTAATCTTTTTCTAGTTCTCACAAATTTTCTTGATAGATATTGGACTTGGTAAATTCCAAAAAAATATGTCATAATAGTTGTGTGTGTGTGTGTGTGTGTGTGTGTGTGTGTGTGTGTGTGTGTGTGTGTGTGTGTGTGAGAGAGAGAGAGAGAGAGAGAGAGAGAGAGAGAGAGAGAGAGAGAGAGAGAGAGAGAGAGAGAGAGAGAGAGAGAGAGTTTATTTTATAAAAAGTACAACTAAAATATTTAATCATTTTACATAATTAAGGATCTAGTTGAAATCAACCTATTAAAAATATTAAGTTTTTAAGGATTGATAATAGTGATATGTTTTATTCAATAAATTTTGACAAGTTCTGTAAAAATTATGGTATAGAATCACATAAGACAACCCATTGTGCCTCTTATTAGAATGTATTTGTAGAAAAGATGAATATGGAATTGATGTGTGTGTGTGTGTGCGCGCGCATGCATGTGTGAGTTTATTTTATAAAAAGTAAAACTAAAATATTTAATCATTTTACATAATTAAGGATCTAGTTGAAATCAAACTATTAAAAATATTAAGTCTTTAAGAATTGGTAATAGTGATATGTTTTATTCAATAAATTTTGACAAGTTCTGTAAAAATTATGGTATAGAATCACATACAACAACCCATTGTGCCTCTTATTAGAATGTATTTGTAGCAAAGATGAATATGGAATTGATGTGTGTGTGTGTGTGCGCGCGTGCCTGTGTGAGTTTATTTTATAAAAAGTAAAACTAAAATATTTAATCATTTTACATAATTAAGGATCTAGTTGAAATCAAACTATTAAAAATATTAAGTTTTTAAGAATTGGTAATAGTGATATGTTTTATTCAATAAATTTTGACAAGTTCTATAAAAATTATGGTATAGAATCACATACAACCCATTGTGCCTCTTATTAGAATGTATTTGTAGCAAAGATGAATATGGAATTGATGGCAATTACTAGTAGTATACTTAGTCACAAGGATAACTTTAAGAAACCCTCCCCTAGAAAAATGTATAAAATCTTGGTGAATTTTTTGTTATTTGTAGAAATAACTTTTAACTATATTTGCAAATTGTTCATTATTTGGAGAAACAAAATATTAATGTTGTTTGCATTTTTTTTTAAATCAACCAAAATTAGTAGAAAATATTGGTGAATATTTATCGTCCTTAAAAAATAAAACATATTATTGTTGGCAATTTTTTCTTGTATTAAAATAAATATAATAATTTTTCTGGTGAATCATGCATTTATTAAAATTAAAAGAATTATTTTCATTGGAAAATTATGCTTTGATATAGAAGAAATAATATAATTTTACTAGCAAATTATATAAATATACAAAACTCTAATAATTTTGTTGGCAAAAATATCAAATGTGAAATCACAATAATTAATTTACTTGGCAAATTTATATTTCCAGTGCTGAGCTAAATTTTAGTTGTGTAATCAAAACCATAATTGAAATGACTAGTATTTCATTATATTGGGTTGAAATTTACAAAGTACTAAGTGGCTTGGGATATTACCCAGAGTTAATAGACTCACATTTCCAAAATGACACAATGAACAAAGAGACCAAAGCCCAGTAACCAAACAACACAAAGAGGACCTTCATGCATCTTAGAGATGTCATTCTTTTGTGACAACTTGACCCACAAATTTTTTAAATCTACTGCATGTTGCTGACAAGCTCAATCACAAGTAGCTTCTTCAAGAATTAGCATTCCTTATGCACTTTGTTGTGATGCATAGCCACAGTAGTTTATCAAAAACCTTCAAAGAACCGATACCAGTGCACATGAGCTTGGGTCTCAAGATAGATTTCAATATCTTGAGGTAAAGGCACCCCAACTCCAAGCCAAACCACCTCCACTACATCATTTAGGCCACCTAAAAAATCCTCTTTGATCATTTTCGAGCACTCAATTATAAGACAGTATCCTTATCCTCACCTAAGTCAAGAAGACACACTACAAAGTGAGTGGAAACATTTGTGTTAACTTTGTATGTGAGTTTTGAAACTAGAAACTCCTCACCCAAGATCCATTTAACTGTTCTTATAACCAAGTCTTTTAATTTTGAAAATTCATTGCAAACACATGTTTGAAATCAATCCCAGTAAGGTTGTTTTCCTCAAACCTATTGTCAACCTAATCGACATTTTCATGACTAAAGTATTTGCCATATCCAAGTAGGAAACTCTAGCTAGTTTTACATGATTTGGAAAATGAAACCTTGAGAATTTAAAGTTGAAATGCATTAAGCTCATGCAAGTGTAATCAACAAGAAAAAAAAAATTGCCATAATTCAGTTGCTTCAATTTTGTATTGGTACAAAATAGAACAAAAGTGTATTAAATTTAAAGTGTTTAGTGGTTGGTTAATCCATAGTAAGCCAGAAGCCAACAATGAGGTAATTTGCACAAGTTGTCATAAATGAAATGAGATTAGCCACATCAATTCTTATGCAAATTAATAGTTGTCACAGTAATTAATGTTTCAATATTCCTTTTATTGTAATTTATGATTAATTAATGATATTTATAAATTGTGATAGAAAATAAATAATATTTAAAATTTATATTTATATATGCATCGTCAGATGATCGAATATCAATAATGTAGGTTCAATTATGGGCCTAAACTCTAACATGGCCAATTTCCTATGTAGAGTCATCAAAATTGAGACAAGTATCACCTTCCTATTGTATTGTGCAAGGATTTCATATTGCAACTTTATAGAAGAAATCTCAACTCAAAGTCATGATTCTACAAAATTACTTGATGTGACTATTGAATTTACCTCTACAATCTTGCAAATGGCAAGGAATTTGCTAACAGAAACCTCTTTGAAGCTCAAATTGCCATTGTTGTCACTTCGACATTATTTTATCGATATTTATGTATGCACCCCTAGATGATCAAATATCAACAACATAGCTTCAATTCTAGGCCAAATCTCTAACACAACCAATTTCCTAAGAAGGGTCTCCATAAACGAGACAATTATCACCTTCCTATTACATTGTGCAAGGCTTTCATATTACAACTTTGTGGTAGCAGTCCCACCTCAAATTCATGATGTTGAATTATACTTGATGTTGAATATGGGTCTTGATAAAATTATAATGTAAACAAATATTCTTTTGTGATAATATTCACCATACATATTAGATCAATGAGCACTCCTTGTGAGAGATTTCCTTTACTTTTTGTAGTAATGTATAATGATCCATCAAGTGCATTGATAATCTCTCTTGAGTCAACTTGGTGATGTGAGGGTCAAGTTTAGGGTTGGGTTGCTCAATAAGGTTCATAACACGATTGTTGTTTTCTATACTCATATCATCAAGAGTCATATAGGTTGAGTTCTTAGGTTCACCAACATTGGTAGAATGAGAAGGCAACATATAAGTAAAGATTTGCAAGTTTTGATTAGGAGGTGCCATGGATTTATTTTCTTTATTATTCACACCCTCCACAGTTATAGTGTTAGAATCAATAAGATCTTGAATCACACGTTTCAATTTATAGCACTACTAAATATCACGATTGCCTTGATGATGGTATTGGCAAAAGCATTTAATGTTAAAAGAAGTTGGCAAAGGTTTAGAGGTATCTATGGGTTTGATGTCAGGAAACTGGATCACATTATTGTTGATCTTAGAGGTTCAAACAGAGGAGTAAAATTATAATGTGTAAAGATTGATGATAAAGGGGCCACACATGGTGTTCCATCTACCACTTGAGTATCAATGTGATTGGAAGAATTATTGTTGATCTTGATAAAAAATTTGTTTTGTTTTTGAAAATTTTTAAAGGATTGATGAGCTTCTTCTTTCTTATCAAACGGAGTCATTGATGAAGTGGATTCAAATTGACTCACTTGAAGTTGATAATTATGAAGCATTGTGCATAAGTGTGTGGAAGAAGCATAATTACAAAATAAAAGCTTATCTCTAGTATCCTTTTGTAAATTATTAACAAAAATTCTTTGAAAATCATCATCAAGCATAGGATAAGCAATTTGTGAATGTAAATGTTTATATAGATACCAATAAAATTAGACACTTTTTATTTAACTCCTTGGTTACAATGCATCAACTCAATTAAAGTAATTTGATGAATAATATTATTTTTATGTTGCACAAATACATTCGACAATTTATGAAAAGAATCAGTTGATCTAGGAGACAAGGAACAAAACCATTGCAAATATTTGTCTTAATGTACAGGTGAATACTTTTTCCATGAGTCTATGATCATTCGAGAAGTCACTAGACAAAGTTTGAAATATTTTCACATGAGTTTGGGGGTCACCTTTTTCCATTGTATAGCTCCAAACAGGGAACCTCTATTTATTGTGGGCAAGAGTACGGACAATGTCATTGAAAAGTAGTCTAGAAATATCACATGCAAGAACATTGGATTTGGATTGAGTTAAAGAAGCCAATTGTTGTTGTAAGGATGAAACACTTTGAGCTAAATTATATATAGTGACTTGGATGGATGAGTTGGAATTGGACATGTTTTTTATTACTGGAAAATCAGGTTTTGAAGGGGCCCCAAAACCCTTTACAAAGGAACCATAAAAGATAAAAGCATTAAGAAACTAAACGGGATAGACAACGAAAAAACCAGCAAAGTGATGGGCAAAAGCCAGCACAAAATTCCAACACAACCAGCAACTACCAGCAAAAATAGAAAAAGACAAATTATATTATGTTTTTAAGGGCATCAGCCAATTTCTCACTAATCCCTTGCATTTATTTGATATTCTCCCTGAGAATTGGGATTTCCTTAGAAGAATCCAATGCAGCCTTTTTCAAGCTCGCCCTGGTCCTTTTAGTCGCACCTCCAGGAGCACTTTCCACATTCCTAGCCTCAGTAGAAGCCTCTTCATCAAGGTCCACAATAGACTTGGTAGGGCTGGGATCGTCAAGGTATTTGGCTATTTCCTCCATGTTCCTGGTCGCAGAGTTGAGGATCTCCGGAATCAAAATTAGGAAATTCTTCATGGCAGCCTTCCCTTCCTCCAATTTGTTGATCTGAACTTCCAGCTTCTCCACCTTTTCATCCATTTCCTTTTTCCATTGCTCCAGGTTGCTTTCACCTTTTTGTCCCTTCTCTTCCTGATGTTTATCGTTTTTTTCCATTTTGTTAATGCTTTCATAAACCCACCTATTGAAACCCAAATGAGCATCAGATTGGTTCTTAAGCTTATCCAGGATAAGCATACCAGTATTCATCTCTTCACCATCTCTATCCTTTTCCATGCTCATATCCTCCTTATCCTTGTTCAGCTTTGTTTCCTTATCCTTGTCCTCTTGTTTTTTCTAGTTATCCGGCTCCTTCATGGGTTGGTTGTTGAGATCACCAAGGCTCGCATTGTGGATAGTTTCCTCCTTATTACCCTCATCCTCTTCCTATTTTTCCTTCTCATTACCACTGTCCAATCTGGATGTTTCCTTGACCGAGTTGTTCTCATCGGAATCTTCTTCTTCTCCTCCTTCCTCTTCCCCCACTTCCTCATCTTTCCATCTCTCTTCCCTATCAGTATCATTGGTCTCCATATCACTACCTTCTTTTCCTAAATACTCAGGATCACCCTCCACATCCTTATGTTTATGGCTCAAATCCGTGTCCTCCACATTTTTCTCCACAGAGCCTTTTTTAGCCTTTTTACTCTATTTTTGCTCATCCTTGCTAGGCCCAGAATCCTCACTTTTCCTCTTGCCTTTGCCCCGGGACACCGACATCCTTTTGTTTTCCTCAATCACCAAAATCTTACAATGCTCATAAATGAGCAAAATAAGACCATAATGTAGCACGAGAGAAGAGGGGTTCTTACTATGATTATTCAACGAGCACGATAGGGACCTGAAAAGGTAATAAGAGACACCCTTTTCTCATGCCTAAAGTGGTTCAGAAGCACAAAGTGATAGGTATGGACCCTAGTGAAGCGGCCCTCCACAGTAATATACTCCATTATGACATTAAGCACAAAACCCCAAATTTTTTTATTGTTAGACGCATCATAATACCCCCGAGATGCTTTGCCTAGTTTATCTCTCTCCTTATCTTTGCGCGGAAAGAGCTTCACAACATTATTGGAGACTTTCAGGTCCCTAAATAAATTGAGGCCAGTAAGGGGCATACCTGTGACCGTAGACATGAGTTCCACATCCAGCTTGAATTTGACACCATGGATTTTGAAAGTGCCATTTTTCCAATTTTCAATCACTCTCGTAACTGCCAAGTTAACTCTGCTTTTGTCATAATCCACCATTTTTTCCATGAACGGCATTATAAAACCCTTCTCCAACTTCGTCCAGACCTTGGGCATCTCCCACCATTTAGAAAGGTTATTGGGTTCCTCTCTTCTTAGGTCACCTCCCATTCTTGAATTCATTCTGCAATTTTTCTACTTTAGCAAATTCACAGTGAACTTTCAGATGACACTCAAATACCTGAAAATTAGCACCCACAAAGTGTATGAATTTTTAATACTCTTATTTTAAACTCTGCCCTTCTGACAAGCTATCGTCTCCTTTTTAAAGTTTTGAAGTTTAATCATTGATACTACCATGATTAAAAAATGATCTTTCTTTCCCCATAATTATGTCCTTTCTAATGAGGTTTTTAATAATGAAATCAATATTATCTTCCCCATTCCATATGCTTTGTTTTTTGGATATAACGCCAAAGTTAGCAAGACCGTCCGCGATGACATTTTTTTCCCTTTCTAATGAGGTTTTTAATATTGAAATCAATATTATCTTCCCTATTCCATATGCTTTGTTTTTTGGATACAACTCCAAAGTTAGCAAGACCGTCCGCGACGATTTTTTTTTCCCTAAAAGCATGCTCAATAATAACAAACTTAAAACTATAAATAATTTCTCTTGCCTTAAAAATGATATTTTTGATAGACCACAAAGGCTTAGCTTCACCCTTTAGGCATTTAATAATATTAAGAGAATCTCCCTCCAACCATAATTTGTCATGATTGAGATTTTTAGCAATAATCAGAGTATTAAGGGCAGCTGAAGCTTCAACATAATGGCTCATTTGGTTACCCAAAGGACCAGCAACAACCACAAGACAACCTCCAACAAAATTCCTGACAATACCCCCATATCCAGCATTGCCAGGATCTCCCTTAGATGCCCCATCGAAATTGGCCTTGATCCATCCCTGGGGAGGAAAGCTCCAAAAAAGACCATCTCTATCTTTATCCTTGCTATTTCTGCCATTGGAAAGGTTCCATCTTTCATTAAAATCTTCCTTAGCAAATAATCCAGTATCAATTCCATATAAGCATTCATGGATCCCTCTATAAATTTTATCCACCACCACTTCAGGGTTCGCACTTTTTTCCCTTTAAATCTTGTTGTTACGCTCCTTCCAGATGTTCCAGGTGACAATGGGGAGAGTAAGTTTCTAGAGCTCAATAGTCTTAGAATTATAGCTAGGGCAAAACCATTGCTGCCAGAACTCTTCCAGAGAGTTCAGGAAAACCCAGCTCAACTTCCACTTATTAAGAATAATATTCCAAATATCCTGACTGAAAGTGCATTGGTAGAGGATATGGCAAGCAGACTCCTCCTCCCTGCAACAAAGAGAGCACCTATTAGGAAAACCAAATTCACACTTATGAAGATTATCAAGGGTTAGCACCTTATTTTGGATAAAGATCCAAAAAAAGATATTAATTTTGGGAGTCAAATTCTTCATACACACTTTCACCCACAGAGGAATCTCATTAGGAACTTTGTAATGTATAGAGACAACTAATGAAACAGAATATCTTCCATCACAAGTTTCCTTCCAAATCATACGATCCTCAGAATGCTCCATGAAGATTTTGGAAGAGAGCAAGGTCTCCAAAAATCTTAGGCCCGGACAAACCTGGCTAAACTCAATCCACTTACCATTTCTCTAGTAGTCCCTAACAAGGCCTCCATACCTGCTTTTAAACCAATCTTTCCATTCATTAAGAATGGGGATTTCCTCCAGCGGTTTATCCTTTAGCTATATGTCCTCCCAGAATCTGATAATTCTCCCATTACCCAGTTTCCACTTTCTTCCAGCAGCAGCCCAGACTTTAGCCATTTGAACAACATTCCAAATAGCAGAGCCATCCACAAGGAAGGAATTATCCATAAATTCTTCATCAAACGATTGCATATGAAAGTATTTATTTTTCCAAATGGAATTCCATTCCCTTTCCTCCCCTTTCATTCTCCAAATTTGTTTAGCTAATAGGGCATTGTTCATAGTCATAATGTTCCTTATCCCCAGGCCCCCAAAAGCCTTAGGAGTGCAAATATTATTCCAG
Organism: Cryptomeria japonica; assembly: GCF_030272615.1. Lineage (NCBI taxonomy): Eukaryota > Viridiplantae > Streptophyta > Pinopsida > Cupressales > Cupressaceae > Cryptomeria > Cryptomeria japonica. Next base: position 861,200,981 of record NC_081409.1, read on the forward strand.
GAAATAAGGAGGATTCTATTTTTATCAACCAAGGATCCTTTCAATCCTTCTTTGTCTATCCATAGGGGTGTTGATGAAGAACAAAGAACTCTTATCCCAATTTATTTTTTGCCCAGAAGAAGCTTCATAAGAATCCATGACAATCTTCATATCTCTAGCTTCTCTTATGGTAGCTTCTCCCATGGTAATAGAGTCATCTACGAACTGTTCATGGGTACAGGTTAAGTTGGACAAGGAATGCTTCAGGCCTTTGAGTTTCCTTTCCTCCACACCTCTCATAATAAATATACCCAAACTTTCAGCCAAGATAGTAAACAGGATGGGAGAGATAAGATCCCCCTGTCTTAGGCCTCTAGAACTTTTGAAGAAACTGGAGGAAGATCTATTAATAATAACAATAGAAGAGGTAGTACTAGTCAACTGAGAACATAGCTGAATCATCTTTTCCCCAAACCCAAAAGCTTTCATAATTCTGAAAAGGAATTGCCAATTCACTCTATCATAGGCCTTGGACATATCGAGCTTCAGAAAAAAGCCCTAATTTTTAGCAACAGTTAGAGAGTGAATGTTCTCATGAACCGAAATGATGGAATCCATAATCTGTCTACTAGGGACAAAACCATTTTACTGGGCAAAAATTATGCGAGGAAGGATATCTAGCATTCTAGAAGTGAGCACCTTCGATATTATCTTGTAAAAATAATTACAAAGACTAATAGGTCTAAACTTATTGAGAGAATCAGCTCCAGGGATCTTAGGGATGAGGACAATAAAGGTAGCATTGAGTTCTTTGAGAATCCGTCTAGATCCAAAGAATTCTTTAACACCATTACAGATATCAATCTCCACAATATTCCAAAAAATTTGAAAGAACATAGGGAATCCATCCGCTCTAGGAGATTTGTCTCCAAGAAAGGAAAAAACTACCTTTTTGATGTCCTGATTCAAAGGGCTCCTAGATAGAGATTTGTTATCTTCCTCATTTAAAATGGAAGGGATAGCTTGAGCAAGAAGTTCTTGATTTTTGATATCCAGAGAATCCTCACTACCCAAAAGATTACTAAAGAAATCCACAGCTTCCTTTCTAATTTCATCTTCATCTAACAAAATACACCTATTACTGGATAAACTAGAGATCCTATTAGCTGCACTATGCTTAAGAGTAGTCACATGGAAAAATCAGGTATTTTTATCGCCTTCCTTCAAATATAACGCTCTTGATCTTTGTCTCCAAAAGGTTTCTTCATTAGAGATAATTTCATGGTATTTGGAAAGCAGCCCGTTTTCAGAATTCCTCAAATCCTCAGAGAGGCCTTCCACTTGAATTTTATCTGGAACTTCTTTAATATCTATCTTAATATTGGCTTTCATTTTGAACATATCTCCAAAAGTCTCTTTATTCCAGATTTTGACTTTAGCTTTGATAATATTTAGCTTTTTGGCCACTCTGAATAAAGCAGAACCCTCCACCTCCAAATTCCACCACTCAGAAACAAAGTTTTCCAGAGAGGGGTGGGATAACCAGGATTTTTCAAATTTAAATGGAAAATTATGTTTTGAGGAAGTAGGATTGGTAGTGAAAGAGATGGGATAATGATCAGACCCAATCTTAATGATAGACGCCAAAGAACAATTATACTTAGATAGCCAATCGGGGGAGATCAACGATCTATCCAGCCTAACTTGAATGAGATCAAGGCCAGTTCTTCTATTGGTCCAGGTATAATTAATCCCTCTGAGATCCACATCCATCAAAGCCTGATCATTGATAAAGTCCATGAGATCTTGTCTTCCATCTAATTGCAAAGGAAGGCCTCCCATATTTTCATCCTCTTTTAAGGGAGTGTTGAAATCTCCCATAATCATCCAACTTTTATCTGAAAACCTTTGTCTCTCAATTGCCAAACTCCTCCAAAATTTAGCTCTTCCTGCTTTAGTATTAGGTGCATAGATATTAGAGATGACCAAGACAAAGTTATCCCTAATATTCTCAAGCAAAACTGAGGTCTTGTTAAGCTCAGGTCTTGTTAAGATCTGAAGCAATTTCCTTCCCTTTAATGGAATTCTAATTCCAAAAGATAGTTGTGCCTCCTGAGGCTCCCTCCAAGCTAGTACCAATCACCCTATTATTTTTGAAAATTCTAATTTTTTCCACTTTATCCTTACACATCTTAATTTCCTGAATAAGAACTACATCCGGTTTATGATCTCTAACAATATTACGCAACACATCCTGCTTGTGGGGGGGCGTTCAATCCTCTAATATTCCATGAAATTGTCTTCATAATTTAACTAGATATAAGGCTGCCTCAATGGAAATCTGCCTTCCATCAGCACGGTTCTTCCAACTTTCTTGTTCCCTCTGATTCTTTAGTGAGGCTCTCCCCTATTTTTTGTTCTAGTTTCCAACATCTGCAACCTTCTCATTCTTGCTTTTGGCTGAAATACCTCCATTGGGTCCTCCCTTATTTGACTTGCCTTCTTTATTATCGGAAATCCAAGGATTTCCCTCAAGACCCACCATCTCCATGCTTATGGGATGAGTTTTACATTGGGAGTTTAGGATCATATTTCCTATTTGCTTCGTACTTCCATTGGTTAATAACAACAAAGGCTCCATTTCCAAGATATTATAGTCTTGAGCTTCATTAAAGTCTTCCTCACTTTCCTTGTTATTTAGTGAAACTGGCACATCATCACCAGATAAATTAATAGCTTTACCCTGGATGGTAAGATTAGCCTTCAAATCCGCAGATTCAATCTTTTGAACCAGGTCTTCAGTATCATCCTCTTTCTCCTTATTACTTTCTTTTTTACTATTAGAACAAACACCAACAGAGTTTTCCTTGTAGTTCTTCATACCCTTATTTTCCTCAATTTCCAACTCAGTCACTTCCTTCTCAAGGATTAACTCTAAAGGTAGATCATCATTATTCCCTTTCGTTTGCCATATCTGCTTCAGATTACTATCAGTTTTACTTTTCTTACCCTGCTTGGAAGGACAGGATTTCGCCCAATGACCCAACTTTTTATAATGAAAACACACAAATGGGAGAGATTCATATTCAATCACTTGGGTCCATTTCCCCAGTTTAGACAAAATCTCAATGGATTGAGGCATATCCATCATTTGATTAATATTAACACAAATACGAGCAAAAACCAACCTAGATTTAGTTGCAGTCATCGGGTCGATCGACAGGAGTTCCCCGAAAGAGCCCACAATCCCTTTAAAAACCTCCTCATTCCAAAACTCCAATGGAAGGCCAGGAAGACGTGTTCACACAGGAGCTGACACGAAGAAGGAATCATGTAAGTTAGGAATCTATTTCTGTAAAGCCAAAGCTGACTTGTCGAACATCCACAGACCTTCACAGAGCGCTTTTTTCAAATCTTCTTCATTATTAAAAGCAAAGGAGAAAAACCTCCTAGGCAAAGCCGCCACATCCACTTGGCCTTTGAGAACCCACTTTCTCCTTATAAAGTTCCTAACAACATCAATGTTAGGTCTAAAACCAGCAAATCGCCCAACCAAAGTCATAGCTAGACCATAGATAGAGAAATCAACCAGCTTATCCGGCACAAATATAGCAAAAACCCTGTCTCCGGATCAGAAAGATTTTTAACTTCTGGAAATCCAGAATGTAGCGAAGGCTTGACTCCAAAAAGAGTCATCCATTTCTTTACTTTACCTCTATCATGTGGGTCCCCTACTATGGAATATTTATCTTCAACCGATTTGTTTGTCGTCTTGTCCCCCACAGGACCCTGGGATGCCTGAGAACCTGCCTGATCACCAGCACCAGGCACAGAAAGTCTGCCATCACCCTGTTTGAAATTTGAATTTCCCATTCGCCGCTCACCTCCTCCTACAATGTCCACCATTAATAAAGAGCAGCAATTCCTTTTTGGAATTGGACATGTTAGATTGTGATGGAGGTGTTACATTATGATAGGTAGGTGGAGAATTGGAGTAAGAAGGTGGAACATTATGATACGTGGGTAAAGGAGATGGTTTGGAAACAAATGGAAGGCTAACGAAAGGAATTATGCAATGAGTATTGATTGATAGGATTTACCCCATGATTAACATGCGTAGCATTAACATTTTGTGTAGAGGTAGCCATGATGGAAGATATATATGTAGGTACATTAGGAAAAGATGTAAGAATGGAATGCTCAACTTGATTTGTAGGATTTGAAAAACTAAGGACTTTGACACAACTTTTCATTGTCATAACATTGTTATCCATAATATGAGAAACACTACGCAACACATTCATTCCTTCTTCATCACTTTGAATAATTCTCCTCAAACCCTCAATCAAGGGGAATGCCTCTTCGCCCAAGTATTCTTGACTCATCCATTGTCAAATTTTATCCAAATCATGGTCAAGCTTCCCCAATTGGTCGATAGTCACTCAAGTTACAAAGTCATCTTTATCATAAGAATCATGAGGGGAATGGCTCTCCAAAATGTTAGGTATATCTTAAGTAGGAATAGAGGATTCACCCAAGATCCCATTGAATAGGTTAGACAAATCGAGATCAATACCCTTGGCATTTAAACTTTGGGAAGTCATAAGTCTATAACTTCTTCTCATTGGGATATTGGATTCGAGGAAAAGGATCATGAAACTCATACACAATGCGGGAAAAGCTAATGAAATAGATTTACAGTCATAATGCCTCTCATAAAATTGATAATGTAAACAAAAGAAGTGATTGAACAATGCAATTTTCTAATAAAATGATTCATTAAGCAAAATGCACTATAAAAATGATATATTTGAGCAATGAATGCTTCTAAATATAAAAATGAATATGCAATAACAATCAGATCTGCGCATATAAATTAGAAATTATGGAATTTACAAGTCAAATTTATCAAAATATTTAGGTTTCTTTTGAATTAGACCTCTAAATGTATGTAATGTAAGTGCATAAATGATATATTTCATAAATGTTTGCAAATATGAGTCAATGAAATGCACACAAATCAGATCTAAAATTGAAAATTAGAATTTAATGCAAGCATAGGACATGTCGGGTTCACCAAAAGAGTGATGTTGGGAAATAGGGTTCACTAGTTTGTGCATGCAAACTATGAATCAAACCTATGTATCACAACACCACATCAAGGTAAAGATGAAATTCAATTGAATTGAACTCAAAACCTATTGGGAAAGGGGTTGAACCTAGATTGGAATTCACTTAGCTGATTTACTTTAAATAACATTGGAATTATGTGAATTGAATGTGTATATGGTGAAAATGGATAACAATAATAACAGTATTGAAAGGCTAAATGAATCCAACCACAAAACCCTAGCCTAAAAATCAACAAAGATCCACCATAACATATGAAGATTACCTAAGACAATGCAAATCAAATGAAATCACAAAGATTATACCATCACATGTCCAATAGGGTTTTGATCTCCATTCTTCCTATCTCCATTGATCTTGCTTGATATATTTGCTCTCAGATTTTATGTGCACAAGAGCTCAACAAAGAACGGAATGTGGTTGCAAGTAGGATCGTAGTGTAGTCAAGTGCATAAAAGATGATTAGAATGCATAGAACGATTAGCCTGAGTGATTAGGGGTTTGATAATGAAGGAAGCATCTCCTTATATAGAAGACACTATATGAAATGGAGGGATAAGATTGAGAGGTGTAAAAGGAGGTCGGCTATGATTAGAGGGTAGGTAAAAGAAATAATAAAATAATGAGAGGGGTAGGTAGTGTATGAATTAAGAGATGAATGACATGTGTCATGTGTAGAAAAAGCTAATGAATTAATTAAATAAATAAAGATTTATTTAATTAATAGAAGAAGTAGGATAATTAAATAAATAAGATATTTATTTAATTTAGGAAAAGGATAATTTAAATAAATAAATGTATTTATTTAAATGAGAAATAAGGCTAGAAGAGGATAAATGAATTAATTAAATAAATAAAGATTTATTTAATTAATAGAAGAATTAGGCTTAGATAATTAAATAAATAAAATATTTATTTAATTAGACTGGACAATTTTAGGTGTCTACAGAATGCATGAACTAGGGTTGTTGATGTAAAATTAACAATGATCAACATGCACAAAGAGTTTCAAAACAGATATGCAAACATCAAGCACAGATCTAGAAATGGGAAGCAAAGAGGAACTTGTGGCTAAAATTTGGGAAAAATATGCTAGGTGACCTTGACTTAAAAAGTGTCAGATGCAAACAACAGAAACAGTTTCAGAATCAAGATGTCATTTTGAGTATTTCCCTAAACAAATTCATCGATCATTGATGTTAGGCAACCTTGACCCATTTTGTTTGCTTCTTCAAAATCAAGTCTTATGTATCTCTATCTACACTTTTTGAATTTATATTTGTTGTTTTCATAATCTGTAACCTGCACACAAAAGAGGGAAAAATGTTCTTGGGTTGATAAGGGTTTTCCTGGGTCAAACCCTAGGTTTGGAATTAACCCTATGATGAATTAAAATAAAAAGGAAATTGTGCCTTGATAGGGTAGAGCCTATATCTGAAATTGAAATGCTTAATTAAAATGATATACCTTTATGAATCTTCTTTGTCTTTAAGTCTTCATGAAAAGCTTGATGTTTTCATGTAGGAATTCATGGATATCTTCATAAGAACTTGATCATGGTTGTCATCTTGAATGCTTGAAATCTGAATACTTTACCTCTCCTTCACTACTCTAATGATGCTTGATTGCTTGATAACTTGAATTTTCTTGATAGAACTTGAATTAAAAATTAAGAGATGATTCAAATGAGGGTGTAAGACTTTGTTTTATACCTACCCTCATGAAACGTATTGAAAATTATGAAGAAGGCCAACACGAGAAATAGGTTCCCGCTCAAAATTTCCTGATTGTTAGAGGGTTCAAAAATGGGCCCTTTTGGTCTAGGCAAGCGTGTTAGGCACCCTTGATTAGTCCATTTGGGTTGAATCAAAGGTCAAAAATCAGAGTAGACAATGAAGATTGCAAATTTGGAACTAGTGTGACTAGAATCAAGCATAATCAAGGCATAGAAGACAGAAACGTTGAAGTGAGGCCCAAGTGAGTATGAAATTGTATATAGATACAATTTATGATGCTACACTCAATATATTAAAGAAAAGTAAATATAAAACTACCAAGTGAATTTTATAAACTAGTGGCCAAGAAAACCATGATCCATGAGAAAAAACCTATACCCCACTATCCATTGAAACATATACCCAAGATAGAAACCAATAAATGGAAAAATGCTCTACTATTCCCAATATAAATCTCATTGTTGATTGTTTTACCATGAACTTATTATTCAATGTTAATAATATCCCAAGATATCTCTATCTTCATTTACAACCCAAAGGTCTAGCCTCCTTAAGGGTTTCCACCTCTTATCCTTTGTGTTTCTCAAGTGTCACACTATAAATATTTGGATCTCATCAACTCACTTTTTAAGGATTTTTTGAGGGCTTTAACAATCCCCAAACCAATCTTCAATCTATTTAATTTGTTTTCCTCGTCAAGATCTTTCATTTTCTTAAATCATTGAAATTAAACTTTGGATCAAAATGTGTGGCCTCTAAAAGATATTTGAAGAAAACATTAGATAGAGGATTGCAAGTGAATATAAAAATAATACTAATATAAATGTGTAAAAGAGAAAGGTGGAGGTCCTAAAATGATAAGAAATGACAAGAGATAAAAAAAGAGTTCAAACATGCCCTTCAAGTGAGGGAAAGAAGACAAAGTGAACATATAAGGAAGTCAAACTATCTCTTAACTTAGGGAAGTAAATAATGTAATATAGACAATGGCCCAAGGGTCGGGGCATGAAATATTAGTTAGGTTAGATATATCATCATCATTGGACTAAACAATAGTTATCAAAGTTATATTCATGACTTTGTCTTTCGTCTTTGTTATTTTCTTGTGATATTACGTGTCCAATGTATTTATGGCATTCATTCATGTTTATATGAATCAACTTCACTATGCTCATGTGCAATTCTTATCTTCCCTTTATCTATGAGATTTCGATGTTTATGTGTATCCAAAGCATCTATCTATAATGTGTCCATGAGTACAATGATAAGTCCAAAAGAATTAGCTACACATGCCTTGATGCACATGTTTGGTCTAACTTTTTTAGGGTATTTTTGGACAACTTAGCAAAGATATAGTTGATATGGCTACATCATTTATAATCATAACCTAAAATAATAGCTTTAAGCTCTTGAATCACCTACAAAAATATGCTGATTTTTTTTTAAGTGTCTTACCATTTAAAACCTTAAAAGATGAAATTAAAATATGTAGAGTCCCCTCCCCTGATGCATAAATCATTACACGAAACATGAGAAGAAATAGAGTAATCAATATAAGATTCGTCCACATTTATAAAACGAGCTAACTCACCTATGTCACACACATCTTTCTTAACTATCATGACATAGGGAAAGTTGATCATCATTAAGTGCATAGGTAAATCTATATTGAAAGATTGATCATTGATATTAAGGCACAAAATCATTGTACGGACTATACATATATGTCATAAGTGTATCTATTATGGATCATCACAAACTACATGTATGAATCTACCAAAATCTGAAACATGTATGCATGTACATCAACCAAAGAGAAAATTTGTAGAGAATGCTATAATGTAAAATGTATGTGAAATCTTAAACAATGATTACGTTAGAATAGTTGTACTTAAACGTCATCTTATTCATTGGTCAAATAGTCAACAGTAGTTTTATGTTTTATCTATGCCAAAAAATAGTAAAATTATTGTTTGAAATTGACCTCTCACTATTGACTTGACATGATTTAAGAATAACTATCTTAAAATATATGTTGATTTTTTTTATTAAATATCTAAATTACAAAATGTTTATAGACTTCCACTTAACTAATACAAAACTAATAATAAATTACAATGCTTGACATCAAAAAAATCTCACAATCAAAATTGAAAAACAGTATGTATTGTATGAACAAAGACAAATATATCATAATAGACAATGATGTTTTGGTTGAGAATTGAAGGTAAGCAATGATTTGCCCATGGAAATGAAGTTTTGGTTGAGTCTATAGGTAGCAAATATGGAGTGCAATAAAAAATAAACAAATCTCTATGAAAGCAGCCGCCGACAAATAAATTTATCAGATTGTGTACTTTTGCAAGGTGGGAGAAGAATATGGACAGCAAATAAATGAAAAGGAAATTTAAACTAATATGAAGATTTTGCAGGCGTCAGGCCTTACAAAATGCAAAGGAAAGGAAATAAGGATTTTATTTTATTAAGAAATTAATTGGTGGGATTTTTAAAGTGAATTTCTATTATGTATTTTTATAATTTTTGTTTATATTAGTTGTATCATTAGAATCTTTATTCAAATGAGTTGTATTATTAGAATAACTTTTGTTTGTATGAGTTGTATTATTAGAATTTTTGTTCAAAATTGTACAAATATAACCTGTCTGTATGAGTTGTCATCCATCTATGTGAATATAAATCTAGAGAAACTGAACTTCCAACCAACATCCGTAAGTAAAGAACTGAACCTCCAACCAACATCCGTAAGTAAGGAACTGAACCTCCAACCAACATCCGTCCGTAAGTAAATGATTTATAATAATATGAAGATTTTGTAGGCCCGTCAGAATTTACAGCATATATAAGAATTAATGACTTTTTTTTTTTATTGAAAAATCAATATTTTATGGGATCTACAAACCAAAGTCCTTGCACATGTCATTATTGATAGGATTAAGATATAATTGTTTCTAATTTTATATTATTTTTATATGAATTTTTAGTATGTTTTTTCTTATATAAATTTAGAAACATTGTCAATTTATTTTTTAATATTTTTTATAAGATTGTCTTAAATATCAATATAGAAACTTCTAACAATTGAAATGATAAGATATAATCATTTCTAATTTTTTTAAATATTGTAATAAAAAATTCTAAAATAGTTTCTGTTTTTTTAATTAATAAGATTTCTGGGTGTGAATTTAGAAACTTACAAGTAAATTTAAGATTTTTTTAGTGCATTACTAATTTATCATTTTTTTTTAGATTTTTACTTTTTCTTTTGCATGGAATTATTTCTTTTCATCACAATTGAATTTTACTAGAACTTCAATTCTATGAAGCTTAAAACATTTATATTAAACTATTCACAAATTTTAAAAAATTGACACTTAACATTTTTTTTAAAACTTAAAATGAAAGGCATTAGAATGACTAAACCGTCATAAAAAAATCAAATTCCAGGCTGTATGGAAGTAATAAAAATATCAGATATAAATTTAAATGTTAAGAATTTTAATTTTCATACTTCTCAAAGCAAAGTAGATTGCAAACTCATTATATTTAAAGAGAGTCGGCAATCTCATTTATTTATTTTTCTATCTTAATTATTGATCTAAAACATTTATTTAAAAAACATGATATTTTTTCTCACACTTTAAATATAATCCATCATATTTTGTTAAACAATTATTTTGTATCTATAATATCTAATATTCTCTAAACTTCCTTGCTTTCTGATCTTTAATATTAGAATGTTATTCTCTACTGTAATTTTTATATATTTTTTCAGCTGAATTCCTTAAAAAAAGATTTCGTTGAATGATTCGTTTATACCTACCTTAGACTGAGATTAAGTATCTTATCACTAAGTAGTTAGAATAAGGTAAGAAAATCAATGTGGACAACCACCACTTTTGAATATGACACAAAAAAAAAATTAGAGCAATATTTCACGTGTTTTTTAATAGGGAGGAAAATGAGATTATTAAGTTTCTCCAGAGCTAAAATTTTGTGAATAAAGTAGCACGTGTAAAACAAACTATGTTTGGTGAGATCTGCAACACCTACTAAAATATTCAATGGTCCCTTCAATCCTTTGGTCCTTTTAGTAGGTGTGGTATTAAAATAAAATCAGTATAGTTGGAGATTAGTTGTAATCAGTTTCATTGACTCTAACCACATGAACTCTCCATGGACTCTACTCAATACAAGTCGTGCGACTTCCTTTGCAAATTCAGGAATGTTCAGTATTTCTATAAAACCTAAGTCTTCCACAATCTTATGTTCAAGTTTAATCACACCTTGTTCATCGGTAATAACCTCATTGAACAATTTCTTCAAATCCTCAGTCCCTAGGTCTTCTATGTTGCAATGGATGTAGATTCTAGGGTCTTCAGCAAATGCAACACCCTTCGGAATTTTTGAAAAAGCTCCAACAGAATCATCCAGCTTTGCAATCTCGGGAATAATCTTAAACACAGGTCTAGGGCGTTTGATATTTTCAACAATGATAGGTTTTGCAATAAACTCAAGAACAGAAGATGAAGTTGCCATTTTGATAAATACCTCTTAACTTGAAATTCTCTGGATGTAGAGAAATCACTTCGTTGCTTCGCCTTAGAATGCCCTTGCTCAATTTTGTGCTCTCTGAATGCTTGAATGCTTGGTGAGTCGAAATGAGGTTTTTCCGGTGCTTTATAGCCAAAAAGGTTCTTTAAAACTGCATTAAATGCTCGTCGGTTGAGTGAAAACATAACATTGTTGCCAGTAAAGAAGAAATGTGTCTTCTTCCCATCAACCGAGGGTAAAATGCATGATTTTCAATTTACTGCAATACCCCCTAAGGATTATTCCTTAGTTAGATGAAAAATCTCCTACCGGTGGAGGGTTACTCCGTTCTACTGGTGCAGAGACAGTTTCATCAACTTTCTAATCACCCTTCTTAATCCATTGTTTTGAAAATTCTTGTTTTATTTCATTTACCTTTTCTTTTCCCTTCAGACTAGATCCTTTATTGTTCGTCGGTATAGTCTTGCTTCTACAAAATTTTGCAATATGCCCAATCTTGTTACATGCATAACAAGTGACATTATTCCTCTGAATAGCTTTTCCATATCCTTGACCAGTTTGTGTACTGCATTGATTAGATAAATGCCCAAATCTACCACAAACATAGCATTTCCCATTCATTTTGCAATTTTCTGAATTATGACCAACTTTATTGCATTTGGACCATTGACTGGTGGGTAAGTTTGTATTATGATTATTTTTAAATATGCACTGATTTGCTCTATGACCAAATTTATTGCAATTGAAATATTTCCCATTGAATTTATAAGCATTAGGTTGTCTTACCGATTTACTGTGATCTTGATTGTTTGCAGTCCCGGAACTTTCTCCATGTTCAAATCCAAGTCCAATTGTATCTCCATCAGGTTTTTGTCTTTTCAACATGTCATCAAGTCTTTCTGAACTTTCCTTGAATTTGTCTTTGTGTTCATTTGCAGTGATCAACTCATTTTCAAGAATTCCAACTTGTCTCACAAGCTCATCTTTATCATGTTGCATGTGTATCAGATTTGTCTTTAGCATATCAATTTCATGACCGAGTCTTAGATTTTCATTACCTCCTTAGCTTTTCATTACCTCCATCATTAAGTCTCCTAGTCAAGTCTTCTTCATTCTTCTTCCTGTCTTCAAGATTCTTACATAGCATCATGGTTAAGTCTTGCATTTCATTTCTCATGTTAGTGTTCTCTTGCCTCAACTTGTCTGCAATATCACTAAGAGTTTCCTTTTCATCATCATGTTTCTGCATTTGCTTATGAAGTTATTTTCTCTTATTTTGTGTTATAACTAGGTTGTCCTGAAGTCCTTTAATGAATTCCTTACCAGTCCTCAGATCATCTTCAAGATTGATATTCTTCAATTTTTCTGCATCAAAATCTTCAAGAGCTCCTTCCAACTGTTTTCTTAAGTTCTCCATCTATACCGGTTTCAGAATCTTCCTCAAGCTGTTAGGCGTTTGCAAATAGAGGACCAGGCTCTGATACCAATTGTTAGATTCAATGACAGTCACAAAGACACTGAGAGGGGGGGTGAATCAGTGTCTAACCAGTTGAATGAATATTTAAACTTATTTATAACTTTGCAACCCAAGCAGTGTACCGGTAAACAAGAATTAATGCAGTAAACACAAATAGCAGAGACAGCATAGAAACACACCATAACACAAGATATTTTAATGAGGAAACCCGGTGTGGGAAAAACCTTAGTGGGATTTGTGACCCACAATATTTACTCACTGACCAATGAATAAATATTACTTACAATAAGGGTCTGAACATGCAGGGAGGCCAACTGCCTGGAGCGCACTGCTCAAAAGAGTCTCACTGACTACGATATGGATAATTAAATCCAATACAATATACTGCCCAAAATAGCATCTCAAATGCCTAGTTCAGTACCGGTTTAAGCTCAGTTATATACCTTAACCAAAACCTTCGTTGTCCACTATATCACCTCATACAATAATTTCTTATTCTTCCATTATTACTTACATCAAAATGACCTATGAGATCTCATACATATATGAGTCTATACAATATACCAAGTCGGCTTACAAATAGTTAATTACATTTACAAAACAATTCACATAAACAAAACTTTATCCCATGTCAGCCTGAGTGCTGGTATACTTTATTTCCGGTGTAAACTGGATGCCGGTGCCGGTGCCAATGCTGGTGCCTGTGCCTGCCGATGTATGATATCTGTGATGTCGGTGCATGTTGAGAAACTTGTTGCCAGTTGGTTGCCATCAATGACAACATCAACTATTCTCAATAGAGTGTAGAATGCCAACACTAAAAAGATAAGAAATGACAAGAGATGAAAAGAGATCAAACATGCCCTTCAAGTGAGGGAAAGAAGACAAAGTGAACATATAAGGAAGCCAAACTATCTCTTAACTTAGGGAAGTAAATAATTTAATATAGGCAATGACCCAAGGGTTGGGGCATGAAATATTAGTTAGGTTAGATATATCATCATCATTGGACTAAACAATAGTTATCAAAGTTATATTCATGACTTTGTCTTTCGTCTTTGTTATTTTCTTGTGATATTACGTGTCCAATGTATTTATGGCATTCATTCATGTTTATATGAATCAGCTTCATTATGCTCGTGTCCAATGCTTATCTTCCCTTTATCTATGAGATTTTGATTTTTATGTGTATCCAAAGCATCTATCTATAATGTGTCCGTGAGTACAATGATAAGTACAAAATAATTAGCTACACATGCCTTGATGCACATGTTTTGGTCTAACTTTTTTAGGGTATTTTTGGACAACTTAGCAAAGATATAGTTGATATGGCTACATTGTTTATAATCATAACCTAAAATAATAGCTTTAAGCTCTTAAATCACCTACAAAAAAATGCTGATTTTTTTTTTAAGTGTCTTGTCATTTAAAAACTTAAAAGATGAAATTAAAATATGTGTAGTCCCCTCCCCTAATGCATAAATCATTATACGAAACATGAGAAGAAATAGAGTAATCAATATAAGATTCATCCACATTTATAAAACGAGCTAACTCACCTATGTCACACACATATTTCTTAACTATCATGACATAGGGAAAGTTGATCATCATTAAGTGCATAGGTAAATCTATATTGAAAGATTGAACATTGATATTAAGGCACAAAATCATTGTACAGACTATACATATATGTCATAAGTGTATCTATTATGGATCATCACAAACTACATGTATGAATCTACCAAAATCTGAAACATGTATGCATGTACATCAGCCAAAGAGAAAATTTGTAGAGAATGCTATAATGTAAAATGTATGTGAAATCTTAAACAATGATTACGTTAGAATAGTTGTACTTAAACGTCATCTTATTCATTGGTCAAATAGTCAACAGTAGTTACATGTCTTATCTATGTCAAAAAGTAGTAAAATTATTGTTTAAAATTGACCTCTCACTATTGACTTGACATTATTTAAGAATAACTATCTTAAAATATATGTTGATTTTTTTTAATAAATATCTAAATTACGAAATGTTTATAGACTTCCACTTAACTAATACAAAACTAATAATAAATTACAATGCTTGACATAAAAAAATCTCACAATCAAAATTGAAAAACAATATGTATTGTATGAACAAAGACAAATATATCATAATAGACAATGATGTTTTGGTTGAGAATTGAAGGTAAGCAATGATTTGCCCATGGAAATGAAGTTTTGGTTGAGTCTATAGGTAGCAAATATGGAGTGCAATAAAAAATAAGCAAATCTCTATGAAAGCAGCCGCCAACAAATAAATTTATCAGATTGTGTACTTTTGCAAGGTGGGAGAAGAATATGGACAGCAACAGATGAACAGTAAATAAATGAAAAGGAAATTTAAACTAATATGAAGATTTTGCAGGCGTCAGGGCATACAAAATGCAAAGGAAAGGAAATAAGGATGTTTTTTTTTATTAAGAAATAAATTGGTGGGATTTTTAAAGTGAAGTTCTATTATGTATTTTTATAATTTTTGTTTATATTAGTTGTATCATTAGAATCTTTGTTCAAATGAGTTGTACAAGTATAACTTTTGTTTGTATGAGTTGTATTATTAGAATTTTTGTCCAAAGTTGTACAAATATAACCTCTGTCTGTATGAGTTGTCTTCCATCTATGTGAATATAAATCTAGAGGAACTGAACTTCCAACCAACATCCGTAAGTAAGGAACTGAACCTCCAACCAACATCCGTAAGTAAATGATTTATAATAATATGAGGATTTTGTAGGCATCAGAATTTACAGCATATAAGAAAATTAATGACTTTTTTTTTTAATGAAAAATCAATATTTGATAGGATCTACAAAACAAAGTCCTTGCACGTGTCATTATAATCTCTGTCCGTGTGAGTTGTATCATTATAACGCTTTGTCAGAATGAATTGCACCAGTACCTCTGTTACTATGAGCTGTCCTACATCTAAGTCGATGTAAATCCAGAGCTTTAAAAAAAAAATTAACAGTTTTTTAAAAAAATGCTTTTGCATTGAACTTTTTATTTTAAAAGTTTTCAAATCTTTAAAATATTTTTTCTCTCTTTAAACGTAATCCATCATATTTTGTTAAACAATTATTTTGTATCTATAATATCTAATATTCTCTAAACTTCCTTGCTTTCTGATCTTTAATATTATAATGTTATTCTCTACTGTAATTTTTATATATTTTTTCAGCTGAATTCCTTAAAAAAAGATTTCGTTGAATGATTCGTTTATACCTACCTTAGACTGAGATAAAGTATCTTATCACTAGGTAGTTAGAATAAGGTAAGAAAATCAATGTGGACAACCACCATTTTTGAATATGACACAAAAAAAAAATTAGAGCAATATTTCACGTGTTTTTTAATAGGGAGGAATATGAGATTATTAAGTTTCTCCACAGCTAAAATTTTGTGAATAAAGTAGCACGTGTAAAACAAACTATGTTTGGTGAGATCTGCAACACCTACTAAAATATTCAATGGTCCCTTCAATCCTTTGGTCCTTTGAGTAAGTGTGGTAGTAAAATAAAATCAATATAGTTGGAGATTAGCTGTAATGAGTTCCATTAAATTTAAAGACCTAATCCTAAGGGAGGGTGTGGGGGACAAAGGTCAATGTAACATTTATTTGACATGCCCTCCAACCTGTCAAAGGAATGTCACCTCAATATTTGAGCTTCAAAAGTGTAGTCCTTTCACTACCTACCAAGTTCCCACTCTATTGTACTCGTATATATCCTCAAATGGATAAGTATAAGGAGATGTGTACCTTCCATTATCCCTTTGGCTAACGTACCACATGATTGTTGTTGATATTTGTCCATGGATGGGACAAGTGCTACTAGTTTAAGTCGTGTTTAGTTGTTACTTATTAAAAAAAGAAGGAATGGTATATGTTTTGAATGGTGTAATAACATTTTTATGTAATAAGTTTATATTTTAATTGGAATAGATGGTGGGCTTTTATCAAAAGGATTCTCTTGTCTATTTGGGTGGTTTTGGTGATCAAGAATCGCTTCCATCTTATGATGTTTGGTGATCGGGAATAACTTCCATCTTGTGGTAGCATCTTATTTTTCTTTTTCTTTTTATTTGTCTTCAAGATCATTATGATTTTGAAAAATGGTACGATTCAATAGTTATTATTTATCACCATTGTCACCCGGTAATAATTCTCATAGCACAAGGATGATAGACAATAGACTAGCCACATCTCTACTAGGGTCAACTACACCTTTATGCTAAGGAGAGTCATGCCATGAGAGTGATACTTGTATTGATTGTATAGTTGCAACTAGGTACATGTGCCCCGAAGGAGGGCAAGGACCCTTGCTAAAGGGGGGCAACACATGAATGCAATACAGGGGGCACATGTCCTATTCTAAATAAGAGTCCATAGGTGAACCTAAAGCACCATCTAAATCCAAGCTTCTCAATTGGACCAATCTTTGTGCTTATAAACACCTTCTACTTACTCAAGATATTCAACATCACTAGAAAATAGATCAAATTGATATGCTTAAGTATTGAGTTTCTCTAAATCAACATTATTGCTCGGTTTACAACTCTTGAAAAGCAATTATAGTCTCAATATACTGCATATATTCAATAACAATTTTTTGATCTTGCTAACAACTATCATCAGTTCAAAGCACAAGCTGAAGCCTAGTGGACCACACAAGAACATGCAATCAAGGGTCTTAAGTCAAACTTACACATTGTTGTGCATAACACAACACAGATATTTCATCTGTCTTCTTAGCAACCTACAACTTTAGCGGCAACAATGCAAGTTAAGAGTTAGTTGTTCAACAAACTCAACAACTTGTTATTCAAGAACCAACTAGCATCAAAAGTTAGTCTCAAAGTTCTAGTAAGTCGCCACAATATTTTCCTAACAGTGCAGTTTCTTTTCAAAACATGTTAGCCAAAGAAAAACCTCTGACTATTTACAAGGATGATCCTCCTATAAGGAAGGAATGGAACCCTAACACCAAGAAAAAATTTCTTGAGAAGAAAGAAAACCTGAAGATTTGGCAAGGGATTCTTAAAGATTTGGCAAGGGATTCTTTAGGAAGAGAAAATTCATGAAAAATAAAGATTGGAATCCCACATGTTACATTTGCAAGGGGAACCATTATGCAAACAAATGTCCTGAGCAACACAAAGGAAAAGAAAATTTTAGAAAAGTACAAGAATTAGGCATCATTAAAGAAGAAGATTGTGTCTATGTGAATGCCTATCCTAGTGACGAGGATGATATTCCTTTTTCTAATGAAGAAAGATCAGAATCAGCCAAATTTGAAACCCCTAAATCAAGTGTAGACAATATTGCTTCGGATGAGAGTGAAATCTCTTGTTTCTGTACAAGGATGAAAAGTAATTTCCATTTTAAGTCTACTGATGAAAGACTCATCGATGTTTTACATCAAATTGCTAAACTTGAAATAATAAAGAAAAGGATGCTAGGGAATTATGGGTTATGGGAAAAACATAATATATTGCTTACAAACCTTTATGCTCAAAACCAATAGGTACTGTTTATGGTGAAAATGGATAACAATAATAACGATATTGAAAGGCTAAATGAATTCAACCACAAAACCCTAGACTAACAACAACAAAGATCCACCATAACATATGAAGATTACCTAAGACAATGCAAATCAAATGAAATCACAAAGATTATACCATCACATGTCCAATAGGGTTTTGATCTCCATTCTTCCTATCTCCATTGATCTTGCTTGATATATTTGCTCTCAGATTTTATATGCACAAGAGCTCAACAAAGAACGGAATGTGGTTGCAAGTAGGATCGTAGTGTAGTCAAGTCATTAAGATGATTCATTAGAATGCATAGAACGATTAGAATGATTGATTAGGGTTTGATAATGAAGGAAGTATCTCCTTATATAGAAGACACTATATGAAATGGAGGGATAAGATTGAGAGGTGTAAAAGGAGGTCGGCTATGATTAGAGGGTAGGTAAAAGAAATAATAAAATAATGAAAGGGGTAGGTAGTGTATGAATTAAGAGATGAATGACATGTGTCATGGGTAGAAAAAGCTAATGAATTAATTAATTAAATAAAGATTTATATAATTAATAGAAGAAGTGGGATCAATTAAATAAATAAGATATTTATTTAATTTAGGAAAAGGATAATTTAAATAAATAAATGTATTTATTTAAATAAGAAATAAGGCTAGAAGAGGATAAATGAATTAATTAAATAAATAAAGATTTATTTAATTAATAGAAGAATTAAGCTTAGATAATTAAATAATATTTATTTAATTAGACTAGACAATTTTAGGTGTCTACAAGTACAATAAGAAATAGAAAAGAAACTCATAAAGCAACCTCGAGTGGTTCATCAACCACATTTTAGCAAGCCAATAATCTCATATCCTCCACTAGGATCTTTCGCTACGTGTACTTGGCATCCTCAAAGAATGGATTTTCTAGATAAAGTTATTGGACATGTTCAATAGGAATTGGAAGATTTAAGAATGGAAAAACAAGTGGATGAGATGAATGAAGCAGAAAAACGAACAAAAGAGCTAGAAAGGTTTATTCAAAAATCATTAACACCAGATATTCTTGAATCTTCTCAAAGACCAACAATAAAAGAAACAAATGAATATCTCACTGCTATTTCTAGATATTCTCCAAAGCTTGAAGCTACAATTGAAGCTGAATAAAAGGATATGGAAAACGGGAAAAGTTTAATAGTCACTAGATGTCTTGGTGTCAGTCTCCAAATACATTTCTCATCCATCAAACCTTGTGTGCTACATTTAGTACTAGACGCTGGTGTTGACCTTAATATTGCCAAACATAACTGTTTCCCAAAATATAAGTGACAACCAATGCAAACAAATTTAACTTTTTGGCAAAGGTGCACATCTATCCAACTATGTTTGTTTTCTCATATTCAATTTCAAAATGGAAAACATCAAACTCTCAAATTTGTACATTATGAGATATATGGTTATGATGGTATCATTGGTAGTTTAACCATGTAGCCTTGGGAACCAATAGCCATTCAATCAAATTGTTTTGTTATCAAAAGGAAATAAATAGTACCAAGGGTCACTTCTGAAAAGGTAACAATATCAAAGAATTATTACATTATGAGATATATGGTTATGATGGTATCATTGGTAGTTTAACCATGCAGCCTTGCGAACCAATAACCATTCAATCAAATTATTTTGTTATCAAAATGAAATAAATAGTACCAAGGCTCACTTCTAAAAAGGTAACAATATCAAAGAATTATTAGATAAGAAAATTCCTTGAAAAAATAGATAACCGTACTGGCTCTCTAAGCAATTTGACTGTCTTCAACTCAAATTTAGAAAAAATCAAGAGGAATTCAAGCAACGGGTTTTTAGTAAATATCTCACTAAGTTCCAATGCAAATTAACCTTTTCTTTGCCTTTAAAGAAAGATGAAAATGGGAATGAAATTTTATGCAAAGGAAAAGCTAATTATTTTCCAATCAGTAGGACAAAAGTTGACAATTGTCAAAAGGAAGTCAATCAACTACTAGAAAAGGGTCTTATTACTTTTTCCTAATCTTATTTTTGTTGCCATGCAATTTATGTTCCCAAGAAGGATGATGAAGGAAATGAACTTCTAGAAAAATGTCTAGTTGTAAATTAAAAACCTCTGAATGTATGTCTCCAAGATAATTAGCATTTGTTGCCATCAAAAGACCATATTTGGAAACAAAATCAAGGAAACAATATTTATTCAAAGTTTGATCTAACTAAAGGCTTTTAGCAAATATGTAAATCAAAGAGGAAGACCAATACAAAACAATTTGATATGTGCCTGAAGGTTTGTATTGATGGAATGTATTACCTTTCGGTATCAAAACAACACCCTTCATTTTTCAGCACACTATAGATTCTATTTTTTGTCAATATTCCAAATTCATAATCCCATATATATTGATGGCATTCTCGTCTCTTCACAATGTCCAAAATCTCATTTAGAGCATCTGAGAATCTTTCTCCAAACATGTATACAACATGGACTTGTCATCAATGCCAACAAAAGCCAATTTTGTCAAGAAAACATTATCTTTATTGGGATTAAATTATTTCCTCATGGTCATATAGAAGCTCAAAAACATATTCTCCACAAAATTGTGAATCTCCCAATAACCACTATTAAGGAATTGCAAAAGTGTCTTGGCCTGGCCAATTATATAGTAATATTCTATCAAAATGTTGCTACCAATTGAGCACTTTTGAATAAGCTCTTAAAGAAAAATCCTCCAAAATGCTCCAAAATGCATGATGATGCTATACAGCGTATCAAAGCTAAGCGTACTAATTTATCACCATTTCGTCTACTAGACCCCTATCCCAAAATTGTTGAAATTGATGCAAGTGATCACACATTGGGAGGAATTCTCAAGGAAAAGCTTCCATATGGATGAGAAGAAATTGTTCGATATTGTTAAATAGATCTGGCCAACTGATAGGGGGGTGAATAAGTTGACAACTTAAACTTTTTTTTCAATTCTTTCACATATCTGGAATAACCAACATAATTAATTATTGCAGCTATAACATGAAAGCACATACACAAATTGTCGCATGTAAAATTCATCTTTATCCAAAGTATATCAATAAGAATTCAAAGGGAAATCACGAATCCCTATCTAATGAAAGAATTCAACAAACAGACAATGAAATAATGCAAATAAGTAATAGGAATATAAAATATATTAATCAAAACTCCCTATTCCATGATTGCATATAGCTTCCATTGTTCTTCTCTTCTCTGTGGTATGATGGCTCTCAGATATTGCGCTGGCAACCTGCAAATGACACAAAGATTCAAAGTTCGTGATTCAGAGTAATTGTCCAGGATTGAGGAGATTGAATGCTCAATTTATAGATTTTTGGAGAAGATTGATCAAAAGGTAGAACAGATTGATCAAGAGGTGGAACTCAGGTGAGCTCACATGTTGATTGATAGTTGAACTGTTGATTTAGAGGTGAAATAGAATTGATTGAATAGATTAATTGAGTCAACTGATTGAGAAAAAGCTAACTGGGGGAAGAAAAAGGGTGATTGAAGGAAAATTAATTGATGGCAAAGAAAGCTTTATTTAGAAAAAGCTAACTAAAATATGGAAATAGAGATTGGAAAGATAATGATTTAATTAATTGATTGATTGAATTAATTAATTTAGCATGTGCTTGCACTTTGACTTAGATTTTTAATTTAATCTTTGCATGAAATTTAATTCAAATAATTGAATTTATTTCAAATTCAATTTAGTATTTGTATATATTTAGAACTTGACTTTGATTTCCAATTTGATTTTTGAAATCATGCACATGTATTTGAAATTAGAAGAAATTAGAAGAATTAATTAGCTAATTAAAATTAGAAGAAATATGAAATGAAATTAGAATTTGGGGATTTGGAAGAATTTGAAGAATTAATTAGTTAATTAAATAATTTAAAGAAACTATTTAATTATTTAGAAATGGAAGAATTAGTATATTAAATAATTTCAAGAAACTATTTAATTATTTAGGGTTAAATCATAATTAATTAAATAATAAATATTTAATTAATATTTAGAAAAGGGGTTGAATGATTAATTGATTTAGAGAGAGAAATTGAAATTAATTTATTTAAATAATAAAGATTATTTAAATTGGAGAATTGATCAGAATTAATTAAATAATAAATATTTAATTAACATTAGAAAATGGTTAAAATGATTAAATGATGAAAGAATAGGAAATAGAATAATTAGTAAGATGATGAGGAAATATGAAATTAGAAGAATAAAATTAATTAACTTAATTAAATAATTAAAGAATTATTTTAATCAATTAGAGGAATAATTAGTACATGATCAATGAGACATTTTTAGGTGTCTACATTTGCCCCTCTTTGAGACAATGTCGGAACGGTATTTGTTTCAAAGAGAACGAAAAAAATTATGCCCTAGTATGCCCTAGTGACACTTAGGGTGTAAAGCCCCCTCGAGAGATTGTTTGTGCATGAAGACATGAATGATCTCTCGAAAAAAAAAAGAATGGGAGATGAAAGAATAGTTAGTTGATTAGAGATAGGCGATGTGAAGATGATATTGAGATAGAATGTGAGAGAATGAACCTTAGAATGAAATAGAATAATGTTAGATGATAGAAAATGATTTAGAAATAGATGATGAGAAAAGAATCAACAAACTAGCAATAAGAAAATGAGATGAAATGAGAAAGATTGATTTACGAACCTGTGTCATTATTTATTGTGCAATATGTATTCATCACTGAGCCTTATTATGGAACAATGGAGCTTAGCACATCAGGGTGTAAGGAACCAAGATGTAAAGATATCTCATTGAAGAAACAAACACGTAGCAGACAAGGAGTGAACCCCTCCATTATGGGAAATACACTAGGGGTCGAGGTATGTGTGGCATTCACAAGCTAAATGCTCCTATCATAGACACCCACTAGAGAAATTTTCCTAGAACTTCATCGGTTCACACCACAAATAGCAAACAAAGAAAAAGATAATGCTCATCATTGCTCCTCTAGTCACTTGTGGACATCCCTGAGTAGCATAGGAACATAATCTATCGCTAAATGATACAAAGATAAAGACTGACCCAGACAAACTTCAGCAGTTATATTGACCTTGTGCCTTCGTTCTTAGTTGCTTGATGTGATGGTTGATAATGTATGATCTCATAAAGTTGCGGACCCCATTTTAAGACTAACCTGTCTGATTTCGAGTGTATCCTCTTCTATTTAAGACAAGATAATGATCACTTGATATGGATATGATACGATTGATAAGATAGTTTGATCAGTTGAATGCAGATGTTTGACTGGATAGTTTTATCCTTTGTTAACTTCGTGTGAAGCGTTTGTTGAATATCTGTTAGGCTATTTGTTTCTTACAAGACATTTTATTGCAAGTTTTTTTTTGTTTTTTGTTTTTTGTTTTTTGATTGTTTAGTTCTTTTCCAAGAGCTTTTTCGATGTTTTTTTATTTTGTGGATCAATATTTGAATGTTTTTTATTTATTTTTTTCAGGACATTTTCCAATGTTTTTGGTATTTTTAAGTTTTCACATATTTAAATATTTTTTATTGATTTTTTCAAGACTTTTTCCAATGTTTTTGATATTTACAGCAGCGCTAAAGTAGAATTTTAGATTTTTCACTAGTCATATGATCAACTAGGTGTCTAGAATGAATTAGAGATTTTTTTATTGTGTTTGAGATATAGCAATTGATAGATTTGGGTTAACAAGTCTCAAATAGTTAAATCACTACCCAACCATAAGTAAAGTGTCGTCACAGGGTGATGTTGAAAATGAATGACCTTAGGATCTCAAAGACTTCATGTCTGAATATCTAAGAAAGGAGATGACCCTTATTTCTCTTAAATACAAATAGATGGCAACCTTAGACAATTGCCTTGTTTTATTGATGTTGTTATATGTAAATGCAGAAACTATATGCCATGAAATTTGTGAATGTGATGTGCTTGGAAAGAAACTATATGTGATGCATTGTTGTGAATAAAATGAGATGCAATGCGGAAAGTAAAACCTAAACTAACCCAACCCTTAGATATAATATCGTTTAAGGTGCATGTTGTTCATAGGGTCAGGGAGTTTTGTGTAGGTAGTTCATTGGTCTTTGTTTGAAGAGTCGGATAAAGATGTCCTTTCCAATAGGATATAAGGATATAACTAAGTGTACACGTTCAACATCTCGAATGTTGATTTCCTTAGTTTTTGGATTTTGTGGATCATCAAAGGCAAATCCATCTCTAGAAGCCATGAATTCAGCTATAGCGTTATCATTTTAAAAGAAATCCAATTGTGGTAGATTCTCTTGCCCCCAGTCTTTCAAGTGTGGGTATATGAGGCAAATCGATTCTAGTTCTGAAGTTATGACATGAGCGGGTGATATGCTTGTTTCTATTGATGCACTTGAAGAGGATGATGAAGCCAACTAGGTGTTGATTTCATTAGCTAGTGTTATGCTTGTGCATGAAGAAGAGGATGAAACAATTTGGGTGTTGATTTCATTAGCATTTGATGATGGCACACATATAATTGTTGACAAGTTGCTCTATGTAGTATGATCTGGATTGGTGATTTCATTAATAAGGGGTCCATGAACAACTTGTGTAGAGGGATTGGGATCATGAGGAGAAATGGAAAGTTCCTTTGAGAGGGAACCTTGTGAGGAACATGGAGGATTATGACATGGAAATGAAGGGATGGAGGGATCTTGATCAAGATTTGGAGAAATAATGGGATCTTATTTAGGACATGAAGGTAAAGGTATGCTTTGATCTTATCTTGGAAAGGGGTTATTAGAAAGGATGAAAGGGATGTCCTGATCTTGCTTAGGAGTTGGATGTTGGATGGGACTTGAAAGGACACTTTGTTCTTGAGACAGAAGGGTATCATTATGAATGGAATAGAAAAGAGCAAGGGGATCATCATAAGCTTCTTGGTCGGTGGGATCTTGATCAAAAATTGGGTAGGATGGAAGTGGTTGTTCTTGATCTTTATTTGTTTCAAGACTCATTTCTTCTTATTTTGGATCATCCTCTTGACACCGGGAAGGAGTTTGGAAATGCATGGGAGATTGTTGGAATGTTTCAACATTTTGGCCTAATGAAGAAGGATTTTGAATGAGATCCTCTGAATCATGACTTGAATTAGATTGAATTTTTATGATAAATAGCCCTTGGGAGGTTGTGTTATTGGATAGAGATGGCATGGATTGGTCTTGTGTGACTTCAGGGGACGATGAAATGGAAGATAGATATGGTTGATTTGGGCTTTGGTTGAAAGGAGTATGATTTTGGGTGAAAGATGTTTGATTTTGGTTGAAAGGGGTTTGATTTTGGTTGAAAGAGGTTTTAATGTTGGGTTGGTGTGAATTTTGATTTGGACTTTGGTTGAATAGGGTTTGATTTTGGTTGAAAGGGATTTGAATGTTGGGTTGGTGTGAATTTTGATTTGGACTTTAGTTGAATGGGGTTTGATTTTGGTTGAAAGAGGTACTTTGAATGTTGGGTTGATATGAATTTTGTTTTGGACTTTGGTTGAATGGGGTTTGATTTTGGTTAAAAGGGGTTTGATTGTTGGGTTGGTGTGAATTTTGATTTGGACTTTGGCTGGATGGGGTTTGATTTTGGTTGAAAGGGGTTTGATTGTTGGGTTGATATGATTGGTATGATTGATATAGTGGGTTGAAAGAAAAAGAAGGTTTACATGACTCTAATGTTGGTTGAAGTGAGGTACAATTTTGTTGAAGAATGAAGGTTGGCATGTTTGAATGATCTCACAAGAAGAAGAAGGTTGGCCTGATACCGATTCCCTCGTGGTCATCATTTCTCTCATCATTTTTTTCTAACCAACCCCTATGGTTGTTAGGACTAGTCATGTTTATCACTTGTTGTTGCAAAGTCTTGATCTGTTGAGCTAAGGTTTCTATGGATGGCAATGGAATAGGAATGGAAGGGATGAATCCTCCACCTTTCCTACAAAATGTATAATGCCAATCCATGATGTTTTCTTGATTGGTTTGGACCTAGGATCACAACATGTAAGATGTTTTCTCCATTTCTCTTAATGTGGCAATGTTTGATTTGTTGAACTTGACAAACTTGTTTGAGTTGAGGTTGAGTTTGATTCATCCTCTTATTGTGATTTGGACGTTTGGGGTATGACTTTCTAAGATGATTATGCAAATGATGACGAACTAAGACAGATGTATATGAATTCTAGACAAGGACTTATATGAGGATGATAATGAGGGCTAAGGATGATAATATGGACGTAAATGAGGACTATGCAAGGATTTTAGGACGATAGTAAGGACGTAAATGAGGACTATTCAAGGAATTAGGATGATAGTAAGGACATAAATGAGGACTATGCCAGGACTTAGGATGATAGTAAGGATGTAAATAAGGACTATGCAAGGACTGCCTATGGTCACAAGTATGTGAAATTTTGAGTTTGTATGACTGTCTTATGTTTCGAGATGGACTTTTTTTCCAGTAACTCTGTATGTAGGACAATTTTTGTGGTTTTCCAAGTCTAAGAACAATTGTTTGGAGGTAGATATAGCTGACTGAACTGCTTTTTCAAACAATCTCAAAGAATTCAAAGATATGCAGGATAGGGCCTGAAATAGCCCAAATAACTGACTCAATATTGGTCTTGATACAACGATACATAAAAAAACACAGAAGACAATCTTAGGCTAGAAATTGGAAACCATTCAAATGAGGCCCTTACAAAATACCAAAACAAAACAAACAGATAGAGAGTCTGGTAGCACTGGCTCCACTCCACGACACACACTTCTCAGGCATGCCAGTCTCTCTTACCCTGAAGATCCAAAGATCTTATAACCGAGGGATTTCTATATCATAATGCAAGGTACATGAAGGGTATCTATGGGGTATGATCCGCACTCCTAGAATCACTGAATGTAGGGTTTGGGGCTACTAAGTTGGTTCTTATTATAAAATTTTGAGGGATCCCGATCTAACGACGGATTCTCAGAGCAAGCCACTTAAGACTTTAGTTGAGCTTATCGGTGTAGGGAAGGCCCCCACATACGTCAAATTCACTCAACACTCTAGCTTCCTAACCAGTATGTTTATGTAGTGGCTCGAAAAACCCACTCGAGAATACGCTAGGAGAGATGATATCCCCAACGCATCCCAATTCGAAGTACTTATGTGGGGTGATGAAATCCCTAGTCAAAGATACCCCTCTCTATGTGGAATAAAATAAAATTGAGTGTCGTTGTCACCTCCTTCCTTTCTCGCAAGACCCCGAAGGCGGGTTGAAAGTTAGTTAATGCAATAGTAGGTCCACCACAAACATGATAAAAGTTATTTCCTTTAAGAAAATCAAATGTGATTTAATCTATATGCAGCCTGATTCACGTTCATTTTAAAGCCCAAATCGAGGTGTTGAATATGCATGTGCATGTCAATTTTAAACACCAAACTGAAATGTGAAGGCATGCATGTCAATTTTAACCAGTGTTAATTTTAAGCCCCAAACTAAAGTGTTTATGCATGCATGTCAATTTTAACCAATGTAAATTTTAAGCCCAAACTGAAGTGTTTATGCATGCAAGTCAATTTTAACCAATGTTGATTTTAAGCATGAAAAGATGAAATGTGAGAGCATGAGTGCAATTTATCTAATACTAATCTAATCCTTTCTGTAAATTCGCCATAGGCTGCAAACAGATGATTAGCAGTAAAATCAAATCAATAGAAAACAGAGAACTCAAAACTAACAGAAATGAATGCGTGATGATACCTGCTCGATTGTGTGACCCTGAATAGGTGATTGTGTGATACTGTCAAATCGATTGTGTGATCTTGATAGGGTGAATGTGTGATCCTAACAGGTCAATTGCGTGATACTAACAAGGTGATTGCGTGACACACAGGCAGATAACACAAAAAAATAAAAATTGAAACTAAATTTGATCAGAAACCTACAAAACAGATTGTGAGGCCCTAGCTAAATCTCTCATCATCCATTCAATGCTAATCAAATCATATTTCACCTAATATGAGAGAACTAAGTTGTTGTATTTGTCGATGTCTGGTTGGTCTTCCCAATCTTGTATCTTCTTTTCTTCTTTGAGAATTCTCTGATAGCTTCTAGCCTGCCTTCTTTGTTCCTTTGTCCTTCTGGCACCTAAAATCCTGAATTGTACCTTGCGTGCCATAAACTGTTATAAAAAACATGCAATAAAATTAATTTGTTTCCAGATTTACTGAATTTCTTGCAGAATTATACAAATCAGAGAACGGCAAGGAAATAAGAATAAAAATAACAAAACAATAATTTTCCTAGCGAATGCGTAATGATATCAGAGCGAATGTGTGATCCTGAAAGGTCAATTGCGTGATACTGACAAGGCGATTGTGTGACCCTGAAAGGTCGATTGTGTGACCCCGAAAGGTCGATTGCATAGTCATGTCTATGCGATTACGTAATGATGTAAACATGAATGCGTGACGAAGAGATATGTCTTGAAATTCATGCAAAACCTGCAAAAAAGGAAGAAATATGTACGATCTGCAAATATACATAAAAAATAGAGAAGGTTAATTAGTTGTTGTTCACGTCGGGTTCACCAAAATGCCGCATGTAAAATTTATCTTTATCCAAAGTATATCAATTAGAATTCAAAGGGAAATCACAAATCCCTATCTAATGAAATAATTCAATAAATAGACAATGAAATAATGCAAATAAATAATAGGAATATAAAATATATTAATCAAAACTCCCTATTCCATGATCGCATATAGCTTCCATTGTTCTTCTCTTCTCTGTGGTATGATGACTCTCAGCTATTGCACTGGCAACCTGCAAATGACACAAAGATTCAAAGTTCATGATTCAGAGTAATTGTCCAGGATTGGGGAGATTGAATGCTCAATTTATAGATTTTTGGAGAAGATTGATTGAAAGGTAGAACAGATTGATCAAGAGGTGGAACTCAGGTGAGCTCACATGCTGATTGATAGTTGAAATGTTGATTTGGAGGTGAAACATAATTGATTGAATAGATTAATTGAGTCAACTGATTGAGAAAAAGCTAACTGAGGGAAGAAAAAGGGTGATTGGAGGAAAATTAATTGATGACAAAGAAAGATTTATTTAGAAAAAGCTAACTAAAAGATGGAAATAGAGATTGGAAAGATAATGATTTAATCGATTAATTGATTGAATTAATTAATTTAGCATGTGCTTGCACTTTAACTTAGATTTTCAATTTAATCTTTGCATGAAATTTAATTCAAATAATTCAATTTAGTATTTGAATATATTTAGAACTTGACTTTGATTTCCAACTTGATTTTTGAAATCATGCACATGTATTTGAAATTAGAAGAAATTAGAAGAATTAATTAGCTAATTAAAATTAGAAGAAATATGAAATGAAATTGGAATTTGGGGGTTTGGAAGAACTTGAAGAATTAATTAGTTAATTAAAATATTTAAAGAAACTATTTAATTATTTAAAAATGGAAGAATTAGTTAATTAAATAGTTTAAAGAAACTATTTAATTATTTAGGATTAAATCACAATTAATTAAATAATTAATATTTAATTAATATTTAGAAAAGGGGTTGAATGATTAATTGATTTAGAGATAGAAATAGAAAATTAATTTATTTAAATAATAAAGATTATTTAAATTGGGGAATTAATCAGATTAATTAAATAATAAATATTTAATTAACATTAGAAAATGGTTTAAATGATTAAATGATGAAAGAATAGGAAATAGAATAATTAGTAAGATGATGAGAAAATATGAAATTAGAAGAATAAAATTAATTAACTTAATTAAATAATTAAAAAATTATTTTAATCAATTACAGGAATAATTAGTACATGATCAATGAGACATTTTCAGGTGTCTACGCAAATCATATCACATAATAAACACCAGTTATGACATGGAAAACCCAAAAAGGGAAAAACCACGGAGAATGTTAGTTCTCAATATATAACATTGGTTAAGGTAATTTTTACAAAGGGTGGCTCACTGCCAAAATGATCATTGTAGGTGGGCTCACTATCTAGAAGAGGCTCACTATTGAAGGAAGAAGAAATAAAAGGAGAATCCACCACTGTAATACAATTTGCAATATCGGAATTACTTTTGGTGCCTTCTCAGCAACAACACATTTCACATATCACCAATCAGATTTTTCTTTTTCAGTCTCGCATATCTTCCATACATCATACATTCAAACCATCCACTTATTTATACTTTCTCCAGGAAACATAATCTTCTAAGTCAACCAAGATAGAGATTTGAAATAGGTCAACACTAAACATTTTGGCGGTGGGAAGGAATGAGAAGAAGACCATACCACAACACTCATCATCAGTTAGATCAACATGTTACATCCATCACAAATTCCATACCCAAATCATGACTCACACGCTACATAATTGTCGTTACTCGTCCTCAAATTCCGGACCTAATCCAGACCCAAAAAGCACTACCCAACATAGAAAAATAATAAGAATGAAACAATGATACTCATGAATACAATCGATCAACACCATATTCAATAAACAAAGAAATCTGGATTACCTTCAACATGAGAAAATAGAATATTAACTGGGACACATCTTCCAGAGCACCGAAAATTCTAAGAACACGTCTTCTGGATCACCAACTCCAATATGTTTACATCAATGACAACCATTAATAACAACCATCCACATTTTCAACAATCTCCCCCTTTGTCATTGATGGCAACATCCATCAACAACAAACACATAACTTTGCAAACTTACTTAGCATCTCATTACATTTCTCCTCCTTTGACATCAAGGACAAAGGCAGGCAAAACTCCCCCTCTGAACCTCACTATTTCTCCCCCTAAGAGGAAGCACCCAAGCATTAGTCCAGCTAAGAATATTCAAGAATATCACTGGACCAATGCACATCCAAATGTACATTAGTTAAAATTAGGAAGGGGTAATACCCCTAACTTATGTCAAAGATACTCAAAAGTATCTTTACATAATGCCTTTGTGAAGCTATTTGAAATCTACTCTTTTTAGAGGCACATAGTTGAGCTTTACCTCATTATCCAACACCTTTTCCCTCAAGAAGTGATACCGAATAGATATATGCTTTGTTCTGGAATGTTTACCAAATTCTTAAAAAAATTTATTACACTAGCGTTATCACACATAATTGAGATGGGTTCATTGAACATTACATCAATATCCTTCAAAGTTTGCTTCATCCATAAAATGTGTGTGCAACATGAAGATGTTGCAATATATTCTGCTTCAGTTATAGATGAAGACACAAAATCCTACTTCTTACTTGACCAAGCAACCAACTGGGAGCCAAGAAAGAATGCTCCACCACTTGTACGTTTTATGTCATCAACACTTCGAGCCCAATCTGCATCTGTATAAGTTGTCAAAGTAAAATCTGAAATTTTGGGATACCACAAACCAAACCCTTTTGTTCCTTTTAAATATCTGAAAAATTATTTTTACTACCACAACACGTGATTCTTTTGGTTCTTGCTCAAATCTAGCTGCTAGACAAACTATATACATGATATCTGGTTTGGTAGTAGTGAAATATAATCGTCCTCCAATCATTGATCTAGACTTACATCACCTTTAGAAGATTTTTCCTCTTTGGTTAACTTGCATCAAGTGGTCATAGGCGTACACACCGGTTTGGAGTTCTCCAACCCAAAATTCTGCAGCAATTCATTAATGTATTTAGATTGTAAAATGAAAATTCCTTTGCTATTTTTATTTACTTGCAAACCAAGAAAGAAATTTAACTCACCAATCATGTACATCTCAAATTCCTTCTACTTCTCATTAGCAAACTCTCTGCGCATGCCTTCATTTCCTCCAAATATTATGTCATCAACATAAACTACAACAATTAAGATTTTACCTGAGTCAATTTTGAAATATAAATTGTTGTCAGCAGATCCCTTCTAAAAAACCTTGATCAATCAAATACTTATCTTGCCTTCCATACCTAGCTCTAGGAGCTTGTTTCAATCCATACAAAGCCTTCTCAATCTACAAATAATGTTCAGATCATCTTTCAACTTAAATCCTTCATGTTGTTCAGTGTAGACTTCTTCTTTCAGCTCTCCATTCAAAAATATCGACTTGAACACATCCATCTAATAAACCTTGAAATCCTTAAAAGATGCAAAAGCCAAAAACATCTTGATAGCCTCCATCCGAGCAACAGGTGCATATGTTTCTTCAAATTCAATGCCTTCAACCTGTGTGTAACCTTTGCAAACCAACCTTGCTTTATTTCTCACAACTTTTCCATCCTCATCTAACTTGTTCCAGAATACCCATTTTGTTCCAAATACATTCTTGTCTTCCGGTTTGTGAACTAGCTCTCATGACTAATTTTTCTCAATCTGATCTAGCTCTTCTCTCATTGCCTTTATCCAATTTTGATCATTGTGAAGAGGTGGAAAATCTAAAGCCTAATGGTTAGTGTAGTCACATAAATCTGTCCATTTTAATTAAATGAATATTTGCTATTTATTTGATTAAAAACCCACTAGCCATCAGTTAATTGAATTAATATTTAATTATTTCATCTTCAAACATTCTCCTATTAATTAAATAAATTATTCACTTTATTTTAATTAATTCATTAAACCAAATTCACAATCAATTAAATGAATAAATTTTATTTATTCAATTTAATCCTCTTTCCTCTTTTAAATAAATTAAATAAAACATTTATTTAAATCATTAAAATCCCCCCACTTGCAAAATTCTACAAATGCAAGTTGCAACCACAATTGAAATAAATTAATTTTATTTTAATTAAATTTTGTTTTCCCCACCCACTTGCATTTTCCTACATCTCCCACTTGCCTCCTAAATCCCCCTTCTAGATTCTTCTAAACCCTTCCTAATTAACCTAATCCATCCCCTAATTATTGTCACATTCCTAAGCAACTTGGAGTCACTTCTCAAAGGCTTCAAAGTCTTTGAAAAGCATTAAAGCTTTGTGTGTTCAACAAATTAACCTCTAAAGTCTTCCAAACCACTTATGGCTCTTACATGACCATTTATGGTTAACCCCTAACTCAACCCTCTTGTGACTCATGTGTCTCCTCAAGCATTTATTGCTTTGACCATGGTTATCCCTTTAACATTTGCACAAGAGTTTATCCATTGGATAAAAGCTTTATTCTTTGAATAAAGAAATTATTCACTCAACCCAACCTTGACCTTAACTCCCAAGTTAACTCTGAGGTCATGTCAAGCATTTAATGCTTATTCCCTCTCCTCTCAACCTATCTCATATTGACACTTGTCATCCTAGGATTAGGTTGAAAGTCCTCACATGGATTGAATATCATTCAATCCTGATCCTTGTTGAGATTACTCAATCTCAACCATCCATTGCTCCATTTTTCCTATAAATAGAGCCCATTTCTTCATAATCCAGATCCTGAAAACTTGTATGCATCTAAATTATAGAGAATTTTAAAGAGCATTTTAGCATAATTAGTCATATTCACTCTTTTGGTTAAAATTAACAAATAGAATTTAGATAACTCGTCTTTCTTTGGTTATTAAGCTTGCATTTGCATACTTTTCATAATCATCTATAATCTTGAACCTCCATAAGGCATCCATAGTGAAAAAAGTTGTTGAGAGCTACACTAATTTGGAACTTGGAGAGGAGAGGAACAAGGGAGAAGGAGCTAAGAGCATGGTAGAAGGCATTTGGAGATGCCTTGTTGTATTTACTTCCATAGTTAAATATTTCATGTTGTTTTTAGTGTCTCTTTTGGTATGCCTGCTTAGACTTGTTTTTGGTTGATTAACACTAACGTTTGTCTTTGTTTCTTGTGTTTTTGTGTGTTATACGACCACAGGCTTTTGTCTAACATTGCCCATTTTGCAAAGCATCAGTTAGTGTATAAACCAAATAAAATATAAAATAATGCATTCAAATACACAAATAAACCATTATACCTTAGCTTCTACTCTTCCTCCGATTGAGCCTTTGATGAAGTGGAATGCGCTCGAATGCTCCACTTGATTATATTGGCTCCAAGATGGGATGTGGATTTCTCTCCACACACAACAAGATTAGTGGATTTGGATTGGATTTGGATTTGAATGATGATGGATATGGATTAAATGAGAGAAGATTTGGGCATTATGATGGCATGATGAAAGATTTTGATTCTCAAATAGATAACATAAGATTGGATGAAAAGTGGATATAGGGATGAAATGGATAGCATAAGAAAATGATAGAAGTGGATGATTTGTGAGGAGAGGAGACTCCAATTTATAGGTTGGAGGAGGCCAAAATGAAGGGCCAAGATTGATATTGGGATGAAGGGTTGAGATTGATTTGAGAGGGGATTAAGAGGACAAGGTGTGGGATTCAAGAGATATGTCATAAAGGCATTTCTTGTCTCCACACCTCTCAAGGTTCATAAGGAAGATCTACCACGTACATTGGGAAGAGAAAAAAGAATATAAAATTCTTGGGGGGAGGGAGGAGGAATTAAAAATTCCAAAATAAGAGGGTGTGTGGGAAGATGAAATGGATAAAAGAATTATAAATTCCTTGGGAAGAGGATGATAACTCAATGATGAATGGATAGTACCAAACTGGTACTGAGAGGGGGGTCTGAATCAGTACAGACAAAAGCACAATCCTAAACTGGTTTGTCAGCAGACATTGTGCTTAGGCAGACAAACAGTAACACCGATCTTAAATAGAGTACAACCGGAAAAACCCAGAGTAACTGAGACAAGCATAAACCAGTTGACACTTATCTTCTCATACAATCTAATACTTCATTTCTATTTCACCCTAGTGTATGAACAGGTAATCTACTTATCAAAGATATATATATAAACAGCTAGATCAACATGATTCACCGCTTGACAGAAAACAACATAGCATCACATGAAAAAAACATCACATATGACACACATATTTTTCACGTGGAAATCCAACTGGGAAAAACCACGGTGGGGATGAATACCCACAAGCTATTTTTGAACTCTTTAGAAGTCCACTCTGTTAGGAGCCTTGTCCGGTTAAAGACTGATACAACAGGTTCTGTTAGGAACCGATCCTATTAGGGATCACCCAGTTGAGGGATGGCTAGAATACACGATTAAGGGTTAAACCCTGTTAAAGGTTACCTTGTTAGAGGATTTCAAGAACTCAATGGTTTTGAGTCACCCTGTTAAAGGATTTACAGTAAGTCGATTAAAGCTACCCTGTTAAGGGATTTCCCAACTGTTGAAGTGGTTAGAGATCAACAGGTATTACAATGATCTGGTAACAACACTCAATGCCAATGTAGATCCACTTTAGCTCCTCTTCACCTTCTGCACTTACACTTTGCAGGTATCACTTCCCTCTTCTGGTCTGGCAAGAATCACGTATCTCTTCTCTTGGATACACACACACAACTTTTTCCAACAACCTCAGAAAGAAACACAACATCGACCTTATAGGAAACAGATAGGTCGGTAGCATAAACCCTAAACCTTAAACATGTTAGGTTAAGCAATTCAAACGGTTCAATCCTGACCATTGAGCACATTGCATTAAATGCAACAGTCTTGAACCAATCTCAAGATGTTCTCCATCGTTCATTTTCCACTGATTTGATGGCGGCTGATAACCCATCACGTGTTATCACCGTTTACAGACTTCGCACATTCTTGAGGTAGATAGGAACAATCTCCTTCATGCAAGATCCTTCACGTGCATAAGGCTGACGTGGCAACAGGATCTGTTCTTCATTACAATGCTAACTTATCACACAAATTCACCGATTGAGTCACACAGGCTTGAGACACTTCAACCGGAAACCTTGAAGTTGAGACTACCAACCGGTAGTCATACAAAGCTTCCATGTGTCGATTCCCATAACCACATGCCGGTTCACCTTAAACAAACACACTGCTTCACTTTGGAACAAATGTCGATTTACAATGTTATACTGGTTCTCACATATACCAGTTCTTGGTAACATACCGGTTCTCACATATACTGGTTCTCTCCTCTTAAGTATATTGACATCAATGACAACATACAATGTCATCATGTCCTCATACCGGTTCACATAATGCCAACAATCTCCCCCTTTGGCATTGATGGCAATATACAAAGATATCTCTCCGCTTCTCATCTTCTCCCCCAATTTCTACAGATATCTTCTTTGCTTCTCTTCTTCTCCCCCTTCGACAACAATGTCAAAGTGGAGGCACAAGATTCCCTATTCCATTATGTTGCTCCCCCTGAGGAGTAGCATCCTTCAACACATCAATCCCCACAAAAAAATTTGACTATGCAATACTTGACTGATGTGGAGCATATACCTTTAGATTACTTCCTGAAGGGGCAGCACCCCTAATTCACCTCTTAAGTACATAAATGTAGCCTTTGGAAGAGGCTTGGTGAATATGTCTGCTAACTGCTCCTTATTGGAAACATGTTCTAGTGCAATCTCTTTGTTATGAACCTTTTCCCTCAAGAAATGATATTTAAGCTCAAAGTGCTTGGTTCTAGAATGTAAAAACAGATTCTTGGAGATGTTAATTGCACTAGTATTTTCACAAAATATACTTACCGGTTCAGACACAGGAACTTTGAAGCCATTCAATACATGCTTCATCCAAATTGTTTGATTGCAGTTCATGAAAGCTGCAACATACTCTACTTCCGTTGTAGACTGAGAGATACAACTCTGCTTCTTACTCATCCATGAGACCAATCTACCACCGAGAAAGAATGTACCACCGGTTGTGCTCTTTCGATCGTCCACATTACCTGCCCAATCAACATCTGTGAATACTTTCTAGTTGAAATCCTTGTTGTATGGATACCACAATCCATAATCAATAGTTCCCTTCAGATACCTAAGAATCCGATTAACTGCAACCAAGTGGGATTCTCTTGGGCTTTTCTAGAACCTTGCAGTAATGCCAATTGCATGTGCAATATCTAGTCTGCTATGCACTACATAATGCAACTTACCAATCATTGATCAGTATTCCTTCTCATTAACCAATACTGAGTCATCCTCTTTGGATAATTTACAACCGATCACCATTGGTGTACCAACTGGTTTGCTATCTTCCATGCCAAAGGTCTTCAACACCTCTTTGACATACTTGGACTGAGTAATAAAGATTCCATCTTTCATCTACTAGATCTGTAGTCCAATGAAGAACTTAATCTCCCCTATGAGTGACATCTCAAACTCTTTCTTCATCTCATCTGCAAACTCATGACTCATCTTGTCATCTCCACCAAAGATAATGTCATCAACAAATACCTCACAGATCAGGATTTGATCTCCTTCAAACTTCAAGTAGATATTGCTATCTTCGCTTGTTCTCTCAAATCCAATCTTCACAAGATGGGAGTGTAGGCGTTCATACCATGCTCTAGGTGCCTACTTTAGACCATACAAGGATTTATGTAGCCTACATACCATGTCACTGTCTTCAGATAGGGCAAACCCATCTGGTTGCTCTATATACACCTCTTCTTCAAGTACACCATTTAGGAATGCAGATTTTACATCCATTTGATATACTTTAAATCCTTTAAAAATTGCATATGCAAGAAGCATACGAACTCCTTCCAATCTGGCTACAGGAGAAAAGGTTTCTCCATAGTCTTCTCCTTCTTCTTGGGCATATCCTTTGCACACCAATCTGGCTTTGTTTCTAATCATTGTGCCATCCTCATTCAACTTATTTCTGAAAACCCATTTGGTGCCAATGACATTTTTATGCTCCGGTTTGGGTACCAAAGACCATGTACCATTTTTCTCTATCTGGTCAAGTTCCTATTCCATTGCCTTGATCCAATCTTCATCTTTATTTGCCTCTTTGAATGATTTAGGCTCAAATTCAGAGATCATACATGAGTTTTCTCTGACCTTTCTTCTTGTAAAGATTCCTACATCCTTATCTCCTATGATCTGCTTAAGATCATGATTCAGCTTGACATATCGAGGAATGGTCTTGAATGATTCCTCTTGCTTTTCTTCTTCATCCTCATCTCCATCAGTATCAGCATCTACATCTACTGGTGTAGGAACACTGTTACTGGCACTTGGTTGACTGTCAACCGGTTCCCAGAAGGTTACAACCGGTTCATTTACCGCTTGCTCACTATCGGTTTCTTCAGTTTTCTCAGAGGTTTCATCAACTCTTACATTGATGCTTTCCATAATTCTCTGAGTCCTATTATTGAAACACTTGAGAGCTTTGCTCTTGGTAAAATACCCTAGGAATATTCCCTCATCACATTTCGCATCAAATTTGCTCTGGTGTTCACTCCTCTTGATGTAACATTTGCTACCAAACACTCTAAAGTACCTAACTACAGGTGTCTTACCAGCCCAATACTCATAAGGATTTTTATCCTTACCATTCTTAATGAGTACCCTATTCATTGTGTAGATTGCAGTGCTCACCGCTTCTCTCCAAAAGGTGTGAGCAACTTTTCCTTGAATCAACATAGTTCTAGCTGCTTCAACCACAGTCCGGTTATTCCTCTCTGCTAGGCCATTCTATTGTGGATTCTGGGGGGCAGATAGTTGCCTCTTGATGCCATGTTCTTCATAGTACTTGTTGAATTCACCGGAAGTGAATTCCCCTCCTTGATCAGTTCTCAGGCACTTGATCCTTTTACCGCTTTCCTTCTCCACTAATGCTCTGAAATCTTTGAACTTTACAAAATTTTCAGACTTATCTTTCAAGAATGTGACCCACATCATTCTTGAGTAGTCATTAGTGAGAATCATGAAGTACCTATCACCCTGTAGACTCCTAGTTTTCATAGGACCACACAAATCAGTATGCACAAGATCAAGCAAATTGTCAGCAGTGAAAGGTTTACCTTTAAAGTTTCAGGATGACATTTTCCCCAATTGACACTCTCTCCACAAGGTATTAATTGGTTTTCTTAGCACCAGCAACCCTCTAACTGCCTTGATCTTATTGGCCTTCACAATGTTATCAAAGTTTACATGACAGAGTCTCCTATGCCATATCCAGCTATCATCAAATTTAGCCATAAGACATGTACTTATATTTGCATTCAGCTGAAATAGGTTACCTTTGGTCTGCATGTCGGTGGCCACCAATTCACCATTCTTTCCTTTGATTCTGCACTCTCCATTCTTGAATTCCAGAGTGAGACCACTGTCATTCAGCTGGGCAACACTCAGAAGGTTGTGTCTGAGACCATCAACCCAATACACATTGTCAGCGCTACTCTTTCCATTCAGAGAAATGGACCCTCTACCTTTGACCATACATGGTGCATCATTACCAAAGCGAACCACACCACCATCATACTCTTCCAAGGATAGAAACTTGCTCCGGTAACTAGTCATATGGTGAGAACAGCCACTGTCATTAATCCACTCATTGGAATTATCAAAGCGGGAGACAAGAGCCTTCTTGTCTGACACATCTTCCTTGATAGAAACAAACACAATATCTTCATTTTCTTCATCTTCTAATTCCTCATCTGTGACTCCTTCATCAACTGCCACAAAACAGTTTCTCCGGTTTCCTCCTTTGAATTTCTTGAACCTTTTCGGTTTGTCCTTGTTGTCACCATTAGGACAATTTACAGCAATATGTCCTATCCGATTACAAGAAAAGCATTTCAAAGGGAGCTTACCTCTGTATTTGCCGGTTCCTTTAGGAAGTTTCCTGGCAAGAAGAGCTTCAAATGCCATCAGAATCTCCTCATCATCCATTTCTTTGCTCTATCTTGGTTCACCACTAGTGCTAGCTTCTTTTCCTTTTCTGGATGGTACAACAGAAGCTTTAAAAGCTGATTCAGTCTTTTGAGCATTGCCATCAAAACTATTTAGCTCATAGGTTGTCAACTTTGCAATGATGGAGTCTAGGGATACCTTAGTTTTGTCTATTGATCTCAACTCCTGAATAGCAGCAACCCTTATTGCATAGACCAGTAATAAGGATCTCAGGACTTTGCTTACCACAACGGAATCTTCCATTTTACCACCTACACTCTTGATATCTCCAACAATAGTTTTGATTCTTATTCCATACTATTGAATGGTCTCACCTTCAACCATCCGCATGTCTTCAAACTTCCCTCTAAGGCTTTCTTCCTTAGCTTGTTTTACATGCTCATCACCACCATAGATATTTTCAAGAGTATCCCATACCTCTTTGGGATTTACCTTATCTTGGACATCAATAAACTCAATGTTAGATAAACTACTAATTAGGGCTTCCATGACTTGCCCATTCTCCTACATTTCTCTCTTTTGGTCATCGGTGAGAGTACCGGCAGGGGCAACATAGGCATTCTCAACATAGCTCCAGTGTTGAGCACCCAGGCTTCTAATGTATATCTTCATTCTGTCTTTCCATGTACTGAAATTTTCTCTATTGAACGATGGACCTTCCGTCTTCATCATTAGACTGGGATCTTTACCTCAAGCGGTTAAGCTTATAACACAGAGGACCTGGAGGATGCTCTTATACCAATTGATAACTCAATGATGAACAGATAGTACCAAACCGGTACTGAGAGGGGGGTGAATCAATACAGACAAAAACACAATCCTAAACCGGTTTGTCGGCAGACACTATGCTTAGGCAGACAAATAGTAACACTAGTCTTAAACAGAGTACAACTGGCAAAACCGAGAGTAACTGAGACAAGCATAAACCGGTTGACACTTATCTTCTCATACAATCTAATACTTCATTTCCATTTCACCCTAGTGTATGAATAGGTAATCTACTTATCAAAGATATATATATATATATATAAACAGCTAGATCAACATGATTCACCGCTTGACAGAAAACAACATAGCATCACATGAAAAAGACATCACATATGACACACATATTTTTCACATGGAAATCCAACTGGGAAAAACCACAGTGGGGATGAATACCCACAAGCTGTTTTTGAACTCTTTAGAATTCCACTTTGTTAGGAGCCTTGTCCGGTTA
This sequence comes from Cryptomeria japonica, assembly GCF_030272615.1. Classification (NCBI taxonomy): domain Eukaryota; kingdom Viridiplantae; phylum Streptophyta; class Pinopsida; order Cupressales; family Cupressaceae; genus Cryptomeria; species Cryptomeria japonica. Next base: position 861,242,543 of record NC_081409.1, read on the forward strand.
AAGACTGATACAACAGGTTCTGTTAGGAACCGATCCTATTAGGGATCACCCGGTTGAGGGATGGCTAGAATACCCGGTTAAGGGTTAATTCCTGTTAAAGGTTACCTTGTTAGAGGATTTAAAGAACTCAATGGTTTTGAGTCACCCTGTTAAAGGATTTACAGTAAGTTGGTTAAAGCTACCATGTTAAGGGATTTCCCAACTGTTGAAGTGGTTAGAGATCAACAGGTATTACAATGATCTGGTAACAACACTCAATGCCAATGTAGATCCGCTTTAGCTCCTCTTCACCTTCTGCACTTACACTTTGCAGGTATCACTTCCCTCTTCTGGTCTGGCAAGAATCACGTATCTCTTCTCTTGGATACACACACACAACTTTTTCCAACAACATTAGAAAGAAACACAACATCGACCTTATAGGAAACAGATAGGTCGGTAGTATAAACCCTAAACCCTAAACCTGTTAGGTTAAGAAATTCAAACGGTTCAATCCTGACCATTGAGCACATTGCATCAAATGCAACAGTCTTGAACCAATCTCAAGACGTTCTCCATCATTCGTTTCCCACCGATTTGATGGTGGTTGATAACCCATCACGTGTTATCACCGTTTACAGACTTCGCACATTCCCGAGGTAGATAGGAACAATCTCCTTCATGCAAGATCCTTCACGCACACAAGGTTGATGTGGAAACATGATCTGTTCTTCATTACAATGCTAACTCATCACACAAAGTCACTGATTGAGTCACACAGGCTTGAGACACTTCAACCGGAAACCCTAAAGTTGAGACTACCAATCGGTAGTCATACAAAGCTTCCATGTGTCGGTTCCCATAACCACATGTCGGTTCACCTTATACAAACACACCGCTTCACTTTGGCACAAATGCCGGTTTAGAGTATTATACCAGTTCTCACATATACCGGTTCTTGGTAACATATCGGTTTTCTCCTCTTCAGCATATTGACATCAATGACAACATACAATGTCATCATGTCCTCATATCGGTTCACATAATGCCAATAGAGGATGCATGGGGAAATTTTTTGAAAGGATCAAGGTGATTAGGGATGTGCAAATGATTAAGGGGATTTATTAGGTGGCATAATGAGTGATTAGAGTGCAAGTGGGAAAGTGGGAAAGTTAAGACGATGTGACATGAGGAGAGAGAATCAATGGAGGAATATGAAATTGGAGAATAATGATAAGTATGATTAAAAAATAATTAATTAGGATAAGTGGGGATTAGGAAAAGTGATTTATAGGAATCACTTTAGTTAAGTTAATTAATTAGGATTAATTAACTAAGGAATTTAGAAGAATGGGGAAATATTAATTGATTGATAAATTAATTATTGGACTATAGTGATAAGATTTATTAAAATTTGATTTAATTAACCTTAAGAAGAAGGGAATTAACATAATTAAATTGGTTAATTACGTTGACAGGCTTAAATTAATTAAATATTAATTTAATTAATTTTAGGTGTCTACATTTTACCCCTCTTTGATATAGGCTCATGAATTGATGTTATATCAAATAAGAATAAAACATAGTGGATGGAAAGAAAAGGGACTAGTAGCATGATGCCCCAGTCATACGTGAGATGAGGAAGGATGACGAGGAGGTAGTGGTATGCCCCCTCGAGAGGACATGCGGGTTCTAAGAACATGGGTGTGCTCTCGAAATGGATAGGAGGACAAGATAATGAAAAGATGAAGAAGATGAGGGTGGGTGAATGAGTAAATTGGAGTCTCCAAGATAAATGGGTGAAATGGGATGAATGAATGAAATTGAGTGGATAAGATTTCTTTTTGTGTAGATGTGGAGAGAAAACCTAGTTTTGATATTGGCACAGATTATCCACACCACTGATTATAGGAATCAAGATGTTGTGAATATCTATGGTGTGGACTAGGCTCTCAAATAATAGGTATCTCTATGTACAAAGGTTTGCAAACATGATGATGATGTAAATGCGAGACTATAGGATCATACAAGAGAAACCATCAAACATGCCATACCACAAAAACAATGCCCCATTATACACCAACCAAGACATGTCGAGATATAGGATGATCAGGGCATCCCTGAATAGGTACAGTCCTGGGACACGATAAAAAAAGTTCGAGCGAAAAGATCAATCATGACATCTCTTGCCAAGAGTGGGACATGGATTTGGTTAGGGTGCTAGACATGGGAAGGATACATCCCAATGGGTAGGAAGATGGATTTGGATAAACTGTTAGACATGGGAAGGATACATCCCAATGGGTAGGGTACGGATAGATTGATAGATGCAAGAGACAAGATGGTGTGCAGGATCTCTAGGTGAGGGGGTTGTATAACATGGGAGGGGGATTAATGATTGAATAGGATAGGATGGGATGGGTAATATGATATGATATGATGGGATTGGTTTGTGGATATAGGATATGTAGACACTTAAAAATAATTATTTTAATTATTTTAAAGGTCCTGACATAATTAATTTATTAATTATGCCAATTTTTAATTCTCCTCAATATTAATTAATTATAATTAATATTGTCACTATAGTCTGTTGATTGATTTATTTAATAAATCAATCCCCTTCTATTCTTCTAAAAATCTTCAATATTAAATCTCCTCAAATTCCTTCTCTTAACTAATTAGTTGATCTAAGTGATTCCTACAAATCACCTTTTTCCTAATTCATCATTAACCTAATAAATTCTTCTAGAAACTCCCTAAACTCACTTAGCATTATTCTTCTAATTTTTAATTCCCTCCACTCATTCTCTCTCCCAATCAAATCCTCCTACAAATCTTATCTACCCTACTCCCACCTAATCGTTCCTCTAATCCCTCTCCTAATGAGTTGCTAGTGGCTAATCATCATGATTAGCCACAAAGTCAACTCCTTGTCCCTTCCATCTAACCACTCTCCTTAAATGCTCTTTTCTTAGGTAAATGTGAGATTTTCAAAATCTCACATTCCTCTAGGCATCTCATCTTCCAAGGAATTTTTAATTCCTCCTTATTCCTCCAATCCCTATAAGCATCCCTTTTGAAGAATTTTTAATTCTTCCTTTCCATCCCTCAAAAAAATTACTATCCCTTGCTCTTCTCAAAGCACATTGAAAAGTCTTCCCAATGAACATTGAGGAGTGTGGAGACAATAAATGCCTTTAAGGCATATCTCTTGGTCTCCACACCTTCTCTTGGGCCTTGTGTGGGCTCACAAGGAATCCTAACCCTCCATCTTGGGTCAATCCTAGCCCTTCATTTCTCCTCCTCTCTCCGTATAAATTGAAGACTCCATCCCCTCATATTTCATCTCCAATTTTAGCAAGTTCATGATGCTAGTTTGTGCCTAGGAAACCATCTTTTCACCCTTATCATGCCAAAGCTACTTCTCATCCATACTTAGCCATATTATCCATCTCATCCTTCAAATCCATCACATCCATTTGTGCACAATGTTGGAGAGCCAACCACATCAAGCAATCTAGGAGCAAATCAACATCACGTTGGAGGCATTTGGGCGCACTTCGACTTCATCCAAGCTCCATCTGAGGGAGAAGGTAAAGGAGTGCAAGGTATAAGCATTGTTTTCATGTTTTTATGTGATTTGATTCATGCTTCATGTTTTAATATGTTTTAGTGTTTTGTTTGCATACTAACCATCTAAATTCATCTTGCTTGTTTTCACTATCTTCATTCTGGCACGCCCGGTGGGACCCATGTCCATAAAACTAACGTTTTTTGAGTTTTTGTGAGTTTGCAAGTCGCAGGTATCAGAACAGCGCGAGAGACTGCAAATCAGCGCAAGCGATTCGAGTTCAGTGCGACCAACAAACCTCTTCGGCACGTGTGCAGGCACATCAGCACGAGCGCAGGCGCAACAACGCGACCAAAATTAAAAATTCAAACAAAAAAAATTATCGCTTTCATTTTTTAAATTTACTAACTCTGTTTATCTTTTCGATGCATGCAAAGGCGCGTCGGTGCGAGCGGAAGCATTTCAGCGCGAGAGAAACAGAACCAGCGCGACCGTTTTCAAAAAAATCCCGCCCTCTGCAAAATTTTGTTTTTTAAAATTTAACCGCTAAACTTTTTCCCTGTTTTAAGTCTTTCAACGTGAGCACAGGCGCTTCGACGTGAATGAACGTGCGTGCGCGGGCGCTTCAGCGTGACTGATGCAGAACAATGCAATAGACATGTATAAAATCACGATTTCTGTTGGTTTTAATTTCTTTTTTTATTTTTAGTTTCTGTCAACTGCAGCGCGTGCGCAGACGTTTTGGTGCCTGCACGGGCGCTTCAGCGCGACTGACTGCATTTTAGCGAGTGCACTGTTTGTGCAGGCCGTGACTACTGATTTTTCTTTTTTTTGAGTGTTGCAGCTTCTTCGATTGTCCAAGACCTAAGAAACACAAAAAACTACTAATCCAAATTATTTTGCAAGTTGCCTAGGAGTTCCAACCAAATATTGTATTTTTTCTTAACTAGGCACCTAGATCTAATTAAAGGATAAATGAACCATTGTCTTTTGTGTTTTGTGAAAAGCGTAAAGGTAGGAGAGTATGCTCTCGTCTAGCTAGATGATCAGAAATCCAGACCCTCCAATTTTTTCATGTTTGTTCCATGCTTACCTTTAGCGGGTCTGCCCTCCCAACTTGCTCTTTGAGAAGGTAAGAGGGGAACAACCCAAGTGAGTACACCCGGACCTCGGGTTCCCACTCAGTATAATAAATAAGCCATTGATGATGAAAGGGTCAATGGTTGGGGCTATATGAGATTTCACTCTCACATTGGGTGCTTAGTAGGATCCTAGAGATCTCAATCACGCTTGCGTGACTACTAAGTTTTTGGTGCTTCGTTGGGCTATAGGCCTCAATTGTGCTTGCGCAATTGCGAAGGGTAGCTCCTAACAGGAAGACATATTAAACACCTTGTGCATAGTGGCCAAAAACCTTCTAGTCATTGGTGCAGGAGGTCGGACCTCCGAAGCTGCCCATATTTTTACGACCCTTAGCAGAGACACAAAATTCGCCATGAGGAGTTTTCATGGGAATTGATGCTTGGCTACCCCAAAGAAGTGAGTGTTGTGGAGCAAAGCCAGTGGGGTCAAGCATCTAAGTGTCTGCTCTGGGTAAGCGTAGCTGGGAAACTGATTGGGATCCAATGACTATTGTCCTTGCCAGCCTTAAGAATGTTGTACATGAGCATGAGTATCTTTGAGCTAAAATTCATTTGATCATTGTGTTTGCTTTGCTTGATACTTTCTTGCCAAGAGTAGACTAAAAACACATCATTATCCTCAAACACTTTGCAAAAACATTTGTCTAAAAGAAAACAATCATCTAAGTCACTACCTAGTCACTATCCGCACAAAGTCCTAATTGCGCCAAAACTCCATTCGTTTCATGTTTCATAAACCTAAGTTTTATAAGCATCCTAAGAAGTCAATCCATTGACCTATCAAGAAGAAGCTCACACAAGCACAACTCATTAGACGTCAGAAATTTTGGTATACAAACCGCACACTCTTGCTTAAACATAGGACATTCTTGCACCATTACCATGATTACATCCATGGCCATAGCAATGAGTCTGATGCTAGTGATGAATTAAGAGTTTTTGCCCTCCATCAAGGTTCGGGTTTGTCTTTCAACACCAACTATCATCAAAATCAGGGTGGTTGTGTCCCTTCATACAACTTGCCATCTGAACCAATCATCTATTGAGTCATGTTCATGCCAAGGATAGCCTAGTCACCAAATTTCTTCTAATCATCACTATCATCCCTCTTCAATCAATCACCCCCAATCTTTTCCTAAGGACTTAGCACGTCAATCAATCACAAAATCAATCCCCTTCAATTATCAAATCAATTCTCAAAATCCAATTTAACCTCACATTAAGGTTGCATGCCTTGTGAAGTTTCATTTAGACCTCATCCTTAATCACTTGGCTTTCGTGCTTGAAGAAGAATCCTCTCCAAGTACCTTTGCCTTATCCTTTGAGTCAATCAAGACTCTTAACTTACGTCTTTGCTTTGCTTAGGGTCATTAGTCAACCCTTAGTGGAAGAAAGGCTTTTAATCATCATTCCAAGGTCTAAATTCTACCCAACTTGGTCATTACCTCGCTTGTGGTTTCATCTCCCACCTAAGATCCTCATCCAAGGACTAAGGTGTCAATCCTAATCAAATCCGGGTCCTAATCCAAAGACCTGATCAATCAGCAAAATCCATTTTCATTAAATTCAAATCCAAAAATCCAAGAGCCTTGCTAAGTCCTCTCATCAAAAATTTCCTCCTCCAATATTTTCTAAGGTTATTCTTGTATGGTCACAAGTCAATCTCAAAAGAAAAAGATGGCCAAACAACAATATGGTATGTCAGACATTAGTGTCCTATATGAAGACCTTACACAAGATCCTACACAAAGTGTGCAACCTAGCACTCAAAATCAAATGCAAAATCCTAATACGATTGAACAAGATGAACTCTCTCCGGAAGTGCAAACTTTCCTAGCAGACTCTTATAATCAAGAGATGATTGAGAAATTTATCCAACACAATCCTACTATGCTTCTAAAGACCCTCCTTGAAAATGGAGCTCAACTCCCACCTGATTTTGGTAAATCCACCTTTGGTCAACAACCACAAGGGTACCTCGCTCTCACACAGAATGTCGCACCTGTTATTCAAACTCAATCAATTGTGGTCCCGCCAATCATTCAAAATCAATCAATAACACTCGTAGCCTCCCCTCGTGGTCTCCATTCCACCTTCTTCCTCCTTACCATCTATACCACTATCAAATCCGATCTCATCTATTCTCCAATATGCCTCTATACCATCTTCTTCTACTCAACCATATATTTCTATTCCACAAACCTCCATTCCCGTCAACAATGTTGCTAGGCTCATTCAGGCCGCACTTAATCCTGTCACAACAGTTTGCGGGTCACAACCAACTCTCACTCAAGTCCCTGCGACATTAGTCATCACATCTCACATCCCTGCTTCCTCATCATATCAATACATTAGTGGTGGTGCACCTTCCATGACTCATCCGATTCTAGGGGCGAACATAATCCATCATTTTCAAAGTCCACAACAAGACCTCATTAAAGAAATTCAGGACATGAAAGAAGGGACTAATAAAAGGAAACCTTACTCATTTGAGGAATTTTGTCCTTGTCCTTATGACCCGTCTATATTAGTTGCACCCTACCCCCCAGGGTTTGAGATCCCTAAATTCACCAAGTATGAGGGCAAAGGGGACCCTCGCAACCATGTCCGGGAATTTCACATCCTATGCCAAGAGGTCTCCTATAGTGACCTATACCTTCGAATACTCTTCTCTAAGATTCTCATGGGAGATGCCCTCGCATGGTTCTCATCCTTACCACGAGGTTCCATTATCTCCTTCCCAGACTTGGCAGAGAATTTTGTGGCTCACTATGCCTACAAAATGGCTAATGATGTTTCCATGATGGACCTGTGTAACACAAAGCAAAGGCCTGGAGAGACTTTCGCTAACTTTTTGCAAAGATGGTGACAACTCATCAAGAAATTCCAATGGGACATGCCAGAACAACACCAAATTGAATTATTTCAAAAGAACCTGGTGCGCGAACTTTCAAGACCTCTGACATCTCAATGTATTAAATCTTTCCAAAAATTGACTGATAAGGGCATAGCCCTCGAATGTGTCTTGTTAGAGGAAGGAACCTTGAAACACTACCAAAGATCAACTCAAAATTCTTCCTCTTATCATATTGATAAACCAAAATTTTGGTCCAAGAACAAGAATGTAGTCAATGACGGTGTAACTAATGCAAAACGGGTCCAGACTGTGGCTGCTCCTCCAAGACCCACCACCACAAACCATCAATTCAATAATCAAAATAATCAAAATCAATCCCAAAAGCCTCACAACAATGTCTCAATCCAGGGACGACCACCTTGATCCAATAATAGGACTCCAAGAGACTTCACTCCTCTTGCTGAGGCTATTGAAGTGGTGTTCCAAAAGCTTGTTCAAGCAGGCGTAGTGGTTTTCCCGATTACTCGCCCATTTGATCCCAACCAACCCAAACCTAGGTGGTATAATGAGAATGAACATTGTGAGTATCATCGTATCAAGGGACATGATACACAAAAATGCATGAAGCTTAAAATCTACATACAAGATCTCATTGATAGGGGTGAAATTGAAGTAGCAAATGCAAAACCTGGTAATAACAATGACAAACTCAAAATGTACTAGGAACCCTTCCCAAAACATGATAAGGGAAAAGGCTCGTCATCTAATGCAGTGAACTAATCACATAACCGGCTTTGACTCTTTAGTAGGTCACATTGAGCCTGCAAACAATCATGTTAATGTCATAACTATCCAAGTAGTTAATCCTCCCCCTTCCCAAAGCAAACCTAATCCTGCTAGGATAGTCATTCAAGGCGCTACACCTTCCACCCCCTACTTTCATAATGATTGCAATATAACCATGCGTTGACGTAAAGCCACCATCCAAGGAGCTCCTCCCCCACCAAACCCTCCACCCATGTCTTCCACCTACTGATGTGACCTCCTTGACCAACTTGGGAAGACCCCCGCATAGATATCCATTCTAGAACTTCTCAAGAATTCCCCTATCCATAAAGAAATTTTGGAACAAGCCCTCCTTGAGTCTCGCGTTCCTGATAATATCAATGCTACCCAATTCCAAGCTCTCATTGGAAACCTTGCTGCCCAGCAACACCTTGTGTTCACTTCCAATGATGCTCCTATAGATGAAGACGATAATAAACCTTTGCACATCGAAGCCCTTATCCAGAAGCACAAGGTCAAATGTATCATGATAGACGATGGATCCGGACTCAATCTGTGTACATACAAGTTAATAAAACAATTGGGACTTTCTGAGGACCTGGTAGACATATCAGGAAGGATCACAATTAAAGCATATGATGATGCGGAAAGAGTTTCAAAGGGCATGATCACCTTACCTCTTCAAGTGGGCCCTATCACAATTGAAACCAGTTGCCAAGTACTAGATCTTGATCTCCCCTACAACATCCTTCTCGGTCGACCATGGATCCACTCCTTGCAAGTCATACCCTCCACTTATCACCAATGCATCAAATTCCCCTTTAATGGAAGAGAGATCACTATCAAAGGTAATCCACAACCTTTCCAATATTGCAAACTCTTACAGGGGAAACATCCATATCATTTCCCACTAAATAGACCATCGCCAACTCCTCCATCGGACACATCAAATGTTGCCTACACCTCATCCCAACCAGACACACAAATCAAGATCCTAGATAATGGTTGTGGAGAATACAAATTGGAGGATGTCTTATTAATAGGCAACCTTCCCCTATCTCCTAAATCATTTGGAAAACCAAAAGAGCTCAAAAAAGATCAGAAATTGGTCATACAATGCAAAGATACCACCTTCTAGCAATGGGGCCCACTTGATGAGTAGAGCCTCGACATAGATGTCTCTTCATGGTTGTACTGAGAAGAAGATGAAGACCCAGCAAAAATATCTAAAAAAATGTATCCAAAAGCATCAGCTATAGTTGAAAAAATGGGTTACAAAGGACACGGCTTAGGACCAGAGGAGAAAGGAAGAAAAGCACCCATAAATCCTATCTCCTACAGGTACAACAGAGGCTTGGGGTACACCCCAGTGCCTAAGATTACTATCGTTGGTGCGCTTTCAAGTCCTTCCTTGGATATCGAAGGCTCTGACAAAGAGGAGTTCTATGAAATGCCTTATGAATACAAAAATGATATCTTCTTTGACACTCACGTCAATGCCATCACCCCCATAACCTCTCCCATTTCACACGAGCTACATCTTGTCCATCCTAAACTCATAGACTGGGGCCAATGAGACAAACCCACTTTAGATATCTACATCGATGATAATGCTCTCATTATTTTCCTGACTATGCGAAATTTGGAAGATTGCAACAAAGTACACGGTATTTAGCTACATGAAAAGGGATACTTTGGTAGTCAGGTCAATGCCCTTAGCCACAAAAAAGATAATAAAACGAAAAAAACATGATTACCTAGGTGAAAACCTCTCCAAAGCACCTTTGGATGAGCAAAAATCAAAAACAAAGGGCGTATCCAAAAGTGAAAACCTAGAAAAGGCACTTGAGGATGAGGGGCTTGACCTCCCTACCATTGGTTATCTTTCACAAGACAGGTCAAATATGTTAATAGAAGAAACAAACAGTATCAATATGGGCACCAAAGACATTCCAAAAAACGTGCTCATTGCCAAGTCCCTCACAGAGCAAGAGAAACAAGACTTCATCAATTTCCTCACAGAGACAAAAACCAATTTCGCATGGTCCTATGCTGATATGCCAGGTTTAGATCCTAACTTGGTGGTTCATAATCTCGTTGTCCGCCCAGATGCAAAACCTTTAAAATAGAAGTTGCACAAAATGCATCCACATATTGCACTCTTGGTCAAGGTAGAACTCCAAAAGATTTTGGATGCAAAATTCATCAAACCATTAGACTACGCTGAATGGGTCTCCAACATTGTACCTGTCAGCAAACCCGCTGGGGGCATCCGCATCTGTATTGATTTCTGAGATCTAAATAAGGCTTGTCCTAAAGATGATTTCCCGCTCTCCAACATAGATATGATTGTGGACCTTACATCGGGACATGAGATGCTATCACTTATGGATGGATTTTCTGGATATAATCAAATCAAGATTGCAGACGAAGATCAACATAAAACTGCATTCACAACACCATGGGGGACTTTTTGTTACCAGGTCATGCCTTTTAGCCTCAAAAATGCTGGAGCCACATATCAGCGTGCCATGACGATGATTTTTCATGACCTCTTGCATAAAATTATGGAGGACTATGTGGACAATCTGCTAGGCAAATCAAAGACAAGACAGGAACACATCCCTATCTTAAAGCAGATCTTTGAAAGATTGGAAAAATACAAACTGCGCCTCAATCCTGAGAAGTGTGTTTTTGGTGTCACATCGGGAAAACTACTAGGCTTCATTGTTTCTCGCAAAGGCATCGAGGTTGATCCTACAAAGGTGATAGCCATCATGGAAATGCCTCCACCAAAGACTCTCAGAAAGTTGCGCAGCCTCCAGGGAAAATTCCAATCTGTTAGATGTTTTATTTCACAACTTGCAGATAAATGCCATCCATTTGCACACCTGTTATGCAAAGACACAAAATTCGAATGGGACTATTTGTGTCAAAAGGCCTTTGAAAAACTCAAAGAATATCTGGCGTCACCTCCAGTGCTTATGCCTCCTACTCCTGGAAAACCTCTTATTATGTACATATATGCTACCATAGTGGCATTGGGGGCATTATTGGCACAAACAGATGATCAAGGGAAGGAACATGCCATATATTACATTAGTTGGACACTAGTGGGGTATGAACTCAATTATACCCCCATTGAAAGAGCATGTCTGGTATTGGTATTTAGTACACAGAAACTCCGACACTATATGTTGAACAACAAAACAAAATTGATTGCTAAGATTGACCCACTTAAATATCTCTTGTCAAAAGTTACCCTCACGGCAAGAACCGCTAAATGGGTCATGTTGTTAAGCGAGCTTGACATTGAATATGTAGACAAAAAAGCAATCAAGGGACAAGTCATCGTAGACCAGTTGGTTGACACTCCACTTCCAGGTGACCATCCTATTCTTACAAAACTACCAAATGAATTCATGATGACTGTCACCACATCCTCCACATGGCAATTATACTTTGATGGCTCATGCACCCAAAATGGATCGAGGGCAAGAATACTAATGATCATGCCTCAAGGAGATTGCATCCCAAAGTCCTACAAGATAGCTTTTGCATGTACCAACAACATCGTAGAATATGAGGCACTCATTACAGGATTATTCTTAGCTATCTAGTGGAAGATAAGGGAATTACAAGTCTATGGTGATTCCCAACTTGTCATAAAACAAGTCAATGACGAATACCAAACAAAAGATGACAAACTCCTCCCCTATCGTAACATGGTTGAAGATCTTAAGCAACACTTCACAACAATCAAGTTTGATCAAGTCCCGTGAATAAACAATAGAGATGCAGATGCAATGGCCACCATTGGCTCCCTCCTTCAAATGCCAACACATAGTCAGAAGTGTGAGTTCTTGGTTGAGCAACTGTTTATACCGGCATACGGTCTACCAGAATCTGAAATGGTGTGTGTACTCGTTGGTCCTAAGTCCCCCTGGTACCAAGAAACCTTCGCTTTCCTAAAAGACAACGCCATTCCCCCACACCTTACCAAAACCCAACAACAAACCTTCATCTGTCGATGTGCTCGTTACACCATCCTTGGAGACACCCTATTCAGAAGGCATTTTGATGGTTCCCTCCTAAGGTGTTTAGATAAACAAGAGGCGAAATGGGCATTATGTGAAGTACACGAGGGCATCTGTGGGGCACACTCGAGTGGGCTCACCTTGGCTAAAAAGATTTTAAGAACAGGATATTATTGGCCTAAAATGGAAGTAGATGCATATAACTACGTGAAGAAATGCATCCCTTGCCAGCAACATGGCGACAAGATTCATGCGCCATCACAAGAATTGTAGTCGTTCATTACACCCTGGCCCTTCTCACAATGGGGGCTCAATCTCATTGGGAAAATCCACCCTTCATCCTCCAACGGGCATAAATTCATTATCACTGCCACCGAGTATTTCACCAAGTGGGTAGAGGCTATCCCTCTTACTTTTACCACTGGTAAGCAGATATCCAAATTCATCCTGAACTACTTGATGTGTCGATATGGCATTCCAAAAGTTATCATTACCATAATGGCAGACAATTTTAAAACCAGGATGTCAAAGAACTCTGCCAGAAATTTGACATCCAACATCACTTCTCCACCCTATATTACCCCCAAGGTAATGGTCAAGCTGAGGCTTCTAACAAAACCCTAATCAAAATCCTCAAAAAGACAGTCAATGAAGTTGGTCATGATTAGCACCTCCAACTCCATCCTACTTTGTGGGCCTACCGCACACCCACAAGTGCCACCCCCTATTCCCTTGTCTTTGGCTCTGAAGTTGTCCTCCCCCTTGAGATCGAGATCCCCTCTCTAAGGGTATCGTTGCAAACTATCCTACCAGATGAAGAATACAGAATTGCCCGCCTACAAGAGCTAGAATTGTTAGATGAAAGGCGCCTCAAGGCCTTGAACCATATCTGGGTATACCAGAATCATCTACGCATGAGTTACCACAAAAAAGTCAGAACTCAGGAATTTCAAAATGGTGATCTTGTCCTCATGGAGAATCAGAAAAACCTTCAAGAAAGAGAAAAGAAAGGCAAGTTTGAGCCTAATTGGCTTGGACCATATGTAATCACATCAAAATATGGATCAAGGGCCTATCAGTTGGCTACTCCTAAAGGAGATCCTCTAGACGATCCAATAAATATCATGCACCTCAAAAGATTCTATGCCTAGTCTTCAAAAAGTCTTAAATTGTCAAATCATCAAAAAAAAAAAAAAAACATAAAAATAAGAAAAAGATCCTGAAAAAAATCGTCACTCTGGTGAAAACCTAACAAACAGGCACCCTGTGACACCAAAAAAAAAAAAAAACATCAATTCGTCCATCAGTGAAAACCACTTTGTGGCGCTATGGACAAGTACCTTGGTGAAAACCTCCATGCAGGCACCAAGGTAAATAAACTGCATCCATTGTCTATCAGGTCGATGCTCCAATCACCCTCCCATTCCAATCCACCCATCACAGCATTACTCCCCTTCCACCTCCAAATAAATCACGCGTATGATGATGAGTCTTCGCCAAAATCATGAATAAGGATTGTCCCATCAACTGAGCCTGTGTGCCTCTGTGTGAGCTTCATGAAGTCTTCAGAATAGTCCTAAGTCCACAAGTTAACTTTCAAGGCCATATGATCACTTGCCTAAATCAAAAAGTCCACCCGATCTATCCTTTTCCCTAGGGATGAATCCTTCCCTCGCTTGGCAACTTAATCCTCCACACTAATCCTACTCTTGGCAAGAGGTATCAATTGGTCATGAGTGAATGACCTGTTTGATTTCTTGGATTTTTCATTTTAAACTTGCATTATTTGCCCCATGACTGCATCTATCTCCAACTGCCTGGATTTTCTATATCCAGGTATGTTTACAATAGGTGCATATCGGGGCATATTTTCATAGCATGGCATATTTTGGATCTCTCTTGTATAAATCGGTGACCTGGTACTAGTGTTTATCAACACTTACCCCCTCGTGTACAAGAGGTATTAGTGTGTTTGAGGGTTTCCTTGCACGTACCCAGAACTTTGTATTAGTGTTTCTCAACACTTACATAGCTATGTGTAAGGAATTCCCATTTGACTGTGAGTCAGTCCACACCTTGGGTTTCTCATAGCATCCTAATTCATATAATCAGTGGTGCAACTCACTCGGGGCTATATCAAACTAGGTTGGCTCTCCACATTTTTGTGCACAACTTTCACCATAATTAAATAAAGTCCTAATCTAATAATCCCATGGAGTCCTCAATTTCCCCCATTCCCCTTCTATTCCACATTCTTCTATCTTCTATCTAAGATCATTGTATTATTATCGGCATATTTCCTCTTTCCATTATTCATTCACTTTATCCATGTAGGTGGCATTATTCATATAGATTGCATTACTTATTCATTTCATTACACTACTCATTTAGATTATCATTTTTCAAAAACATTTATCACATAGGTTGCACTTAGATTTCATCACAGACATCATTTATAATAAACGATATTTATTCATCCATGTAGATTACATTACATTACTCATTCATTTAGATCATTTACATCTACATATCTATCATACATTTGCATATGCAACATATATATACACAACAAAAAGCATGATCACTCATCCTGCATCCATAAACATGTCAGCAACATATCATAGGCATACATATATAAGCATCCACACTGCATCACAAATAGGTCAGCACAGTATATCCATAATTACATCCATACATCACATCACAAGAAAATAAATAGAATCCATTATAATAAAGTAGACACATCATCCATCACCATAAAATCATATATATATATATAAGCTCAAAAGAGATGAAGATGTCTGTAATGGTACAATGATCACCCCGAAGGGTCAAAAGATGATACGCAAGCCAAAATGGAGCTAGCTCTCCCCTCCTGTCTCTCCACCCCCTCCTCTGTACCTCATCCACCTGATCCTCCTACTCCCTCTCCTCTCGGTGGTCTAAAACCCACTGATCCGCCTGTCTGCTGGCTCTATGTGGGCCGCTGACTCTCTGTCCTGTGAGATCTCACACTCTCAATGTACGAGGCTGCTCGTTGTGCCACAGGTGCTGCTCCATGATATAACCCCCTTGTAATACCCTGCCTCTCGAACTGCCCTCTCTGCCCTATCTCATTGTTGCATCATATCAAAGTACATCTGCCCAAGCCCTGCAGGAACTAACATCTAACGGGTTGCATCCCTCTCCCCCCGCAGTCCTGTCACATCTGCCTCTGCCCTCTGCACTCTGGCCTGTAGCCCCTCTAGCTCGGCATCCTACCAATGGATAACATCCTGAAGAGCCTCTATGTATGTCCCTATTCATGCCTCCTCTAGCATTCACTCAGACTCCTCCCTCTCCTCCCTCAGGGCATCAACCTCTATCCTTGCTTTATGGAGGCTCTCCGTCAAATCTTCTATCTCCCGCTGCAGCCGCGCCACCTCTGCCTCCAGACTCTCCCTCCTAGCTCTCTCTATCTATAGCTCATCCTCAAGAGAATGGAGCCTCACCCAGGTAGTATCCATCTCCTGCTGCACTCTCTCAAGGTCAACCTATGAGACTCCTCCCCTCTCCTCCACCTATGCCTTAGGTACATCCATAGGTACATCATCCTCTCCCCTGCCACCCACGACCTCTGCGGCCTCTCCTGCTAGTGCTCCCTCTCCCTCTCCCTCTCCCTCTCCCTCTCCCTCCTCCGGATCCCTCCTCCACACAACCTTGACCCTCCTTTGTTGTCCACCAACACCACGCCCGACACCAACAACAACTCTCTCCCCTGGCCCATCATCCTCCCACCAACTACCGGTCTATGGCCGGTTGTAGCTCATCATCCTCCAAAACCCCAAGAATGGTAAGACGTACTGGCAAGTGCCCCTCCCACCAGCTCTTGTATCCCCATGTCATCCCTGGATCCTCACCTGCCCCCATCCGCTCATCCCAGACCAAATGAGACACTATCTAAAAAATTGGTCCTGCCCTCCAATGGACTCGTTGTCAGGCCCCAAAATCTCACCTCCCATGTAATCTAAGGATATACTGGGATATCCCCCACTAAATCCTAAACCTGTCCAAGTTGTCTCACCACCCTGAACGGTGCATAATACTCCATAATATACACTAATCTGCCAAACATCCACATCTCCACCCCATCCCAGTGTAGTTGCCAGTCACCCCTCCATCTCTCACACCCCAAAAATAGCCGCCATGTAAACTGCATAAGCTCATCAAGAATCCGACGCCAAAACCATACAGACCCTATCTGAGTATAGTGCAACAGCCCCCTATACCTATCCACATATGGTTGATGGTCCCGCTTGTCCTGTACACCTAGTGGCCAAGTAACTGCAATGTGCTCCCAAGCCCAGATGTGGAGAAGTGTCACTCTTGCGAAAAAAACTAGCATACTCCCTATACACCACCAAATGCATATCATGATATAACTGAGCTAACATTGTAGCTCCCCACGCATACTGCAAGCCATCATGAACCATGAAATACAGACACCTGCTCCATCCAATAGGAAATCCATGCCCACCTGGATCAGGTATAATCTGTCCACTCAAGAACCCACAAATCACCAGTACCACGTGAGGAATACGCTGAATACCCATCGCCCTAGCCAAGTGCATCCTACTCCTGTCCAGCATCAGTGGGGTCTCATACTCGCAAACCTCCCGAAGATAAAAATTTGTTGCATCCAAATGATACTCTGGGATGACACCACGAACGAGGATCTTTAGGATCCTCCATACATCCAGAAGGGTCACTGTCGCCTCGCCAGTAGGAAGACGAAAGGTATTATACCTATTGTCCCACCTCTCAACTAATGTCGTCATCATCGTAGTATGTGCTCGTATCCTCGGCCACCTGCCCACATAATTATAGGATTTGAGAAAATACAACACCACAGGAGCCTGAAGATCTTCTGCAAGCCGAATAACCTGTTACAAGGAGAAGCAATGAAGCAAAATCTAAAGAACATACAAAACACAGAGAATATACTCAAAAAGAGAGAGCTCAATATTCACAAAAATATGTAATGTGATTCTTACAATGAAAAGAAAGAACTCAACCTTTAATGGGTCAAGAAACCCTAAAAGGGAAAAACTAGGTTTGCACATAATAATTAATTAAAATAATTAATTATATGCACCTAAAGTTAGCTTAAGTGTAAAAGAGATAAAGGGAACTTAAATAATTAAACAAAGAATGTTTAATTAATCAAGTAAATACCCAAATACTCTAACACCCCCCCTTAAGCTAGACTTAGGGAGAAGCTAAAACCTAGAATAGCTACTGAAAGCAATAAAGATGGGTCCCGGCAACAAGGCCTGATCAGGTACCCAAATACAATGAAATCTTTATGAACTGGAGAAATAGAGAAAACCACGTGGGAACAAAACTCTACTCCAAAAAGAGATGGAAAAAATATCACTGAAGCATGAAGACCCTACAAACTCTGTCGAAGAATAACTGCTGATCTAAAGAACATCCACTGAACTAGAACATGACCAGGTAGAGAAGACTGTAATCTGCATGAGTGCCCTCAAATGACACTACTTGAATTAGGAGGCAAACAAGGCAAAACAACTGAAATCAAAGATACAGATGGCATGAGAAACCAAAGCCTGAAGAGCTGATCAATCGAACCATGAAAGCATTAGAACCAATAGGATAAACCTCCCCATAATGCGAAAGTGGGAGAGGGACAAGAACACTGAAAAGGACAGCCAAAAAACAACTGCATGACGAAGAACCAAGAACATCAAAGGTGCTGAGACACATCATCATGAGGCGAATGTCATGGAAGGAACACTTACTTGACAAAGGAAGATGGCAAACAAAGGCAAACATCAACCCCCTCATGGCACTTGATCAACAGTGCATGTACAACAAGACACAAGATATGCAAGATTCCAAGTAAACAATGCATGATGGCACTTTATCTCAGTGCATTTGCATAATTACAAGCTACAATGATAAGAAGACTGGAAATAGAAACAAGAATCAAAAAAGAGACACCCTACTCAGAAAAGAGATCCCAGGACCTGAAACAACCACGATATCCACCAGAGTGCTGAAAAGAAAAAAATTGAATAAAATATGCATGGAGTAGAATCTAGAAAAAAAAACTCATATTTCTGGAAAGTACACAGAACACACTTTCCGAAAATATAAAGTTTTTGAAAAACGGAGGTCGGATGCTCATTCTACGTCTCCTGGAGTACAAAAATGAGACCTCACTTTGACTGCAAAAAAAACATAGTCAAATAGTAAAATTGGGAAAAATTACCAATACCATGAGGTTGGCCTTGGAACCAGCTTTCCGACGCCTATTTGTTTTTGAAAAAACGACTCCGTATGCCCAAGATAGGGCCAAAAAACCAAACCCCCCCTGAAAAAGCCAAAAAAGGGGGTCTGGTTCCCTGTTGGTGGTCCGGTGGCCAGGGAGTGGAGCTCCAGTGGTGCACCGGTGGCAGCCGGGTGGCAAGGTGGCAGCGCGGTGGTCGGTCAGAAAATAGGGCCGGGCAGCGGAGGGGCCAGGCGGCTGAGCGGCAGGGGCCGCAGGCTGAGCGGATTGTAGGCAGAGCGGCGGGGGCTAGGGCGAAGGCCGCAGGCGGCGGGCGATCCAGGCTGGTGGCGGTGGGCGATCCCCAGCGGAGTAGCTGGCGGTGCAAGTGGGTGGCAGTCGGGAAGCTTGCAGCGGCCAGCGGGGAGCATGTAGCGGCTGGTGGGAGCGGATAGCGGCGGTGGCCGGCGGGAGAAACAAAGGCGGCGGTCGACGAGCTTGCAGCGGACCAGAGGCCGGAGTGCAGGGGGCCGGAAAGTGCTGGTGGGACGGGGTCCGAGGTAGGGGCAATGTCCGTGGGCATGTCGTAAAAAGGCAAATTTTTAATTTTTTTTGAAATTTTTTTCTCGATCTGCGTGCCAAGGTCGTACGGCCTGGATCTAAGAAAAAAATGCTCCCAGAGGCTCAGGAACCAAAATAAGTCAAATTTTATATGACCATAGGGGTTTTCGGGCCTTTTGAGCATGATGGTGAGGTCCGTTTAGACCTTAAGTGCTCAGAAAAAGCTCAAACCCTAGGTACATAAAAAATTCCTGAAACCCCAGATCTACTTCCAAAGCCAAAAATCTTAAAACAAGAACAGGTAGCTGCAGATCTGAAGCTCTGATACCATATAGAAGTTGAGAAAATACAACACCATAGGAGCCTGAAGATCTTCTGCAAGCCAAATAACCTGTTACAAGGAGAAGCAATGAAGCAAAATCTGAAGAACATACAAAACACAGAGAATATGCTCAAAAAGAGAGAGCTCAATATTCACAAAAATATGTAATGTGATTCTTACAATGAAAAGAAAGAACTCAACCTTTAATAGGTCAAGAAACCCTAAAAGGGAAAAACTAGGTTTGCACATAATAATTAATTATATGCACCTAAAGTTAGCTTAAGTGTAAAAGAGATAAAGGGAACTTAAATAATTAAACAAAGAATGTTTAATTAATCAAGTAAATACCTGAATACTCTAACAATAATGCAACCCCAAAGCAATTAAAACCTCCAACTCATCACGCCCCAGCTCTTGATATAAACTCATAGTAGCAGGTCAGTGCTCCCTCAAAGCCAACGACCCCAACTCTGCCTGCATCCAACAAACCAATTCATTATTTCCATATCCTCAAGTCCTATTCTACCCTCTGGAACCAACCCTACCCTCACCCCATCCCAAAAATTCTAAACCTACCTCTAACCTCCTCCCTCCCGAGCGCACGCGCTAATTTTCCCAACGCTCATGCCAAAATCGTAGCGCACGCACCAATCTGCAGGCACACGCGCTAAAAAAGAACCTACCCCCCCAACCCCTGCCTATAGCCTCCTTCGACGTGAGCACTCGCGCAACGATGCAAGCGCTCGCGTAAGACCTTGAGTGCCTGCGCGGATGCGCAAGCGCTCGCGTCCCGCGCTAAAGATTCCCCTCCCTTCAGAAAACCTATTCTAGCCACCCTCTGCAATGACCCCCGATTAATAAATATACCAAGGACACATTGATCATTATCAATTTAAAATAATAAATCATTATACATGAATTGTTATATTAACAAATGATAAATAATAAGTATTATTATAAATCAAATAAATAATAAATGATAAATTGTTAATCATAGATTATTAGGTAATAATAAGTAATAAAAGAATAATTATTATTACAAATCATGTAAATACTAATTCATTAATCATAAAATATTTGTAAGTAAACTAAATGATAAATAATAATGCTTATTATAAATCAAATAAATAATAAATAATAAATCATGCTTATTTTAATAAAGAGTAACTAGTAACAAATAATAAATAGGAAAAAATCATTAAAATATAAAATTAAGAAAGGTAGCGTATACATTAACAAATAAAATACATCGAACTATTAACATGAATGAAATTAGATTAAGCGAACATAACACACAGGGCAAATAACACCCAAAATCGCGTCATTTCCAAAAGTCACGTCCAAGGAACATGGCCGTAGAGGAAATATTTATCGCCTGGCAAACACAAGAGGAAAGGGGGAGGAAAATAGGAGTACGGGAGTGCGAGGTCGAGGGAAACCCAGTGAACACCACCAGTGAGCGATCACGCACAGCGTGAGGTTTGCACGCATCTCCGCACACAGGCGAACCAATAGAAAGGAGCGTAGCCATTGCTGCGCGTGGTCACTGCCGTGAACTACAGGGAATCCAATGTGGGCGCCCAGGGTCTAGGACACGGGAAAGAGTAGAAGGTACGCACTATCCCCAGAAAGCCACAGAGAACTTAAACATGGAAAAATGGGAAAGGCATGATTTCCTTGATGCATTAAAACACTTAATAGAGTCCAGAGGGAGATTCATTAAAAAAAAATCTCTTAGAGGCAATATATATTGTAGAGGTTAAACATATGCATATGTCAGAGATAGGGAAGCTTGGACAGGGGTGGGATCTCTGCCAGGTTTGAGTGCATTAATGAGTTCATTCATTAATAGAGATCCCATAGAAACCTTAGGCAGATATTACCGAGGTTGTCTTAACTGAGAAAGAGTTCTCAATAGAGGGTTGGGACAATCCAGGTAAGATCAATCTAAGGACTGTTTTCATCTTGTATAGTTAGTAACTAATCAATGAGCATTTAATTATTAAATATGTAGAATAACATAGTTTTACTACTTATATAATTGGCATGCATATTTATTTATCTTGCATATTATGGAACACTAACTTTCGTTTGCAGGTCTTAAACTTCAAATAGATAACTTCCCCACTAGGGACATTACAGTGGTATCAAAGCATAATCTTTCCATCCTGTGGAGTTTATGTTAGTCTACCAAAGGAAAAATAAACCCAACATGAATGAATTCGCCAATGAGGTGAGATCTTACCTGGAACAAACAAATCACACCCTGATTAAGGAGATGAAAGAATCTAATCAAGCCCTCCTAGAAGCTTTGAAATCTATGGGGAACTCAAACAATAAAGGGCATACTATCAAAAAAAGGGATACTAGCTCTAATCATTCTAAGAATAATAATGAAATCTCGACATCCAGAGTGCCTCAACCCCAATTCTTACCCCATGATGAACCATCGCGGGAAGAGGAGGGAGTGGAACAACGCAGAATTAGCACTGAGGACATTGCAAGAGCATATGCCGATCTAGACCCCCATATCAGGGAAGTGGTATCCTTTAGAGATTTCTCCGAGGACAAGCGTAGGGAAGCACCCAGGAAGCATAAAAATAAAGAACTCCAACACAAAGTGAATAAAATATCCCTTCCCAACTTTGGCGGATCAGGGAAACTCACAGCCCATGCATGGTTACAAAAACTAAATACCTATTTCACTCTAAGCCCCATGACAAAAGAGAACGCCCTCCAATTTTCGATTCTCCATCTAGAAGGAGCAGCTCATGAATGGTGGCATAATGGACTTGTTTCCCTAGGTCATCAAAGTATTAACTCCTACGGGGAATTCTCTCAAAAACTCACCAGCAGATTTGACGAAAAAGACTCTGAATGGTATTTTCAAGAATTAGTGCTCCTCAAACAAACTGGCACAGTGGATGAATTTATTAGCAAATTCCAAGAATTATCTGTTATGATTCCCGACCTATCCCAGAAACGGCTAACTCATATGTTTATAGAAGGGCTCAAAGACCTAACCAAAAATGTAGTGAAACCATTCAAACCCCAAAATTTAGCCGAGGCTATCAGAAAAGAAAGAAGGGTTGAGTCTAACCAATCCAAAGAAAAGACAAAGGTCTACCCCTCCAAATCGCCCTACCGAAGAGATGATTCAAGGAAAAACAATTTAGAGAAACCATGTTATTTATGTATGGAGCCCTGGAGTACAAGACATAGGTGCCAAAAGAGGGATGAATTAATGAAGAAAAATTTATGTTTCAAATGTAGAGAGCCTTGGGAAAAAGGGCATCAATGTAAGAGAGGCAGAGTAAACCAAATAGAAGAATTTAGCAAGAGGGCTAAGACCGACGAAACAGAGGGATCACTGGCAGTCATCACACAGAACATGAATAGACCTTTTCGAATTAAAGGAACTCTTGAAGGACAGAAGGTGGTTGCCTTAGTAGACACAGGCGCTTC
Organism: Cryptomeria japonica; assembly: GCF_030272615.1. Taxonomy (NCBI): domain Eukaryota; kingdom Viridiplantae; phylum Streptophyta; class Pinopsida; order Cupressales; family Cupressaceae; genus Cryptomeria; species Cryptomeria japonica. The sequence continues at coordinate 861,265,537 of NC_081409.1, forward strand.
ACATGACTTCATTAGCCAACACTTGGTGACAAAAAGAAGACTAAAAACCCAAAACTTTCCAGGATTTAAAGTCGCCCTCAAAAATAGTCCCTCAAGTAGAAATCACTTTTGGGAAACATACAATCAAAAGAGATTTTTATGTAGCAAACATACAAAATGATGTCATCCTTGGAATGCCCTGGATAAATTGTTTGGGGCAGTTCGTTATGGATTGCCCTAATTTAGAGATATGTTTTGAGCATGAAGAGAAACAAGTGACCTTAAAGGGCATGCCGGATGGGTGTCCCAAGCTAGTGTCTTGTAATAAAATTGAACAAATCCTTAGACATGATCAAGGAGAATGGGTAGCCCAATGTATGATACTAGATAAAATCCTTCAGATGAACAAAGAATTCATATAGACGTCCCACCCATCCTTAAAAGATACAAAAAGGTTTTTGGAGACATTCCACCCGGTCTTCCCCCAAAGAGAGGTTTTGAACATTCTATTGAATTAGAAGAAGGAGCAAAACCAATGATTACCACACCTTATAGACACCCCCACAAGTTTAAAGAGGAAATTGAGAAAACCATTAAAGAGCTATTGGAAATGGGTCACATTCAGCCCAGCAGCAGTCGGGATAATGTTGATGTTCGATGAAGATGAGGACTAACACATTGGCACGCGCGCTGAAATAGGGATCAACGCGTGTTCCTCGCCAAGTCTAGGGCCTATTCTAATCCCTAATTCTACCCCTACCCTAAAAAATTCAAAAGGAGGGATAGTCCTACATATTGGTGGTCCATAACTGGTGGGTTTGTCATACCGTCAGATCCTCTCGGTGCGATGATCACGTGTAGGAATGTGATCCATCTCTCCTCCTAGGCTCTGATTGGCTCCAAGGCTTGTGTGTAAGAATGAATCCTCATTGGGCCCTTTGTGGCTTATATGGGCCCCCTTGAGGGCCCATTCCCTCCGTGGTCTCGCATCTTCTACTTTCTCATCGAGATTTTCTACATCTACTTACTCTTTCTCTTTCACTTATCTCCTCCACTCAAATTCTTTCTTCTTTATTTCAAGAATTTTTCATCAATTTTCTTTCGACAAAATTCTCGAGGGGGCATACACCTCCCATGCTTTACGCTAGGGTATCTATTTATTTTTCTTCTATCTTTTACCCACCGCCAAATTTGCCGCTACATAAAAGAGGGGAAAAATGTAGACACTTAAAAATAATTATTTTAATTATTTTAAAGGTCCTGACATAATTAATTTATTAATTATGCCAATTTTTAATTCTCCTCAATATTAATTAATTATAATTAATATTGTCACTATAGTCTGTTGATTGATTGATTTAAATCCCCTTTTATTCTTCTAAAAATCCTCAATATTAAATATCCTCAAATTCCTCCTCTTAACTAATTAATTTCAATTAATTAGTTAATCTAAGTGATTCCTACAAATCACCTTTTTCCTAATCCATCATTAACCTAATAAATTCTTATAGAAACTCCCTAAGCTCACTTAGCATTATTCTTCTAATTTTTAATTCCCTCCACTTATTCTCTCTCCTAGTCAAATCATCCTAAAAATATTATCTACCCTAATCCCACCTAATCTTTCCTCTAATCTCTCTCCTAATGAGTTGCTAGTGGCTAATCATCATGATTATCCACAAAGTAAACTCCTTGTCCCTTCCATCTAAATACTCTCCTTAAATGCTCTTTTCCTAGGTGAATGTGAGATTTTTAAAATCTCACATTCCTCTAGGAATCTCATCTTCCAAGGAATTTTTAAGTCCTCCTTAATCCTCCAATCCCCATGAGCATCCCTTTTGAAGAATTTTTAATTCTTCCTTTCCATCCTTCAAGAAAATTCCTATCCCTTTCTCTTCTCAAGGCACATTGGGAAGTCTTCCCAATGAACCTTGAGGAGTGTGGAGACAAGAAATGCCTTTAAGGCATATCCCTTGGGCATTGTGTGGGCTCACAAGGAATCCTGACCCTCCATCTTGGGTCAATCCTAGCCCTTTATTTCTCCTCCTCTCTCCCTATAAATTGAGGACTCCATCCCCTCATATGTCATCTCCAATTTTAGCAAGTTCATGCTGCTAGTTTGTGCCTAGGAAACCATCTTTGCACCCTTATCATGCCAAAGCTACTTCTCATCCATACTTAGCCATTTTATCCATCTCATCCTTCAAATCCATCACATCCATTTGTGCACAATGTTGGAGAGTCAACCACATCAAGAAATCTAGGAGCAAATCAACATCACGTTGGAGGCATTTGGGTGCACTTCGACTTCATCCAAGCTCCATCTGAGGGAGAAGGTAAAGGTTTGCAAGGTATAAGCAATGTTTTCATGTTTTTATGTGATTTGATTCATGCTTCATGTTTTAATATGTTTTAGTGTTTTGTTTTTATACTAACCATCTGAATTCACCTTGCTTCTTTTCACTATCTTCATTATAAATGGAGGGGGACCAATGACAAGATCAAGACCAAAGGTAGGAATTAGGGATGAATTTGGATAAGATGAGGGATATTAGATGGAGGATATGGATACGATAGTCAAGACCAAAGATAGGAAAGGATGATGCACTTAGATAGGATGTGGGTAGAGGATAACGGATATGGATAATGCAGATGGTAGGATAACATGGATGAACCTTGCCCCAAGTGTAGAGTGCAAGAAGATGGGGGGACTACACATGATGTTTGTTTTAGGAATCTAGTTTTGTGGATAGTATATATGCTATAATAGATCGAGAAGAATAAGAGATGCAAGATGAATTGGGATTGAATTGGTAAATGAGTTGGGATGGGAGACATGGATAGGTGGAAGTTGAATAATTTTGAGGCATATATGACCTAGATGTGGATGGTTGATAAGGTGATCCATGAACTTCCATGAGCATTTTCTCATACCAAGCTTTGAAGTTTGGATGTGGATTTTGGGTAGCCATGTAACCTCAAAATGTTGGGAATGGGGGGCTAAGTTGGGATTGGATAGACTTGATCAAAAAAAAAAAGTAATGATGTTCGATGAAGATGAGGACTAGGACTTAGCAACTTTAGATTGGATTTATGGATTGATTTTATTTTATTTTATTTGCTTGGATCGAGTTGAATTTGATTAGATTGGATTGGTCCTTGGGTTAGGACAAGATTGATTTGGATGAAACCTTAGCCCCTGGATTAGGACTTAAGTGAGGTGTGAAAGGATCCAAATGATTAAACCTTCTTCTACTTAGGGTGGACTTGTGTGCCTAAGAAAAATAGGGAAAAAGGATCCAAATGATTAAGCCTTGTTCTACTTAGGGTGGACTTACATGCCTAAGAAAAATAGGGTGAAGGATCCAAATGACTAAGCCTTGTTCTACTTAGGGTGGACTATTGTGCCTAAGCAAAATAGGGTGAAGGATCCAAATGATTAAGCCTTCTTCTAATTAGGGTGGACTTGCGTTCCTAAGCAAAATAGGCTGAAGGATCCAAATGATTAAGCCTTCTTCTACTTAGGGTGGACTTGTGTGCCTTAAAAAAATAGGGCAAAAGAATCCAAATGATTAAGCCTTCTTCTACTTAGGGTGGACTTGCGTGCCTAAGCAAAATAGGGCAAAGGATCCAAATGATTAAGCCTTCTTCTACATAGGGTGGACTTGCGTGCCTAAGAAAAATAGGGCAAAAGGATCCAAATAATTAAGCCTTCTTATACTTAGGGTGGACTTGCTTGCCTAAGAAAAATAGGGCAAAGGATTTAGGGTTTTGATCAACCCAAATGATTAAGCAAAGGTACTTGGGGGAGATTCGTTCCCAAGCACAAAAAGCCAATTGATGATTGATTAAAGATAAAGGTCTAAATCAAACTTTTACAAAGTGTTGACTTTGGATTAGGATTGATGATTGATGATTGGATTAAAGGAATATTGATTGATTGATTGGGATTGATGATCGTTTGGATGGATAAAAACTAATTGGGAGGTTTAGCTCAAACGGAGATGAAATAGAGGTTTGACAGTGACAAAGTGGAGATTGAAGGGTTTGGTTAAACATTTGGTCAAATTTGGGAATGTTTTGGATGTTATCCACTCTTGGCAAGAGAAATCAAACAATAACAAGCACAAACACTTTATGACAAGCGTGAAAGTGAATGGGGCCTAGATTAGCCCAAACAAAATTTCACTAGTTTTGTAAAAGATGAAGACACACATTAGACATACAACTTAGGCTGGTAAATGGAAACCATTTAATAAGCCTCTCACACAAACAATACCTCAAACAAGCGGACAGATAGAGATTCTGGTAGCACAAGCTCCCCCTTACAGCGCACTCACTTCTCGGGCATACCAGATTCTCTTACCCCAAAGATCCAAGGATCTATTATATGGGGAATTCCTGTCTCATCTTGAGTGGGTACATGAGAGGTAACGTCGGGGTACGATCCACATCCCCTGCACTATGAAAATGGGATTTTGGGCTACTAAAACAAGTTTCTTAGTAAAATTTCTGAGGGATCACCAATCCAACAACAAATTCTTGAAGCAAGCCACTTAAGGCTCTAACTGAGCTTATCGATGTAGGGAAGGCCCCCACATGCATCAAATTCACTCAACACCTCAGCCACTTGACCAGCTTATTTATATAGTGGCTTAAAAAATTTGCCCAAAATCGTGTCGAGAGAGTCAATATCCCCGACATGTCCCAATTCAAGATACCCTAGTGAGGTGATCAAATCCCCATCAAGAATACCCCTCACTACAAAAAGAAAAAGATGAGTGTTGTTGATCACCTTTCTCTTACACCCAAGATCCACGAAGGCGAGGGGAGAGGATACTTGGTGCAACGGTGGGTCCACCCTACACGTGTGCAAGTGCACAAGACACAAACAACACTTGTTCTTTTTTACCCCAAAAATATGTTTGATAAACTAAGACATGAAAAAGAAATCTACTTTAGTGGAAAAACATAATTTTCTTTGACAAAATGTCCCGCAACAATGATTAGTAGTTTATGATAATTGATCTTGGGCATTTGAAAGAAACGAAGCTGCAAACACAAGATGATTAGCCCAAAAAATATTGAAAAATCAATTTCCTTATGATTTTCTAAGTAATTTCAAAAAAAAGTTTGATAAAAAACGATTTCATATGCTAAAATTATATGCATTTAAAGTTAAAAAATAAGGGTTGACTTTGAACGTGTTTAATTAATTTTTTAAAATGATATGAAAAATCTAATGACAACCCATTTTAGATCTTTGAATCCTCTTTCCAACGCATTTTGAATTTTTAAAATTCAACACCCGAGCAAAAAGTTATACATGTTTTACGAAAAATATTTGTTTCACTAAGTGCACGCATTGATTCACAGACGCATGCACTAATTCACTATTTTTAATGAAAAATTCACAAAAAATAGGTGAGAGAATTTTTTTCATGAAGCGCACACGTTTTGACACCTATGTAGGTGATTTTTCGTTTGTGCACGAGTTGATTTACAGTTTTTAATGAAAAAATTCAAAAAAAAGAGGCAGAAGGATTTTTTTCACTAAGCGCATGCGTTTTGATGCCTACGTAGACGTTGTTTCGCTTGCGCATGCGCTGATTGACCAAAAACCTGCAAAATGGCGGTCAAAATATTTAAATCTCAAATCTCTTGCATTATTTGATGGTGAATGCGTCGAATTAGTGAGGCGGGCGCGTTGAAGTGCAAACCGATGCGCTAAAGCGCCAAACTGCGAGCTAAAAACACTAAAAACTCATAGAAATATTAGAAATAGGGATGTGGGTCCCACTGAGCATGCCAAAATTAAAAGATCAAAAATCTAAAGCCTAATGGTTAGTGTATAAACCAAATAAAATATAAAATAATGCATTCAAATACACAAATAAACCATTATACCTTAGCTTCTACTCTTCCTCTGATTGAGTCTTTGATGAAGTGGAATGCGCCTGAATGCTCCACTTGATTAGATTGGCTCCAAGATGGGATGTGGATTGCTCACCACACACAATAAGATTACTAGATTTGGATTGGATTTGGATTTCAATGATGATGGATATGGATTAAATGAGAGAAGATTTGGCAATTAAGATGGAATGATGAAGGATTTTGATTCTCAAATGGACAACATAAGATTAGATGAAATGTGGATATAGGGATGAAATGGATAGCATAAGAATATGATAGAAGTGGATGATTTGTAAGGAGAGGAGACTCCAATTTATAGGTTGGAGGAGGCCAAAATGAAGGGCCAAGATTGATATTGGGATGAAGGGTTGAGATCGATTTGAGAGGGAGCACATGGATTGAGAGGACAAGGTGTCAAATTCAAGAGAGATGTCATAAAGGTATTTCTTGTCTCCACATCTCTCAAGGTTCATGGGGAAGATCTCACAAGTACATTGGGAAGAGAAAAAATAATATAAAATTCCTTGGTGGGAGGGAGGAGGAATTAAAAATTCCAAAATAAGAGGGTGTGTGGGAAGACTAAATGGATAAAAGAATTAAAAATTCTTTGGGAAGAGGATGCATGGGGAAATTATTTGAAAGGATCAAGGTGATTAAGGATGTGCAAATGATTAAGGGGACTGGTTGGGTGGCTTAATGAGTGATTAGAGAGCAAGTGGGAAAGTTGGGAGGATGTGACATGAGAAGAGAGAATGAGTGGAGGAATATGAAATTGGAGAAAAATGATAAGTATGATTAAGAAAGAATTAATTAGGATAAGTGGGGATTAGGAAAAGTGATTTCTAGGAATCACTTTAATTAAGTTAATTAATTAGGATTAATTAACTAAGAGGAATTTAGAAGAATGGGGAAATATTAATTTATTGATAAATTAATTATTGGACTATAATGATAAGATTGATTAAATTTGATTTAATTAACCTTAAGAAGAAGGGAATTAACATAATTAAATTGGTTAATTATGTTGACGGGCTTAAATTAATTAAATATTAATTTAATTAATTTTAGGTGTCTACATATTTATTCTTCTTCTACTGATTTCGATTCAATCTCAGATAGTAAACATAACAGAACTTGTTCTTGAGTTGCTTTGCTTCTTGTGATAATTCCTTTATTTTTATCTCCAATAATCTGGTCCACTGAATGATTCTTCTAAACATATCTTGGGGTTTTAGATGTAAATACCAAAGCATCTTGAGTTTCCTTTTCTTTTTCTTCTCCTCTATTCCTATTAGCAGATTCATCAGATTCATATCCTGCCAATTTGTCAAAGTCTTTAGAAATGTCTTCATCAACCTTCACATTTGCACTTTCAACAATCTTGTTCAGCGCTTTGTTGTAACACCAATATGATTTTCTCCTTGTAGAATATCCTACGAATATGCCTTCATCTGCTTTGCTATTAAATTTTTCAATATTATCTTCATCTCTCTGGATATAACACTTGCTTCCAAATACCTTGAAATATTTCACTGTCAAAGTTCTACCATGCCATAGTTCATATGATGTTTTTCAATGTCTTTTCTGGTATAAAATTATGTAAGAGTGTAGAATGTTGAGTGAATTTCTTATCTGGGGTGGACCTATTGTTGCATTAAGTACCTCTCCATCCACCTTTGGGGTCTTGGGAGAGAGGGAAAGGTGATAATGACACCCACTTTTCTTTTTAGTAGTGAGGGGTATCTTTGACTGGGGATTTCATCACCCCACAGAGTTACTTCGAATTGGAATGCGTTGGGGATATCATCTCTCCTAGCGTACTCTCGAGCGATTTTTTTGAGCCTCTATATAAATGTATTGGTCAGGGGGCTAGAGTGTTGAGTCAATTCGATGTATGTGGGGGCCTTCCCTGCACTGATAAGCTTAACTAAAGCCTTAAGTGGCTTTCTCTAAGAATCCATCGTTGGATCGAGACCCCTCAAAACTTACAACCCACGTTCATTGGTTCTGGGAGTGCGGATCGTACCCCATAAATACCCTCCACGTACCTTGCATGATAAGACATAAAATCTTTGGTTATAAGATGTTCGGATCTTTGAGGTAAGAGAGACTGGCATGCTTGAGAAGCATGTGTCGTGGAGTGGAGCTAGTTCTTCCAAACTCTCTCTTAATTTGTCTTGTCTCAGTATTTTGCTGTGGGGGCCCCATTGAACGGTTTCCTAAGATTGTCTTATGTGTTCTTATGTGTATATTTGTGCTAGACCAGTATCGAGTCAGTATTTGGGCTATTTTAGGCCCTACCTTACGCTCTGAATTCTCAGAGTTTGTCAAAACACAGTTCATCCTACTATACTTATCTTCAGACACCATTCTTTGAATTGAAAAATAGACTTGTCCCACAAACAGAGTTACTTGAAACACCAGACAATCCACCAAAGTCCAAGATTTTACATACTTGTGACCATAGGTTTTCCGAGAGTCCTTAGGTTTTTCATAGTCCTCATTATCGTCCTCATTATAGTCCTCACTTACGTCCTTACTTTGCATCAGTACTTGCATTATAGTCCTTACATAGTCCTCATTATCATCCTCATTATAGTCCTTATTTACATCCTTTGCATCAGTTCTTGCATTATAGTCCTTACATAGTCCTCATTATAATCCTCATCATAGTCCTCATTTACATCCTTACTTTGCATAATTCCTTGCATAGTCCTCATTATCATCCTCATTATAGTCATCATTTACATCCTTACTTTGCCTCAATCCTTGCATAGTCTTCATCTATGTCCTCGTAGAGTTCCCATATGCATCATCGTAATCTTTACACAAGTCTTTGCATAGTCTTGCATAGTCCCTATAAAGTCCTCATTTGTATCCCATTAGCGTCCTCATAATCTTTGCATATAATCCTCATATAGTCATTATAATCTTCACATAACTCCTTGCATAGTCGTCATAATCTTTGCATAGGTCCTTACACAATCCTCATAATCCCAGTTTTAGTCCTTGCATAGTCTTCATCCTCATAAGACATAAGGTCAGATCATTATCTCCATTTTTCATTATCTTCAAAATTAGGTTGTTCCCTAATCCAAGTCTAAAGTTGCATTGTCATTCTTTAGGATTTCATCTTGTCATTCCTTAATCCAATTTGTCAAAAAAAGTCAAAAACATAGGTTGCATTTGTCATCCTCAGTTGCATTTGTCCATTTTCAAAATTCTCAAAATCCAAAAAATTAGGTTTGCACCTTCATCCTTTAGTTGCATTGCATTTCATCCCTAAACTTCAAAAATCCAAAAAAAAAAATGGCATATAGTACAATGGTTGAAACAATCTCTCAAACGTCTAGGAGACAACATTACCCTTATCAAACTTCAAACTTTTGTGGGACCATGTCATTGCAACTAAACAATCAATCATCTCAATCCAACATATACATGTCCCAAAACGCACATCAAACTTATCAGGAACAAACAAGTGTCATACCTATTTTTCCATCACTTGAAGAGAAACTAGTTCAAGAAATAGAAATCTTGGAACAAAAGGTTAAAAAAAGTGAAGAGAGTAGATCCCAAATGTCTAAACTATTTCAAAAATTCGGACGTCCTAATACAAACTTAGAGCTAGTTGATGTGTGAGCTCTTATTATGAAATTAGACATACCAGTTATTCTCACCCAAATAAACATGAGAAACCAATATCAACAACAAACACATCCAACCATGCAATTCCAACAACCAATACAACAAATGACACAACTCTCATTACCACAAATTATGAAAACAGGTCAACCACTACCAAGGTCACACACAATTACACAATCAATTTTGCCTTCAACCACATTACATGTCTATGAATATCCTCCTATGTCTTTAAATACACCACCACGGGTGTCTCAAATGAATGCAAGTGTATTTACAAACATATCACCCTTTGGACATCAATCGAACATGGTCAATGTGTCAACTATCATGTAACAAGGTCATCTGCCCATGTCTAGCAATGACTCTTCCCATCAAGACTTTGCACCTCAAGTTTCCTCCATATCTTCCACCATTTCCTCATACCCTGAAGTCACACAAGATAATTCCACACCATCTCTATCCAATAACACAACCTCCCAAGGACTATCAACAATAAGTTTCCAAGCTAATACAATTCATGATGCTAGTCCCTTCCATGCTCCAGGAATTCAAGACCCAATCATACCGTATACTCCTATTATAGTGAGTCCCATTTTTAAAATCCTTTCTCATCAGGCCAAAGTGTTGAAACCTTCCAAGAATGTCCCATGTATATCCAAACTCCTACGTTGTGTCAAGAGGACAATCCAAAGTCAGAAGAAATGACTCCTAAAAGCAATCAACATCAAGAACAAACCCTTTCATCCTAACCCAATTTTTGATCAAGATCCCACCTATGAATAATCTCATGAAGATCTCCTCATCCTTTTGTATTCCATTTGCGATGATCCCCTTCCATCTCAAGAGCAAAGTGCCTTTCCAAGTCCTATTCAACATCCAATTCCTAAGAGAGATCATGATATCCCTTCCATTCACATGATCCAATTCAAAATAATGAGAAAAGTGCAAAATCCAATCATCCAATTCAAAATCAAGAGCAAAGCACAAACTCCAATGATCCATTTCAAAATCAAGAGAAAAGAACAAAATCCAATGATCTTATTCCAATTCAAGATTAGAGATTCCCTTCATCTCCTCCTAGTCTTCCACAAGATCCCATCATTCTTTTCAAAGCTATTCATGAACCACTTAACTATCAAATGGGTTCCTCCACTTTCATTCAAGCGGGTCTACTTCATGATCCTCTTCCATGTCAAAATCAAAGTGTCGCTTCTTCTAAATTCTAACATAAACATATATATTCATCCTTCAAATCTATTTTGGGTCCTTTTATTCCAAAATCAAAGTTTTCCTCCCTTCCATCCATCTTAGGGCCCTACATTCCTCCATCACCTATTCATATGATCCCTAGCTCACAATCTAGTTACCCTATTGTTAATCAAGATCAACAAATTTACACATCTTGGATCACCTTCCAACCATCTGCCTACATCAACCCATCTAAAAGACCTCCATATAATTCCTATTCATCCAAGAATCTCATTCCCTCTGAAAGCAATTCAGATGTCAAGCATAAATTCCACGAGTCCAAAAATTCATATCCATCAAAAGATCAACATGTCCCATAGATCCAAAAGAATAAAGCAATATCCAAAAGGCTACAAAGGCCCATTATGAGAAAACAAAAATTGAAAACTATGTGGGTTCCTAAGTCTCTTATAAAAGCAATGCATTCCAAAGAACCAAAAGCAAAAGAAAAATCAAAATCAATGTGAATTCCCATAAAAGAATTACATCCTAAAGAAAGAAAAAAAGTGGCATCTAGACTTCTTGTTATAAAAGCTTCCTTCAATCGTCCATCTAGACATCTTCCAACACCCAAATCTATTCTTCCATCACTTCCTTTATCAATTTTGGGTCCTTATGTCCCAAATTCCACATCCACTACATCAAAATCTGAAAATCTAAAATCCACTTGTCCTCCATCACTCCATCACCTCTTAAGGTGTGTGCCAACATTGATCTTGAAGACATTTCTATCCACCCAACCACAAATATTCCAACATCCTATCTATTATCCAACACCTATTTTCCATCCTTTCATCCCTCCCATTCAATCCTTTGCATAAATTCTTCATCGATGAAATAGGTATTTGTGTCATTTTGTCACATGCTCACCCATGCTTAATCTTGTGTTCAGTTCATTTCCTAGATATCTATTCATGAAATGCTTCATAATCCGAGGTTGTTCCTCTTTAACACTATCTTTTGGTTGGGACGCATACTCAATTCAGAAAGAGAATCACTTGTTGTATCTTGATGTACCGACATCTTCATATTACTATTTCACACACTTAATCGATTGCTTTATATCATTGTGATCTCTTAGGTGAAGACATGGCTAGTGAAAAATTTAAAATCCTACTTCAGTGCCACTGTAATTCTCAAACCTATGTGAGCTTCATTTCTTACAAGCCAATGCACAAAAGAATCAATAAGAGAAAAATCAATATCAAAGGATCAAAAGAAAAAAGAAAAAAAAAGAGCAAGAAAAGCAAAAATACAATATCAAAATGCTTGGCTTTGGGAACATGCGAGTAACTCCATCGGGGCTATGGATGCCTACTTGGAATTGGAGCAATATTCGTGATATTATAGCGATAACCTTGTCGGAGCTATGAATGCTTGTTGGCAACGAGGCTCTATCTAGGATGCTTTTGAAGTCAAGATAACTCACATAGCTATTAATGTCGGATTCTAACAATTACAATAATCATATAAGCCTGAATAAACCCATTTACACACACATGGGTAATCAAATAATAATTACCTTGATCCAATTTGTGATTCTTCTTCCCTTTTGAGTATGCTTCCTAGTCGCTAGATATGTTCGGTTGAATTTTCTGAAGGTTCTAAGTGTGGGTTGGGTCTTTGTATTTGAAATGTTTAGGAACACTTATTCGGGTGGCACTAGATAATGTGACGATTTTACACATCACCCTTTTTGCAAATGGAGACCTCTACACTTGGGGGCAAGTTTCATCCACTCTATCTTTTCTGTCGCACCTCCCATTATCCTTTTTCCAGTGTCCATTACCCTATCTACACCCATCTTATTTTTTCCATCTTTGGTCTTGACAAAGCTAAAGATCTTCATAAACATCATCCATCACTATCTATGATCTTGCTTCACCTTATACATACCTTATATTTCATATCCCTTATCATATCTATTCCTTGCTTCCATCACCCATCACTGTCTACGATCTTGCTTCTTCTATCCATATCCTATCTCTATCTGTATCCCCTTTCTATCCCTTGATCTTGATCAAAACTAAGGACAAAAAATAAAAATACAAAAACATGGTTTCAAAAAAGCTCTTGACATGTCCCTTCATGTAGACCACATGTCATTCAATGCACGATTCCATCACCTTACATTGTCAATTCCCTTAGCTTGGAAATATTTTATCCATCGCGTGATAGTCCTTAGAAACCAACTCATCTCTGATTCCATAATAAGTTACCTCCATCTTTCTCATATCCATCGTCACCTCAACAATTCATTCATCCACTCATAATTTTTCTTGCCTTACTAGACACTGGGGGCATAGCTGAAAAAAGATCAAAAAAATCATATAATGTCCTGCAAAAATCCAAAAAATCGTATAATGTCCTGAAAAAAACCCAAAAAATCATATAATGTCCTAAAAAAAGGCCTAAAATCAAAAAATTGAAAATTGAAAATCAAAGAAAGAAAGCATAGACCATCCATCAAAATAGATCAAAACATTGAGCTTAACAAATCGTGTATCAACAGACAAACTCCCAAGCTAGTCTACAACTTAATCGATCAATTGCTTATTAGTTTTTAACATCCTTATCAAACAATGTACCTTTACGGATACATCATTCCTAAAACATGCATCCTATCAAATATCATGTCCTAATGGATACATCTTTCCTACAATGGGCATCCTATCAAATGAACATCCAATCAAGAAACACTTATCCTTTGCAAGAAAATCAGTATGGTTGTTGACTCATTTGGTCAAGTTAGTCTTATCTTTTATTTGAGTTATCTTTATCAATTCATGGTAGATCATGTTTCATCGAATCCAAAAAACAAAACAAAAACCAAAAACATCCACATACAATCCTGAAAAAATATCCAAAACATCCATATACAATCCTGAAAAAATACCAAAAACATTCAAATACGATCTTGAAAAAATACCAAAAACATTCATAAATGATCCTGAAAAAATACAAAAAAAACATAAAAAATCAATCAAAAAAAAACTTGCAATAAAATGTCTTGCAAGAAACAAACACCCTAAGCGTCACTAGGGCATACTGGGGCAGAACATTTTTTTGTTTTCTTTGAAACAACATTGTTCCGACATTGTCTCAAAGAGGGGCAAATGTAGACACCTAAAAATGTCTCATTGATCATGTACTAATTATTCGTCCAATTAGTTAAATAATTATTTGATTAAGTAAATTAATAAGATGATGAAGAAATATAATTTACTTATTCTTCTAAATTCATATTTCTTCATCATCTTATTAATTATTTTATTTCAATTCTATCATCAATTAATAATTAACCCTTTTTCTAAATATTAATTAAATATTTATTATTTAATTAATTGTGATTTTAATCCTTTAATTTAAATAATCTTTATTATTTAATTAAATTCAATTTCTAAATGATTAAATAATTTCTTTAAATTATTTAGTTAGCTAATTAATTCTTCTAATTCAAAATTCCAAATCCCCAAATTCTAATTTCGTTTAATTTCATCTAATTTCATTAATTCTTCAAATTCAAACAAATTCATATTCTTCTAATGATCTAATTTCAAATACATGTGCATGATTTCAAAAATCGAATTGAATTCCAAAGTCAAGTTCTAAATATATTCAAATAACAAATTGAATTTAAAATAAATTCAATACTTGAATCAATTCTCATGCAAATATTAAATTGAAAATCAAAATCAAAGTTTGAACACATGCTAAATTAATCAATTCAATTAATTTATTAATTAAATCATTATCTTTCCAATCTCTATTTATATCTTCCACTTTGGTTTTTTCCAAAAAGCTTTCAATCAATTAACTTTTCAATCTATTTTAATTGATTATTTCAATTAATTGATTAATTGCATCATTTCTTTAATTTTCTCAAATCATTCTTTTTCATCTTTCAATCAGCTTTTTTCTCAATCACTTAACTCATTTAACAATTCAATCTATTAAGTTCCACCTCCAAATCAGCAGTTCAACTATCAATCAGCATGTGAGCTCACCTAAGTTCCACCTCTTAATCATTATGTTCCACCTCTCAATCAATCTCACCCAAAAATCTATAAATTCAAGATCAATTTTCTATTTTCAATCGAATCACGAACTTCGAATCTTTGTATCAATTGCAGGTTACCGATGCAATATCTGAGAGCCATCATACCACAAAGAAGAGAAGAACAATGGAAGCCACGATGCACAATAGGGAGTTTTATATTGTTTGATTTGATTCTATTATGCATATATTTCATTGATTTATGTTTATAATTTGCTTAAATAAGGAATTCGTGTTTTTCTTTATTTCCTATTTAGCAATGATGAATTTTAAGCATATACAAACTTCCAGTAGTTCTGCTCCTTTGATCATTATTTTGGCTTCCTCTTGTACAGTTCGATTCATCCTTTCCACTACACCATTCTGTTGTGGTGTCCTAGGGGTAGACATATGCCTTCTAGTACCATGTTTCTCATAGAAATTGTTAAACGCATCAAAAGTAAATTCTCCTCCTCTATCAGACCTCAGACATTTAATCTTTCTATCAACTTCATTTTCAACACTAGCCTTGAATATCTTGAATTTTTCTAATGCTTCTAACTTTTCTCTTAAAAATGTAATTCATGACATTCTAGAATAATCATCAATTAACAACAAGAAATACTTCTCAACTTGTATACTCTTTTTTTTGGTAGGACCACATACTTTTGTGTGCACTAAGTTTAATAATCTAGTGGACAACTGTCCATTCTTCTATATGTTCCTTTCATCTACTTTCCAACTTGACATTCTTTGCAAATATTGTTATTTGGTTTGGTCAACCTCAGTAAATCTCTCAGTGCACTTGATGAACTAATCTTTACCAAATTATCAAAGTTGATATGTCACATCCTCCGATGATAGAGCCAACTATCATTGATCTGAGATAATTAACAATATTTTGTAGCTCCTTCTAGCAAATACATGTTTCCACCAATCCTTTTCCCTGCAACAATCACAATTCTAGATTCCTTCCGGATCTCACAACCATTATCCTGAAAAACAACATTGTAACCATTTTAACACATTTTCCCAACTCTCAATAGATTATGATGCAAGCCCTTCACATAATAAACATTGTCAGTATTATGTTTTCGTCAAAAGAAATAGAACCAGTTCCCATAATTTGTGTTGTTTGATCATCTCCAAACCAAATAGAACCACCATCACACTTGTCAAGTTTTGCAAACTTACTTTTATGATTAGTCATATGGTTTGAGCATCCACTATCACTCAACCATTCATTTCTATCTCTCCTATCATGTAAGACAGTAGGTATAGTCTTAGGAATGTCAATCTTAGGTACATCCTTTTCTACCAAAAACAAACACTCACCATCTTCATAGTCTAATTTATCATCTGAAATACTAGCATATGTTGGCATTGTGTTGTCATTTATGTCAACTGATATAGAAGGGATATCGGTATAAGAGATGTATGTGTTGCATTGTCATGGATGCATTAAGGATGAGATATCTTTGATATCACCTTGTGTTTCAGTGCACTGGTAAGGTAAGGGAGAGAATGTCATTCAGTAGAATGACCTTTGGAGTCACCGGTATACAAGTGAGTGTTTGACTTGTGTGGAAGAGATGGGCGGGTTACCGATATAGTCGGTCACTGGTAAAGAGAATATGTCAACTGGTAAGTGATGTGTTGACATGGAGAAGACAAATCAACCTAGTGAGTGGTTGTCAACCAGCATGCTTATGATGAATGTACAAGAAGGATGTATAGGTTACTAGTATGTTGTGTGGATGCAGAACTATAGGACTCCCACTAGATGAAGATGCAGTCACCATGTGAAGAGATGACTAATAGTGAGTGTGCTAGACTGGATCACATGTGCCTGTTTGAAGATATGTTGCACAAACAGGGAAGCCGCATGAGTGCATTACAGGGTCTAGATGACAAGGACTCACTCCCACTGGTAAGTGGAGCTTATCTCCTATTATGAAAAGTATGCATCTTAGTTATATGAGATAAGACAGAAGTAGAAGACAGGTGAATGAAGACTCACACCGGATCTATCGGTGAATCAAAGGGATGCCTCAAGTGCATGAAATCGGGGATATGCACTGGACCGACATAGAAGGCATGTTAAGCCACTGGGACAGAAAAGGAAGAGTAGAGAAGTGATGATTTTGTCACCTTGACAAACCGACAAATGATGTTCAGACTGATGATGGTGAAAGGCATAACAACAGCTACAGAAAGAGAGTGCAACCGGTATGCAGATGCCTTAGATGGTATCAGTCGAAGGTTGATGACATGGTGTCATCAGGATGGCTACCGATGAGCATGAGAACCGGTAAGGAAGAAAAGAGGCTAAGTGATGTACTCCTACCTAATGAGAATGAGAATGCTATGGATAGGCATAATTAGCGACTGGTTAAGATGTTCCACCGGTAGATCAGAAAAGTGCAGACATGATGATTGACCAGTAAAGTGTGAAACACCGACAGGGTTAGAGAACCGACAGAAAAGAAGGACCGGTTGAGTCTTTGGTCGGTGATCTTGTCTGAACTGACATATAGGTCCAAACTAAGGTGGATGTCGACAAATGTTCCAAGTGGAGTCAAGGTGGCGGACATGCACACAACGGTAGATGGAGTGTGCACCAACGAGGCTGTTGCGGAGTCGGTTGATATTGATT
Organism: Cryptomeria japonica; assembly: GCF_030272615.1. Taxonomy (NCBI): domain Eukaryota; kingdom Viridiplantae; phylum Streptophyta; class Pinopsida; order Cupressales; family Cupressaceae; genus Cryptomeria; species Cryptomeria japonica. Next base: position 861,283,020 of record NC_081409.1, read on the forward strand.
GTAGACCCCGTAAATCATGGGATGTGTTGCAGAGACGTTGCAGAGGTGTGCGGCTTGAGGAAGGTTGAATAGAAGTGATCGATGAGATGCATCAATCAGTGTAGAGTGTCTAGGTGCAGAATAAGGTTGGTGATGAAATCTGCAGAACTGTTAATGGTGATTGATCGTGTGTCTCGCCGATTGATTGTCCGTGTTTGCTAAACATGACAAACATGTATTTGAAGGCACGTTAATGGAAGTGATGTGCAGATAATTGTCTTGGAGATCCGATCAAATGAGATTTAATTAGATTCGATGTGCCTCATGATCAGTGGAAGAAACCCTAAGGCACCAAGTTTGAATGTTGCTCTCGGCGGGAAATTCTGAATACAAATATGCGGCTAAAGACAAATTTGATGATGCCTCTGAGAGAGAGATGTTGCCAAGTGATGCACAAGGCCGAATAGAGAAGTAGATGTAGTGTGATATCTATAGAGGATCATAGAGGTCGAGCAGCAAGGAGAGAACCGGTAATAGGTTTTGGCGAAGGCTTAACCGGTGGGGTTAAAGAAACCGACAGGCTACTGAATGAGAGAGGGTTGCTGCATTTGAGAAAAGATCGGTCAAGTACTCAACAAGTACCAGAAGAGAGACTGAGTGTGAGAAGAGTCTAGGGTTGAAGAGTTCAACTAGCAATAGTAAGGTAACCAGTTGTGACAGAATCGACAGAAGATAGTACCGGTGGAGAGCAGCAGAGCAGTTGAGAGAAGAGGCAACCAACATAGAGAGAACTAATAATGAACTGGACAAGAGATCCAGCAGAGAAATTTGAAGAAGTGTTACAAAATCCATTTGTAACAGTTAGACAGTTCAAATAACTGGAAGACAACTGAGAGGGGGGGTGAATCAGTTGTCACGGATTATCAGAACCATTAGCAATTTAAACTTTAATACCAGAACAACAGTTAAACCAATTAAACATAAACAATAATCACAAAATAAAATCCATCCACATAACACCAAGATTTGTACGTGGAAAACCTGGTAAAAGAGAAAAACCACGGTGGGAAGCCTACCCACAGTCAAATAATACTTCTACAGTAAGTATAATTACAATGAAGGGGCTTGCACTTGCAGCAAGGCCAACAACCTAGAGTGCATTGCTCATCACAAAAGGAGCCTCATTGACTACATATAAATCCAAAATACAATCCAGAGAAGTGTTGAACTACAAAAGATAGCATCTCCTATGCTTGAGTCTTGTTCCGGCTAAGCTCAATACCGGAGGACTAAATCCTCTTACATAAACCCAATTCAATCTCCAATGATCGACCAACTCCTCTACCTGAATGATATTACATTTTTTGCACATTACATTCCTTGACCATGACCTCTAACATTAACCATGATGATCTACAATGAGATCTTACATCTATATATACAAACCCTCGACCATAAACAATCAGGTCGGCCACCAGATAATAAACCAATTACATAATTACAAGCCATGTCAGCCTTATACCAAACAAATAATATCAACACATAAGACATCCTAGAAATACATCAAAAGGTCATATCCACACGTTACATTAAAGTCGGTCCATAACCTAGATCAACTGGGACCAAGTATAGGTCCACACGCCACAGTAATGATCTTCAACCGCCAAGTCTCAAACATGATCATCAATAGCATCCTGAAACTCCACCAAAATTTGCAACAACACCACTTATGCAATTCATCAAAGATCTCTATCAAAATCTCTATCGGTGAAACCCTCACCGAAACCAAAAAAAATCTTCTAAGCAAGTAGGATAGCATCCGATATCCAGACCACAACCAACTGACCAAATATGAGTATAAGTATCATGAACAAGTTGATTCCATCACTAGACTATACCAAAGCCTACCGGATCATGTCGAATCCAAGTTAACCAGAAACAACTAAACCTACCAAGACCAGAAGGGTGTCGGTAAAGCATCCAAACAACTAGTGTTGGCATCAATGACAAAACATCAATGCAACACATAATCAATTCCACCAAATGGCCAACAATCTCCCCCTTTGGCATTGATGGAAACACTAGATGTGAAAAACATCTAAGTACCAAGAAATGTCAAACAAGTCTCCCCCAATGGAAGACAACCAACAATCTTCCACAGATAGCTCTGAAAATCAATATCTCCCCCTGTGAATAACATCTCTAAATTTATTTTCCTTTTTCACATCAATATCACTCCCCCTTTGACATGAATGCCAGAAATCTAATAGAAATATCAAAGAAAAAAACATAAGCCTCTGAATCACAAATCTGACTACTCCCCCTGAATAGTAGTATCCCACATCAGTGCCAGAATGAATAGTATCTTTGATAATGCATGTCAGAATGATGCCAAACCGCATCAATCAAGTCTCTACCAGAGGGGCAGAAACCCCCAATCTATCTCTCAGGTACTCAAATGATTCCTTGGACAAAGGTTTAGTTAAAATATCTACAATATGCTCTTTAGTGTTTACATAAACCAGTCTAACTTCATTTGCTTCCACCTTCTCCTTCAAAAAGTTATACTTGATAGACATGTGCTTTGTTTTAGAATGAAATACTGAATTATTTGATATATCAATAGCAGCAGAGTTATCAGAGTGAATAACTATCCGTGCATCATAATCCACCTTTATATCCTTCAACATTTGCTTCATCCATAAAAATTGTGTACAATTAGTAGCAGAAACAACATACTCAACTTCGGCAGTAGATAAAGAAGTACATGACTGTTTCTTGTTGATCCATGAAACCAACTTCTTTCCAAGAAAGAAAGCTCCACTAGAAGTACTTTTCTGGTCATCAACATCTCCAGTCCAATCAGCATATGTATATGCACATAAAGTAAAGTTATCATTGTTAGGGTACCACAAGCCATATCCTGATGTACCTTGCAAGTATCTAAAATCCTTTTCATCGCCATCTCATGATTTTTTCTAGGATCACTCTAAAATCTTGAAACAATACAAACAACATTCATAATGTTAGGCCTAGTTTGAGTCAAATAAAGAAGACCTCCAATCATAGATTTGTATCTTGTAGGATTTACTGGTGCAAAAACATTTTTTATTGTCAATTTCTCACTTGTAACCATAGGAGTACTTACCGGATTAGAATCTCCCATACCAAATTTCTTCAACAATTCCTTAGCATATTTAGTTTGACAGATGAAAATACCTTTGTCGGTCTGAGTAATCTGCAAACCTAAGAAAAATTTCATCTCACCAATCATAGAGATCTCAAATTCTTTCTCCATATTCATAGAAAATTATATGTATAACTTATCTTCACCTCCAAAAATAATGTCATCAACAAATAATTCAATAATCAGTATATCATCATTAGTGGTCTTATAATATAAATTACTGTCAACACTTCCCTTAGTAAAACCAAGCTTCAAAATGTATTTATCCAACCTTGCATACCAAGCTCTAGGTGCTTGTTTCAATCCATATAAAGCTTTCCTTAACCTACAAACCATATCTGTGTCATCTGATAGTGAAAAACCATCAAGTTGCTCAATATAAACTTCCTCATCAAGATCCCCATTCAAAAATGCACATTTAACATCCATCTAATAAACCTTGTAGTTTTTATAAGCAGCATAGGCAATAAATAATCTTACAGCTTCAATCCTAGCTACAGGTACAAAAGTCTCTCCATAATCAATTCCTTCCTTTTGAGAATATCCTTTACAAACCAATCTAGCCTTATTCCTTATAACTTGACCATCCTTATTCAATTTATTCCTAAAAGCCCATTTAGTCCCAATAATATTTTTATTTTTAGGTTGGGGAACCAAGGTCCATGTATTATTTTTCTCAATCTGATCTAATTCTTCTTCCATAGCTTTCAACCAATATTCATCTTTACATGTCTCAATTACTGATACCGGTTCAACTTGTGAAATTAAACATAGCTCATTAGTTGCCAATCTTCTTCTTGTCATCACTTCATTTCTCTTATCTCCAATGATTTGATTTTCTGAATGATTCAATCTCACATACCCAGGAGTCTTCTGACTTTCTATTCCTCTTCTTTGTTCTTCAGTTATTGTAGAATTATCTGATACTGTCGGAGTAACTGGTTCAACTCTTTGTTCCGGTAAAGGTGCTACTAGTTCAGATATAATCATTTCCAATATTGGTTCCTTCTCATAAACTTTGATTTGACTTATGTTCAGCTCATCTACTTTGACATTAGCACTCTCCACAATTCTCTGAAATCTCTTGTTATAACATCTATATGCTTTGTTTTCATTAGAATAACCAAGAAATATGCCTTCATCACATCTAGAATCAAATTTCCCAATAATATCATCTCTCCTGATATAAAATTTACTACCAAAAATTCTAAAATACTTAACTGTAGGTGTATTGTCAAACCATAATTCATAAGGTGTCTTACCGGTGTCTCCTTTGATATGTACTTTGTTGAATGTATAAATTGATGTACTTACTACTTCTCTCTAGTAGATATGCGGTAGACTAGCTTCCATCATCATTGTTCTAGTAGCATCCAAGATGGTTCTATTCTTCCTTTCCACAACTCCATTCTACTGAGGTGTCTGGGGAGCTAAAAATTGTCTTCTTATACCATGCTTGTCACAAAAGTTATTAAACTCACCAGATGTGAATTCACCACCATGATCTGATCTCAAACATTTAATCTTCAATCCTATCTGAGTTTCCGCTTTGGTCTTAAAGATTTTAAAATTTTCAAATGCTTTAGATTTTTTTCTCAGAAAAGTAACCCACATCATTCTAGAATAATCATCAATGATTAGCATGAAATGTCTATCACCTTGAAAACTTTAAACTCTAGCAGGGCCACACAGATCAGTATGAATAAGATAAAGAATATCATTTGATTTGTCTTGTATACTCCTAAAAGAGGTTTTGACCTATTTACCCATTTGATATTTTTTACATACCGGATTATAGGGCTTCATAATCTTAGGCATATCCCTAACTACCTTAGTTGAACTAATCTTCACAATGCAATCAAAATTCACATGACATAGCCTTTTATGCCATAGCCAACTCTCATCAATCTGTGTAATCAAACATATCTTTTTCACTAGAGTTCAAATGAAATATATTACCTTTTGTCTGTGTACCGGTTGCAATCTCCAAGCCAGATATGTTAATGATTTTGCATTTCCCATCCTTGAACTGTAATTGAAATCCCTTATCTACCAATTGTCCTACACTCAAAAGATTATGCCTCAAACCTTCAACATAATAAACATTGTCAGTATTGTTCTTACCATCCAATGATATAGTTCCTTTTCCTTTTATCATGCATGCCTTGTCATCTCCAAATCTTACTAGGCCACCATCAAATTCTTGCAAAGACAGAAACTTCCATTTATCTCCAATCATATGATGTGAACAACCGCTGTCAATTACCCATTCATCCTTGTCTTCAATTTTAGCAGCAAGTGCCTTCTCTTCAGGTACATTCTCTTCCAATGCTGGATCACCTTCCTTGATAGCTAGGTACACCCATTCCTTCCCAATGTCGGATCCACTAGAAGAGTCTTCTACCAATTCATCATCAGAATCAGTAATGCCTTCCTCATCCGCTATGTAGCATGCTTTTTCTCTGTTTTTCTTGTATTTATACTTGTTTTGATATCCAAGGTTAGGCTTAAATGATCTTTTAACTCTTTCTTCAAAACTTGAATTTCTTTCAAGACATCTAGATGCAAAATGACCAATCTTATTATATGCAAAACATTTAAAAGGTGATTTTCCTTCATACTTACTTCCTACCAGTCCTTTAGATACTCTTCTAGTAAATAGTGCTTCAAGTATCTCAAACTCATCATCTTCTCTCTTCATATCTTCCAATTCATTTGCATACAAAGCTTTCCAGTCTTTCTTATTGGTTGTAGATGTAGATGCATGAAAAGCAGGTTCAGACTTCATAGCTCCAAAAGGTCCAAATTCTTCAAGCTCAAAAGTAGATAGTTTCCCAACCAAAGTATCCATGTTGACAAATGTATTATCCATTGTTCACAACTCATTAATAGTAGTAGCCTTCATTTTGTAAGCCGGTGGTAGGGCTCTTAGGACTTTAGAAACAATTTCATCTTCGCTCAGAGTTCCACCACAACATTGAATTCCCATAACAATCTCATTTACCCTTTCCATGAATGCAGTAATCCTTTCATCTTCTTCCATCTTCAGGTTTTCATATCTCACCTAGTAACCATCAAGTTTATCAATATTCACTGTAGGGTCACCTTCATTAAGAGTCTCCAACTTATCTCATATAGCCTTTCCAGATGATTTGTCGGTTAATCCCATTATTTGTTGATCAAAAAGTGCACACAAGAGGGCTTCTCTTTCTCTACAATCATTCTCAAGCTCCTTGTCCAGGTTTGTTAGAGGAGGATTGCCAGATCTCGGATTATAGGGTGTGACACCATTTTGTGTGATCTCCCAAATCTCCTTGACAAGACATCTTAGATGAGTCTCCATTTGAATCTTCCATACTGTGTAATTTGTTCCATCAAGCCTCAGAATATCCCTTCGAAAGATAGCTCCAGAAGAACTGGATGAACTTGAACTATTAGTCGCTATAGGATCTTCCTCAAGCAGTTAATCTTTCTGCAAAGAGGACCAAAGCTCTGATACCAATTGTTAGACGGTTCAAATAACCAGAAGACAACTGAGAGGGGGGTGAATCAGTTGTCACAGATTACTGGAACAATTAGCAATTTAAACTTTAATACCGGAACAACAGTTAAACCAATTAAATATAAACAATAATCACAGAATAAAATCCATCCACATAACACCAAGATTTGTACGTGGAAAACTCGGTAAAAGGGAAAAACCATGGTGGGAAGCCTACCCACAGTCAGATAATACTTATGTAGTAAGTATGTGAATTGCAATGGATGGGGCTACACTTGCAGGAAGGCCAACCGCCTAGAGCACACTGCTCATCACAAAAGGAGCCTCACTGACTACATATAAATCCAAACTACAATCCGGAAAAGTGTTGAACTGCAAAAGATAGCATCTCCTATGCTTGAGTACAGTTCCAGTTAAGCTCGATACCGAAGGACTAAATATTCTTACATAAACCCAATTCGATGTCCAATGATCGACCAACTCCTCTGCCTGAATGATATTACATTATTCACACATTACATTCCTTGACCATGACCTCTAACATTAACCATGATGATTTACAATGAGATCTTATATCTATATTGTGTGGGAGAAAAAGTGACACTAAGCAAACATGCCCTAATCTCACTTTCAATCACACACTTGTGGAATACGAAAGAGCCTAGAGGTATCACACAATTGGCTACTTCTTCTTGTGGAAGAGAGAGCCACGGGCTACCTATTAGGATTTCTATTCCTTTGTTGTAATTGAAAGATGAAATGATGCAAGTTCAATCCCAAACCCCAAAGTGCAAGTATGAACTAATAACAAGATTTGCAGAATTGAACTTAAATAATGGAAAGCTATAAACACAAGGACAAGACAAGAATGCAAATGCATACCCGGAGTTAAAATCTGACTGAAAATGTTCGGGACGGGAGCGCGGGCGCCACTGTCCTGATTCTGCCCCTGAAACTGCTCCGGAAACTGCTATTTTGCAAAGTTGTCAAAAATGCTGAAAACTGCTGTCAGAAGGACCAGGGCGCCCAGCGCCCCTATCCCAGGGACCAGGGCGCCCAGCGCCCCTGTCCTGGTAGGACCAGGGTGCCCCATGCCCCTATCCTGGTCTTTTGCTCTGAGATTTGGTGTGAAGTTCGGTCTCCGTCTGCTTCTTCCGGATCTGTAACTTGCGGCGTCGTCCGAGTCCCGAAACCTGCACTTATATCTGAAAAGGTGTTTGGGCGGCTATATAGGGTTTTGCCTTAGTCAAACCCCCACTTCGGTGATTTCCACCTCCACGAATAGCCAAGTTGTATTGTAAAATGTATTGTGTGTGCAGACCTAGTGTGTGTGCAAGGTCCTTAAATGCAAGAAAGCAAACTAGAGCAACCTAGAAAGTAAACCCTAATTGCTTGTAAATGATAATGTAAATGCTCTAAATCAAGATGCAAAGTGATCTAAAGCATGAATAAAGGATATGTTGAAGCTTATGCAAAGACATGAAAACAACATAAAATCATACCCAACCCCCAAGGGAGGAGTACAAGCCAATCTTCAGTCGGTAATCTCCTATTGTTCTTCAATGTCTTCCAAGCCCTAAATGGATGAATGAAATTGATAAATGCTTGATAGAAGGATGTTGAATGTTGTTGAAGTCCTCAAAGATCTGCTCTTTTGCTGCATATGAGGTTCCTGAAAACCAAAATTCGGATCCCTTCAAATGAAGAAAGAGAGCTCTTATGTATGAAACCCTAGGTCATAATTTCGTCTTTTGGCCGACCTAGAGATTGAATATCCAGCCAATTTCTTGGGGTTAAGCTTTATTTTATGATTGGATCGTGCTCCTAAAATTTCGGGAAAAATGTCCGGGACCATGTTGCACTCCGAGCGCCATGGTCCCGACAACTTTTCACCAAATTTTCAGGGCCGTCGGATATGGTGATTTTAGAGAGAATCCCGAAGTTACAGGTGATTTCGAGATGTTTTGACCCCCGAAATCAAGCCCCCAAGTTCAAAATAGGACCTAATTAGGGTTTTTGATTAAATGATGTATTGGAAGAATAAAATGAAAGGGGCACACTTTAATGAAAAGGGCCCAACTTTATGATATGGGAGATGATAAAATAGAACCTTAGACCTAATTAATTTGATTAATTAAGTGCTAGAGGGGAAATGCAATGCAAAATGGAAAATGCGCCAAGGTGGGTGCTAAACTAGGTGTGAAATTGTACCACCCTAGCAAGTGCGTACAATTTACGACGCTACATATATATACAAACCCTCAACCATAAACAACCAGGTCGGCCACCAGATAATAAACCAATTACATAATTACAATCCATGTTGACCTTAGACCAAACAAATAATATCAACACATAAGACATCCCAAAAATACATCAATAGGTCTTATCCACACGTTACATTAAAGTCGATCCATAACCTAGATCAACCGAGACCAAGTATAGGCCCACACGCCATGGTAATGATCTTTAACTGCAAACTCTCGAACATGATCATCAACAACATCCTGAAACTCCACCAGAAGATGCACCAACACCACTTATGCAATTCATCAAAGATATCTATCAAAAGCTTTGTGGGTGAAACCCTCACCGGAACCAGAAACCAATCTTCTAAGCAAGCAGGATAGCATCCGATCTCCAGACCAAAACTAACTAACCAAATATGAGTATAAGTATCATGAACAAGCTGATTCCATCACCAGCCTATACCAGAGCCTACCAGATCATGTCGAATCCAAGTTAACCAGAAACCACTCAACCTATCGGGACTAGAAGGGTGTCGGTAAAGTATCCAAACAGCTAGTTTTGGAATCAATGACAAAACATCAATGCAACACATAATCAATTCCACCAAATGGCCAACAGTAACAAGGTTATTAAATTTTAAATAATTATGTTTTGTATTCACTGAGTTGTAGCTCGGTGTAGGGGTTGTAACTCCTTGGGTTGGTGCCCTAAACATTATAATCAGAGATTCATTGTGAGGTTGGATTGGAGCAATAGTCTCCAACAACATTTCTCATTGAGGTTTTTCCCATCTTGGGTTTTCCTCGTATATGTTGGTGTTATGTGATGTCCCTTTGTGTGTGAATGCATTTATGATTAGTCTCCCCACTAACCGGTAAGTTTGCATTGAGTTAGATCTGATAATCGGTATACACACATAGGATAGTTAAAGGGAAAATATTGAGAACCATCGATTCACCCCCTCTTAGTGGTGCATTGTGTCTAACAGCATCATCTTTTACATAGTAGAGTCTCTTGTTAAAGTTTCCTTTACTAAACTTTTGTCTTGATCCTTTTTCAGAATGTCTAGTAGCTATATGCCCAATCTTTTCACATCTAAAGCATTTAAGAGGTAACATACCTTTGTATTTGTTGGTGCCTTTCTTCAATTTCCTTACAAAATTCGCTTCCATCTCATCTGAGCTTTCATCTTCTGGATCTTCCTCAAAGGCTTTAAAGGTATATTCAAATTTAGCTTTGTCTTTTCCAAACTTCCTTATCTCAAATGCAGACAAGGTAGCATATAGTTGTGCCCTAGTAAACTTCTTTGGACCATAAGTTTCTTGAATAGCAAAGATCATATCGTTGTAGCTTTCGGGTAGAGACATCAAAATCTTCTCAATTATGTCTTCATCTGCCAAAGTTCCTCCAAATTCTCTGATTTCATTTACTGCACTATCAACCTTCTAAAAATAGTTTGTTATATCTTCTCCTTCTTCCATTTTCAAGTTCTCATATCTGCGCTTAGTTGTTAGCTTCTTTGATGATTTAACTTTGTCATTTCCCACATAGATATCTCTCAACTTTTCCCAAACCTCATAGGTAGTATTCAATGAAATAACCTTTGTTAATTTAGTCTTTGATAAAGCACTAAATATAGCATACCTCATCTTTTCATTCTCTTCAGAGGCTTGAATCTCATTAGGAGTGGTAAGACCATAAGCCGGTTGTACATACTTAGCAACCACAACTTTCCAAGTATTGTAGCCCAAGGAGATCAGGTAACCTTTCATCTTCACTTTCCAAAATCTATAGCTAGATCCTTCAAATATCAAAATAGTTAGTTTATGTGCCATCAGATCAAGATCTACCTCAAGCGGTTAAGCTCTTTTCTAAGGAACGAAAGCTTTGATAACAATTTTTAAATATCTAGGTAATTGAGAGGGGGGTGAATCAATTGACAACTTAAACTTTTTCTTCAATTCTTTCACACATCTGGAATAACCAACAAAATTAATTAATGCAGATATAACATGAAAGCACATACATGAAATAGATCACACAATGAATGTCAGATATCACGTGGAAAACCACAGAAAATGTTAGTTTTCAATATATAACACTGATTAAGGTGATTTTTACAAAGGGTGGATCACTACCAAAATGCTCACTAGAGGTGGGCTTACTACCAAGAAGAGGCTCACTACCGAAGGAAGAAGAAAGAAAAAGAGAATCCACCACTGTAACACAATCTGCAATACTAGAACTGCTTCTGGTGCCTTCTCAACAACACCACACTTCACATATCATCAATCAAATTATTCTTTTTCAGTCTTGCAAATCTTCCATATATCATACATTATACCGTCTCCAAGAAACATAATCTTCTAAGTCGGCCAAGATAGAGATTTGAAATAGGTCAACACTAAACATTCTGGTGGTGGGAAGGAATGAGAAGTAGACCATACCACAACACTCATCATCGATCAAATCAATACATTACATCCATCACAAATTCCGGACCCAAATCATGACTCACACGCTACACAATTGTTGTTACTCATCCTCAAATTCTGGACCTAATCCTTACCCAAAAAGCACTACCCAACATAGCAAAAAAATAAGAATGAAACCAAGATACTCATGAATACAATCAATCAACACCATATCCAGTAAGCAAATAAATCTGGATTACCATCAACACGAGCAAATAGAATATTAGCTGGGATGCATCTTCTGGAGCACCAAAAATTTTGGGAACACATCTTTCGGATCACCAACTCCAATATGTTGACATCAATGACAACTATTAACATCACATTTGCAAGAGCTATGTCTCTAGTGGATTCAAAGGAAGAGAACTTAATTACCATAGTACTCATAAATAAATTATTTCTATTGTAAATGCTCTAAAGCTCTTTCAAATATTTGTAGGTGATCAACATTTTCTCCTGTGCTAGATCTTCAAAATATAAAAAGAATCTTCAAAAAGGAATCCAAAAATAAAGTATGCAGAGGCAAGTTGTTGTGATGGACACAATTCCTGGATACTTTCGACTTCACGGTTGAACATCTCCCAAGAAAACATAATATTTTTTCTGAATTTTTATATCATAAAACTAATCACTATAATGTAGGACATATCAGAGTTATCAGAATCAAAGAAAAATGATTGATTGAAGCATGCAGTCCAGAATTTAGTACAAAACCTTTCTATTGCAAAGATCGATGAAACTATGAACTTGCTAATGATTTTCTTCATGATTGGTGATGAATGTTAAAAGCATCTTGAAAATTAATATCTCCAAATTTGTGGCGTTTTGATAGTGTCATTTGGACCTATCTTATAGAAGAAGCAAATGAAGATATTATGAACTATCTAGGCAAAGAACATCCTTTCCCTCATGTGGTCTGTACACTTCATGAATCCACACATCCAATGACTTGAACCCTAGCTTCATGATGGAGGTATTCAACGACTCAAGGCTCTATTCCAAGGACCAAAAACAAGCCAAATTTAAATTTTCAATTTAATGCGTATAAAGGAAAACTATGGAAGCTTGTTTTCAAATCCTCCAATGATAATCTTATTAATAGATATGTCTATTAAACATATGGTCCTCAAGGAGAAGGATCTCATTTTGAACATATGACCCTTAGCCAACACCATCGATATTTGTTCAATGAACAATGTAACCAATTTAGATCATAACAACCATCTATCATCAAGAGTAAGGTTATCTTGTAGCACAAGATCATGGAATATATGACCCTTGTAAGTAGAAAACTCAATGCATTGTGTGGAAAGAACCTAATCTTTATGTACCTTCACAACTTGGTAATTGGAGTGATAATTTTGATTATGAAAAGGCGATGGACCATTGTTATTAAAAAAGGTCACTCGCCAATAATCAACAATGAGGTAGAGAAAAAGAGTCTGAGTTTTGAGTCCTAGGAAAATTTGTGTATGCTCTCTACATATGCGCCTTGAGAGATCATCCCTGTAGATCAAAAATAGATTTTAGGTTCCCATGTAATATTGCTAAAATTATATCTTATTATATAATGGCATCCCTAGTCTTAAGTTGGTATCAAAGCATATAATAACTTTAGAATACAATAAAAAATGAGAATCAATATAAACTCTTAAAAATAAAGCTAAATTTCTATCTTTTCAAATATTAACTAGAATTTACACTCTAAAAGAATACCAAATTTAAGTGGAATTGCCAAACATTCATAGCCAATCACCTAAATTAATCATGTATCAAGAAAAAAGATCATATAAAAAAGACTTGAAGAAGTCATGATTCCAAATTGAAGAATCTTGAGCTCACAAATAAAATCAAAAAAGATGTTTGAGATTTTCTAGATGATCGTGGACAAAAGTGATTAGAAGCACTTACATAGATCAAATAAGACCCAATTATAGATATACTATGCTACAGGAGACACCAAAAAATGAGCTAGCTTAGGTTCCAAATTAATTTTCTAAACTATATGAAATATGTGTTGCCAATGAGTGATTATGGAATGAATACCTCATATATTGTTGAGATTTTGAATCATGTATATTTGTAGAGAGAGATCAATGGATATCCTATATAAGGGTTGTAATTTAAGGAATAAATATCAATTATACCATTTCTAATGCTTTCACCATGGTCTAGTACATCTAAACATAATTTTGTGAAGCATATTTTAAGGGGACTAACTCCATAATAGTCTTAAAGGAAGTTCTAAATCCTGGTTGGAGAGCCTAAATTTTAACAAACAAATAAGTCAAAACATCTAATTATTGGTGTTCTAGAGAAGAGGTTTGAAATAAAACACATCCCTCTATTAAAAATTAGTACATTAATCCAAGAGTCTTTAGCTAAAGGTTGGTCCTAGTAAATGGTCATAGGAGACCACAAAAGGGATTATTCATTCGCAATAATCCTAGCTCTAAAATTGTTATCATTCCAAAGGAACCATGTTTTAATGGCCTCCTAAGATTTCCATATGATATTGGTGATAAAAGTGCCTTAAATTTGAGTCAACTCCTTTATAATGATAATTGTAGGGATTCAATCCCTTTCCAAGTTCATTTGTCATGAGGAACCCCAAAGAGATTGATAATATGATGAAACAATAAGGATCCAGTCAAATACTGAGAGGGGGGGGTGAATCAGTAGATATAAAACAAACTAAACTTTCACCAAACTTAATCCCAACTCATAAACAACTTGGTAAACTAACCGGTTTAGTCACTGTATCTAAAACTGCAACTGCACTGCCAAACTTTATCGGTTGACCAAAACATCAATGATACAATGTAATAGATCTAAAACTCACATACCATTTAACCAAAACATTAAACCACTTTACTAACATCAGTAATATCTCAATTCAGATCACTTTCGGTCATCTAAACATATCTAAGTGGCTTTACCAGTTAATCATATCAACCATATCAAAACACATCCACAAAGTCATTCACCACTTGACATAATGATTTTTCACATGGAAATCCAAATGGAAAAAACCACGGTGGGGATGAATACCCACAAGTATTTTGAACTCTTCTGAAGTTCGCCCTATTAGGAGCCAAGCCTTGTTAGAATCTTATACAATAATGTCATGTTAAGAACATATCCGGTTAGGGATCACCCGGTTAAGGGATTGGCTACAATACCCTATTAAAGGTAATACCCTGTTAGGAGTAACCTCGGTGGAGGATTTCAAATCCAAGCTAATGGATCACCTGGTTAGAGGATTTAGACAACACCAAGCCCGTTAAAGCTTATCCAGTTAGGGGATTTAACTGTTGTAATAGTTAGAGAACAATAGGTTCTTTGCTAATCTGGAAATAGCACTGCTCTGTTTAATTAGATCCTTTTATCTCCTATCTGCCTTCACAACATTTTGCAGACACTCCTTCTAGTTCAGCAACAATTACACTACCACACTTAACCAAATTGCCAACACAATTACAAAACAACTCATCGACCTTAAATACAAATATAATAGGTCGGTAACACAACACAAAACCTACAAATCTCATAGAGATTACAAGCATATCAGTTCAATCATAATCATTGGATTACATAGCAATCAAATGCACATTGTTCTAGACAACTTCAACCACTCCTGGATCACCACACATAGGATCCTATAGCTCATCACGCGTTTTCCACTTCATGCTATGCATTTGCTCATTCCCAAGATAAACAGTTATCTTCACATGCCAAAACCACTTTGAAACTCATCACGTGCATCATGCATACGTGGCATCTTCATCTCCGATCATCATTTGATCATAGATCATCACAACCGATTCACCAAGCTCCATCGGTTAGGGTTCTTCTTATCAACTAATTAGGGTTAGCGGTTGATCACTCTACTTGAATAACAATACCAATATCGGTTGCCTTCACTACTTTACTACCGATTACATCACTGCATCACTATTGGTTGCAATACAACTTCATTTCTGGTTACTATTGACATCAATGACAACACTATACTTCATCAATGCAATCTTCATGCAATGCCAACAATATAATGCATTAGCAAAATTTTACTCAAAGGGAGAGTTATTCATGGTCCATCTCAGAAAGGAGAAAACCCTAAAGGGAACATATATCAAGCTAAATCTTGAGAAGATTAGTTAATGCCATATTATGCACAAGTTTTTTGAGAATTTTTATGAGATCGAGTTGTTATAAAAGTTATATGTCTCACTAATATTTAATGTATACAATCTTTAGTCATACCATGCATCTAAGGGTTTAGACACACAAATAATGGAAGTGCCTAGTTATAAAAAGGAGATACTAGAAGGTAGTGAGTAGATTGTGAAAATATTAGATGTGTTTAGGTGAGAAAACTCAATAAAGTGAGTATAAAGAATTTATTTCTCACTATAAAGTTAAACTGGTTGAGGATGACTCATATATATATTTAAGTTGAATTAAGCTAACTCAGGTGACCAAATCGATTATCTATGTAGTCCATATTGTGAGTACCTAGTTCACAATCTTTTTTTACTAAAGGTATATTATGTAGGAGCATCCTTAGGACAATGCAATCTTGTATCACCCAAACATAGATTTTTTTTTTTATGCATGTAACCTTATCCTGTGTATTCCCTATGTTGTGGTAGGTTTTTATGCACTAGCATATATGTGTTGTGTTGTGTTAGATGGTTTGTGTCCCGCATGTGTACTTCATAATAATTAGGTTATTTCATATATTAGAGAGTTGATTGTTCTATTAAATGATTTTATTAATCTTTTTAAAGTGTATCGATTCTAGAGATAACAAAAATTTCAAATTTATTAAGGAATGGTTGAAATTTTTCTTTGTCAATTGGAACCTTGCTAATCGAGTTACATTATAATCATACATTTATTTAGAAACCAACTTATATCTTACATGTAATGCAAGTGGCATGTGTTATATATAATGGAGTTGTAAAATTTGTAATGGTTTAGCCATTTAAGAGAAATATATTTTATTTTTTTAGGTAGAGAATAGAGATTGATTGTAGTTGCAAACAGTCTATGCATGTATATATCTAGGGTTGAGTAGTATGACACTACCGAGTTTCACATATTGGTACACTTTTGTATTCTTTCAATTATTTTTTTCAATTTTATTTGGTGTCTATTGATTTATTCCTTACTTTTCTTATATATTTGTGTGCTCTACACACTTATTTGATGATTGCTCATTCATCCTTTACTAGGTAATACACCAAATATATTCTAAAATGAATGTAAAAATGTAAGGTAAAAGTTGTGAAGTATGAATTCTTTTACCTTGTAGTTATTACACATAATGAAATATATTATGACCATTGTCATGCCCACATCCCTCACATCTTATTGATGTTTACAATATTCTTGTATTGCCTTTATAACCATCATCATTTTATCACATTCCTTTATTGGGGGCATCCATCTTTACATAGATTCATGCTTATCTCCTACTTATGTACTTATATGTTTCTTATCTATAATTTATGGCTATTCTTGTATTAGTATTTCTATGCAGTGGTAGAAACCAACTTTACATGTACCTTTACTCTAATCTCTTACTTATGTGCTTATATGTTATCTAGTAGTTATGGTTATTCCTTTTTATCATTATACTAGGGGGAAAAAATTACATATGCCTTGGTGATTATCTCCAACTTATGTGCTTACATACTTATCATATGATGACATTTTTTACTATGCTATATCCTTTATCCCACTTTTCTAATTCCTTACATGCTATGTATATAATCAATTTTAGAAGAAAAATATTATCACTAACATTCTTCATTAGTTTGATTAATATTATGCAACTATGACAATTATGATTATTTTATACTACCAAATAAAGATTCATTACCACTTACAAATGGAGACCTTTTACCATGCTATTTGTAGAGTCAAATCAAATTCCATATCTTTGACACATTATCCCCATTTAGATAGATTCTTTTTTATATTTTCACATAATTGGAACATTTACCACTTTCTAGAATAAGAAAAATCTCTTACCCTTCTCACTACTTTTTCTATTTTCAAATTAAGCTCTTTCTCAAGTAAGTTGGAATTAATAAGTATCTCAAAATGTGCGATCAATATTACTCATTATTATGTTTTGTGAGTTTCAGATTTAATTGTAAGAAGAATTGAAGTGTGTGTGTGTGTGTGTGTGTGTGTGTACACACACACACACACACACACACACACACACACACACACACACACACACATGCATGCATACATCCCTCACACATACATGCCCACATCTCTCACATATACATACACATACATATGTATATGTATATGTATATGATTGTATGATGAAAGAATAAGTATCTGGTAGATTACTGAGATGGGGGGGTGAATAAGTAAACTGAAAAAACTGATACAAACTTCCCAATCTCAAACTCAAATTCACAAAGTAAACTTAATCAATAGAATATCACTGTCAAGATCAATACTCATAAGAATACTCAACATCAATCGGTTAACTGTTATAACAACTTAATAGTAAACAACATTCAACTTGTAAACTTCCAAATGCTTAATCATATATCAACACACTCCATCTCTCAATGCTTCCGGTTATCATGCCTTATCAGAAGTTAATCAAATCAACAAATAAGATCATAACCACAAAAATATTCACCACATGACACAAATGTTTATACGTGGAAAACCCAAATAGGTAAAAACCACGGTGAGATGAGACTCACAAGATAGCTATCTGAACTCTTCTGAAGTTCGCCCTGTTAGGAGCCAAGCCTGTTAAAGCTTTTACAATAAGTCTTGTTAAGAACTAATCCTGTTAGGATTCACCCGGTTAAGGGATTTACAAAATGCCTTGATAAAAAGCAAATACCCTGCTAGGAGTAACCTCAGTAGAGGATTTGAGAATCCAAGCTAATGGATCACCTTGTTAGAGGATTTAAGAAGTAACCAAGCTTGTTAGAGCTTACCCGGTTAAGGGATTTCAATTCTGCTATAATTGTTAGAAGACAACAGGTTTTTCTTTATCTGTCTGAATAACACTACATTTACTTGATCAAATCCTTTTAAGCTTCAATCTGCCTTTACTCAAACTACAGATCCATTCTCTGGTTAGGCAACCACACACTCAACTAATTTCAGCCAACACTTTGCCAACACTAAACAAAACAACTTCATCAACCTTAAATACAAATCAATTAGGTCGGTAACACAACAAAAACCTAACTCTCCCATAGAGATTACAAACAAATCGGTTCAAGTGTGACCGTTGGATTTACATAGCAGTCTATACACATTCTTCAAGAAAATTCCAACCGCTCCATGATCACTGCTTCATCGGACTTGTAACTCATCACGCACTTTGCATTAGATGCAATCCACTTTGCTCATTCCCTAGACAATCAAACAAATGCGCCAAAACAATATGAACTTATCTTCTTACAATGATCACACGTGTCTCCATCATTACCGCTCAACAGATAATAAACCAACATAGCCATTTCAACAAACTTAATCAGTTAGGGTTTAACAAAAACAACTGGTAGGGTTTACTAGTTACATAACATAGAAAAGGGTTTAACCTTATACACCAGTTACCGGTTCAACTCACATACTTATATACTGGTTTACAACATCTTCCTCAAAGCTCTTCCTATCGGTTACAAGACAATATCAATAATAACAATAATATCAACAATATCATAAATACCATTACTAGTTCAATTGACATCGATGACAACATAACATATCATTAATACAATCTTCATGCAAATGCCAACATTATATGTATGTATGTATGTATGTATGTATGTATGTATGTATGTATGTATGTATGTATGTATGTATGTATGTATGTATGTATGTATGTATATGTTGATTGCCTATTTTACTTTGACATGGCCCTACTTAGTAGTTTGCATACACACAAAAGTTGAGGGAAATGTAATGGAAAAAATTGCATACATATTCCCCTTTATCCAATGTGATAAGCCCCTTTGATTTTAGTGGACCATCAAATATAAAATGAATTTACAAGTAGAATAATTGTGTGTGACATTGGCTCATAGAATCCCATATCTTGATCCATTCCACCATTGATACCTAAATTTTCATTCTTAATGGCTAGACTCTCTATTCACCACCTTAAACCAAACTTGATTACAGTCACCTTCATAGTAAAAAATATAAACCCTTAACTTTAAATTTTTTAAATTTGATTTTTTTGCCTTGACAACTTCACTAGATATTATGAGTCAACTTAGTGCACATTATGTTACTTTGTATGCTTGATTCATATTTAAGGAGATCCAATCATTCATTTGATATATCACGTTGGAAATTACCTTAGAATATGCAAGGGTTTTAATGATAAAACATTTATTAAAGCATTTGTTAAAACCTTTTTTATTATCAAACTAGCATATATGCACTTAATGATAAACATAATGGAGTAATCTACACAATGGGTATGGTTTGTGCTAGGGTTTATTTTCATTTCTTATAGTTATCTTTAATATAACACCTCTTGTAATTTACCTCTTGTCCTACTAGAGCCCAAAGTTAAAGAAGGCATTGCTCACCTTAGCAAATTGGTCCATTCATTGTCTGTACGTGGTCTTAAGTTATGGATCTTTTACCTTAAGTTATGGATCTTTTACCTTAAGTTTGAAACCCTTGGTGCTCAAAAAAGGACTTTCTTTAGAGATTTCAGAGCCTACAAATCTTAGCAAAAACATAATGAACAAAGCATAACAATTTAGAACCTTAGAAAATACATTTCTAACACTTAGGCAGATCTCTTCTACAACAAAAACGAAGTTGAGTACCCGTACAATTAATTTATTTAATATATCACATTTTATTTTTATTAAATTATCATAATCAATCTAAGTTCTACATATTTGTATTCTTCAAAATCATAACCATAAGTATTAGTTCAACTATTTGCACAATTTTAGGTTTGCACAAGCAATTTGAACCCAACCATAATACAACCAAAGTAAAAAGTCAACTAAGAGAGCATAAAAATGTAGAATCTCGATGAATGCATTATGAATAGTCAAAGTCGTATGTCAACAAAATGAGCACAAAAATCTAGAGCCCTAATGAATGTATCTCTAAATATTGATGCCATACACAAAACCTTTTATAATACATTCAAAACTAAATACCCTTACAATTAATTGAACTAATTTTCCATATTTAATTTTTATGGTTTTCTATAATCAACAAAATCTAATTTTTATAATTTTCTAAAATCAATCTTGACTCTATAAATCTATATATATATATTACCATTTAATTATATTTATTCAAAATGATTTTATTTCTTATAAAGTTGAAAGTTTTTATGTGCAACTCACTAACAAAAATATTTATGAGATTACGAGTTACAACAAGATCCATAAGTAGTTCAAGTGTGTGCATAACTTTAGGTTTCATGTCACAAATCAACTAAGAGAGCACAAAATCCTAGAACCATGGTGAATGCATTTAAGAAGAGCCACATGTCAACAAATAGAGTAGAAAATTTTGGAACCTTAGTGAATGCATTTATGAATAGTCAAAATCACATGGCCACAAATACAACACAAAAATCTAGAACCTTGTTGAATGCATCTCTAAACAATTGATGCCACAACCAATAGGACACAAAAATCCAAAACCTCCATGAATGTATTTTCAACACCTAAAGATAAACTTTTACAATAAAATCAAAACTAAATACCCTTACAACTAATATACCTAATTTTCTATATTTACTTTTATAATTTTCTAAGAAATTAATATTAATTAAATATTATTAATCACATTAAAATAAGTCTTGTTTCTATAATTCAACTACATAACATATACTTGCCCCAACATTTCGAATCAAACTCCACGATCTATCATAAGAATAAAAAAACTATAAAAATCAAATAACATTTAATTACATAAAGAAAATGACAATGTTTTTTGCTTTAGCGTATAGTTGAGAAAAAAGTGATGTCAAACCATAAAATAGCCTAATGCTATCAGATTTCCACAATCCATGATATAATTCTCTTGATGCTTTTGGATTAGATTGTGTACAAATTTTTTATCATCAACATTTCAAATCACACTTTGCGATTCATCATCGAGATGAGAGAAGAGTTCAAAGCAGATGAAACCATGTAACCCACACCAAAAGACAAAATGGACAATTGAACCATTACATCCAAACAATGAATTGAACATCTACATCCTTAAAAATAAAGATTTAATCGATCTTTAATAACATGCCATGACAACTCACTCAAACTCACTGAAAGATTCCCAAGCCTTCCAAATAAACTGGAAGGGAGAAGAAGCATTAATTGAGAAAAAAAAGAAGATTCTTCTACAGTAGCAGCCAAGCCAGACAATGACATTATTTTCTAGCTTTTATTTGTGACTGACTCACCAAAAAAAAACATTAACTCCATACATATAGCTATAGCATAAGGACAAAACATTACAAGTAAGAGAATCGGGCATCTCATATGCCACGGTCTTCCTTAAATTCAGGAAGACTTTGTGATTAATACTTTACAATATTCTATATATATACATATACCTATAGTCCTCCCTAACCTTATCCTCAACAACTAGATTCTTTTTATTATTATTATTATTACTCTGGTGGACGTGGGCAAACTCATTCTTTATGGATATGCTGCTTTCTTGGTCAAAAAGGAAAGTTTGAAGAAAGTGACCGTTAAATAGCAACTCTCTTCCCCTTGTCGTCCATAAATAACCGCGGAGACTCGACAATAGCGTGTGGGACCCACCTTACTTTACCTCACATCACACGTGTTTATTTTTACACTTTGGTTGGTCGTGTGATCAAGAGCAGGTCATAAAAGACAGCGTGGCTCCACATTTTGGATAGCCTTAATAATTTTTTATTTATTTAAAGATATTTGTTGGGTACAAAGTTTCTAGATGTGGGAAACTATAGGGAGAGATGATGTTTATGACTTTTAATTGTATCAATGTTTTTTTTATCATATTTTATGATTATCATAATAGGTTTTTGTTGTCATGTATCTTGTCTTTTTTTCCAATCAAGAGAGTTCAAATTCTTATTTTATTGGGGTTGGGAATTTGAGTGTTTTTAGCATTGGAATGTTTGGATTGATTAGTGTATTTGGATCAAGGGAATTTTGAATGGGAATGTAATGTGATGTCATTGGATAAAGTTGTTCTAATTATATACAATTTTAGGATAAATATGATTGTTTTAGTTAAATGAGTTTTGAATGACTAGATAATGATGACTTTTTTGTGTTTCTATAATTGGAAAGATTTGTAAATCTATAATAGTGAAATTTCCATATCCATGTCAATTATCTTTTAGTTTTATGTTCATTGTGGTAGAATCGTCTTAATGCAATTATATATTGACAAAAAATGTAATCTTACATGAAGTTGAGCTTAATTTCTAACCTTCACCTATCCTCATTTACATGTATTCCCATACACATAACTACATCTAAACAAAGATGCACATAAAGAGTTACAAAAGCTCTTATACAAGTCCTCCAAGATAGCTCTTAAAAGTAACCTTAAGTAAAAAATGGAAAATTATTGCATAAAAGTTCCTAGTGTGTATATGTTCTCTAAGATTATTGTGTCCTTTATTTTGTATATGATAATATAAATTAGATGAAAACATGTAAATACATCAATGAAAGTACACTAATAAGACCTAGATGCAAATAAATATGAGTTGGGAAATGGTTTGGTGATATGTGTGCAAACGCGAGTAGCTTGGTGCAAGTGATGTGTGAATAATAATAGTAATTGCATAGCAAAAACCTCAGAAGGAACTCTATAACATGTGGTATGTGCACTTTTGATGGTGTTGAAGGGTGATGAGAGTGATCTCAAAAGAACACGCAAAAGAAATAGGTTTCAGATATAAGGATGATAGCTATGGAAGGGGGATTTTAATGGTTCTCTAATGATGGAATGGAAAATAAACATGGTGGACATAGTGAGGGATGAGGTAGCTATAGGAATTTCATGTTTGATACTCAAGCGGGAATCTAGAATGATTTACATATGCAATTATTTTATGTGCTACCCTTTAGTTATGATGGGGTCTCTTGTAAGTTTCTTATTGAGTGAAATGTATATTAAGTATTCTAAAAATGTGTTATAGTTTAATGGAGGGGGGAAGTTGGCTTAAATACATGTAATTAACAAAAACACAGTAATAATTAGGATATAAAAAGGGTGAGACATAAATTGAGTTACATTCTAAATGTGAGAACTAGTACTAAGACATTGCAACAATAGGCACTAGTGTTGGGCATTTAGTGACCCTATGGTATCAACTTAACTCAAACTTACTAGGGTGATTCAGATGTTAGAAGTGCAATTGTCATTGCACCAAAAGATCGACCTATTAATGCTAAATACAACCACTAGACTTATAGAATCCAGTGGAGGTGGTTAAGCCATGTCCCAAACACGAGGTCGTAGTGTTGCACAACACAAGGAGACCAAGGGTGTACACCTTGCAACAATCCCCCCAACACAAGCAAGGGAGTTTGAACCTATGACCCAAAATTTGATACCACTTGTTAGAAGTATGGTTGTCCATGCACCAAAAGATTGACATGTTAATGCTCGATACAACCACTAGACTTAAAGAATCCACACGAGATGGTTAAGCTATGTCACAAACCCGAGCACTGCACAACACAACACAAGGAGACCAAGGGCGTGCACCTTGCAACATCAAGTTGGGTTATTACGGTTTGAGCAATTTGTAAAATAATTCTATGAACATAGGGTTGGTCAAAATGGGTAAAGTGGTTCTAGAACATACTAGGGGTATGGACATTGAAGTAAGCATAGAAACATAAAGTGGAGATTATGGACTACACATTTTTTGTACGTTATATTCCCCTCCCCCACTTTAACAAGTTGATGAAATTACAATGAATAAGCATACCAAAGTAAAATACAATGATAAATTATTGCATTAAAGGATATAGAAAAAGGATACATGTCTTCGACTCTTCATTGCTCCTCACTTTTATATACATGTACCTATCCTTGTAATACCTCACATTAAGACAAAGAAGTTAATATGCACAAAACCAATAGTAATACCATAAACATACACAAAATGGAAACACTACATAATGAAATACAAAACATAACTAAAATAACACACATGAATTAAAATATTAAACTAAACACATATAATGTCACATTGAACATAACAATGTTAGACTACATATACTCCACAGTACAAGTGACTATTGTTACAACACTAGGGAGAAAAGGTGGGAGATGGATCTAAGGGGACCAAATAGGTTGTAACAAGATTGCGTAGGGAAATGGTACATAAGTAATAGGTTTGGGTGTGTTAGAGTAATCAAGATGCAATAAAGAGGTAGGTCATGATAATAAATAAAAGATAAATGATAAATGGTAATGTTGGTCATGTTGTTGGAATCGAAACTAATAAATAATAAAAATGGGCCATAGTATGCAAAATTAGGTAAAAACATAAAACGACTTAAGCCACCGCAAAACTAGTTGAAAATGTGAAAGGGATTGAGACACCACAAAATTGGGTAAAAAGGTCAAAGGGACCAAGCCACCAAAAAAAAGGATAAAAATGTAAAAGGTGACACAACCTACCAAAGCTAGTCAATGGTAACGGCAACATATTTGAGGTTGCAATTGAAATATGCTCTAATTATTCTCCTCTTTTATCAATTCTCCTTATTATTTAGAATGTATTCTTAGTCCACAATAAATGTCTTTAAATAAAATGAAATAGCAATATGTCGTATAAAATGCATGTTAGGTTGGCTAATAATGAATAGTAGAAAGGTGTGAGAAAGTTTGAATTTGAATTTAGTAATTATGATTCAAATATCATTGTCATCTTCATTGAGATCGACTTAGATCAATCCTAGAACACTCGAAATCATATAATGAGATAATATGTTGACTTTCAAGCAAGAATCAATTCAACGAAATCAATGTCAATAAGATGAAACAAGATTGAATAGATAGCAAATTGTGAAGATAAAATAAAAATTGATAAGAATCGATCACAATCCAAACTTATACAAAAATATATCAATTATCAATATTTTATTACATTAAAACCATCTATCAAAATAAATACATAATTAAATAAAAAATAAACATAAATATAATGAATATACCATTACCATTTTCAATAATTTTATCATTACCTCTCATCTGTTAAAACTTAATTTATCTTCCATGTGACATCTGGTTTGATTTTCTTCTTATTAAATGTGGAGTGGATGGATGTTACTTGTACATATGGATAGCCACCTATAGTTGTTGGGTCCTTGTGACATACGCAAATGAGAAAAATAATGTTGTTGCCATTAAGGTCTTTCACATAATTTTTAGTGATAAGGTGATCAAATAAACAATTGTTTTGGAAGCTTAAACTTATCCTTAAATTCATTGGTCAATACCATTGAAATGCTTTATTGACCTCTTCAAATATTTTTTAAATGAAGTAACGAGGAACATATGATCTACAAAAGGATATACCTCCTAGTTGGGGATAAACTTTTAGAGAAGTGCGTCATAATGACGTCATACATTCGCTTGCGGATAGATTTTGTAATTTTATCCATATTATTTATTTATATTTTTAAATTAAAACAAAATAAATGGGGAAAATTAATAAATTAAGGGAGAGACTCGAACTCATCTCTAGTTGCTTCAATTGTAAGCTTGATTGTACCGAGATTTTCAACTTATCATTAGGAGTAGGTGGTTCCAATAACCTAAGCATTATGTTTGATTGGATGACAAACCACCCTTGTCATGAAACTAGCAAGAGCATGCTAATATTGCTAGTTAATGATAAATTAGTCTATAATTTAATAGAGTTGAGAAGGGAAGGATCTAAATTATTATAATGAGAGGGATTAGGTAGTGGGCTTTGAAATTTTTATTACTGTTTTTAATTTTGGATTAATTGATGTGTAATAAGTGACATAACATAATTTTTTTGTTTTTTCAAATTTAAGTTTTATGTAAGAAAAATAGTAAAGTCGTAGATCAACTTTAGCAAATCAAGGAGTAAATTTTGAAGTATCAGTTTGATAATAATTACTTTTCTCTTTACCCCATACTTAAAGAAGTCTAATTATTATCATTAGTGGTAATGGCACAAAGCCACACATAGATAATCTTATTGCCACTTTTGTTTCAAAGATGACAAGAAGGAAATCCATGAGTTAAGGCTCAAAGGATGTTTTGCATGTATAAGGAAGGTCCAAAGAAAAAGGAGGGCATAAAGGGGATAAGAACAAAGATAAAAGTATAAAGGATGTTATAAAACCTATGGAAGAATAAAGTTAAAAAATGGAACTATGGAAGAAAGCGCATGTGAAGAAAATTTGTGAAAATAGCGGTCATGATGTTTTGATTATTTTTATTAACACTGTGGTGATAATGTTTGATTTAGGTTGCTCCTACTATATGAATTCTCACATGGAGTGATTTTCTACATATACAACTTATGATTAAGGAGATAGATTCTTTGGAAGTAATAATACTAGAAGGATTTGTGGTAAAGGAAAGGTACAATTATGATTCAATGATGGAAGAACCAAAATCATTGATGATATTTTACATGTTTTAAGACTTATGAAAATTTTACTTTCTATATCCAAGTTAAATGATTTTACTTATGAAAATCTTAATAAGGACTTACTAAATACCATCAACCCTCTAGACATTGCAAGAAGAAAAAGCTAAGGGGAATCAACTGAAGCGAATTTATTTTATTGTATATTTTCTAGTACAAGTATGTAGGTTTAGGTTGGAACTCACGACCATTGATGTAGTAGCCCTACCGTAATCGATCTCTAACCTTGGTTTAATCTGGATTAGTTATCGTAATATTATGATTAATGTCAGATGTTGATTTTATGCATAGCTATTGATGTGGTTCTCACACTAGTTGTATGCAGGTTATTCAGTGTACCTATTTCGTGATTTTAGTATCGGACTAACGCTTTCATTAGATTTTATAAATGTATGCATGTATGATCTTTTGTTGCAGGAGATTTCAGGTACGAAGTCGCATGAGTGCGAGGTTCGTCGTCACCTGGTTTTGCAGGTTTGAGCATACCTTTTAATCCTTAGAGTTGGATTAGGCGGTCATAAGACCTTAGTCGACCTTAGTCGTGCTCTAGTGAGCATCGCCAGTCGTCGTCGGTAATCCCTTCTTGTTTGGGTTTGCGAGTCGTCTGTTTGGTTGACCTTCTCGGTTTGCATGCCTGGTGTGTTTGGTTAATTGATGAATTAGTCCTTAGCGTTATTTTGAGTATTTATGCGTTTGTGCAGTGAAGATTAATGGATTAAATTGATTGAGAATTCGTTATGCATTTTTCGTTGTTAATGAATTGCTCGTTTTAGATTGGAAGTAAATTTGAATTTAATGGCTGATTTCGATTTTTAAATGCATTATATATATATATATATATGCTGTTGAAAAGGAAGTCTTATATGTTATCGCCATAGAGTTAATTGTATTTCGTCGAATTATTAAATTAGAAAGATTAAATTTCGATAAAATGAGAAATCGTTCCTTGATTTGATAAAGCAAGTTATTTTGTTGTCGCATTTAGAAAATGATTAATTTTGGAGGAATTAATTGTAAATAAAAGTTTTTATTCCAAAAAAATGGAATTTTTGGGTCAACTCCTCCATATTACCCAAATTTGGGGAAATTGGAAGAGAGGAACAATTTTGGAGAAGATTTTGGGGAATCTGACAGGTGGGCTCTCCCTCAGCCATGCCAGGATTGCGAATTGAGGTAGGATTCTGAATTGGTTATTGAAAATCAATTTGATTGTTCATATGAATTTGGCTGGAAATTTTGGTTTTGAGTTTTTGGCTTTGAGATGCTGGTTATCCCTCCTTGATTTTGGGCGTTTGAAACCTTGGCTGTTTGTTGAGAATGAGAAAATCCAACATGAAAACATGAATATCAATCTCAGTTGTTAAAACCGAATTTGCTTGAATCGAAATTTCTCTCTTTATCAAATTTTGGTGCTGGGCGGTTTTGTTATGAAATTTCGAACTGGGTTTCGAAGGAAATATAGAAATTTTTTTTAGTTCGAACTGTGTTTACTATGGAAAATATTTATTTATTATGCCGAGCTGGGCGTGCATTTTAGTTGAACTGTGGTTTTTAATTAGCAAATTAATATTAAAATTTCGAACTGTGTGTTCGAAGCAAGTTTCGAATGCTGGCGTTCGAACCTAGGCGTCATTGTTTTTGTGCTCGGACTGTGTTTTGGGGATGGGAGGCGGGGAGCGGAGCTCCACCCGCTCCCTCCCCTCTCCCCCGCTCGCACCCCCTTCTCCCCACTTGTTCCCTCGGCTCTCCCCTTGCCCGCAGGCGTTGAAAGCCCCGGCCGCGGCTCACTGCGGTGGCCGCAGGGCGCCGCGGAGCCTGCGGGCACCGCTGTGGCGCCGCCCGCATGGGCTCCCCTGCTGTGTGGTGTTCGATGGCGTTAGGGTTAGGGCACGGCCCGCCCTCGCCTCCATCATTTTTTTTTAAATGCGTTTTTTTTTGTGTTGTTTAAAACATAGTATATTAAATGCGTTTTTTTTTTATATAAAAAGGAGCTTAGTTTTAATTAAATGCATTTCTTTGTTTAAATGTAGTGGTTTTAAACGAAGTTTTAAATGCGTATTCAATGTAATGTTTAGTAAAAAAAAAAAAAAGGAAGAAAAACATATGATATTTATATCATTTAAAGGAGAGTAATTTTTAATGTTGAGTTTAATTAGTTTTAAACTGGATTAGGGTGGCATATAGTGGTAAATGATAATTAGATATGGATTTATCTTATAATGGGTTTATAAGTGAATTAATTATTCAATCCCATTTCTCGACCTATGCTCCTTTCTAATTAAGTTTTACAACTGTTATTTCGCAATTGAATATTGTGTTTTTATTCTTATCATTTGAGTAATTGAAAAGTGGTGAAACCTTTATCGTTGGGTGTTTGAATTGAACGATGTGCATTTGGGAATGATTAGCTCCTTTAGTTTCTCCTTCTACATTTTTATTTCCGTTATTCGCATAATGCATCTGGAAGTGAAATTATGAATCTGTAGAGATTGATTTTTAGTCCAGTATGTTTATGACGTTTTGGGATGGAGATTAAATATCTTATTTTAATCGTTTAAACGGTTGTCTGAATTTTAATAATATGATTTGGTTAAAACTCATTATGGCTTATATGTCTGTTTATGCTTGAATTTTAACGAGTTAGAAAACCAAGAACGACTTATCCCTTTATAAGGCAGATAACTGTAAGTTGTTTTCGATCTTGTAGAAAACTTGATCGTCATTTAATGATTAAATCAATTTGAGAAAATATTGTCCTTTCTGATTATTGCATTGCGAGTTTAATTACTGTATTCGCCTTTAATTATGAAATGGCATGTTTTGCTTGTTTAAAGGACCCTGTCGTAAGGATGATTTGGTGTACCTGTTTTAGTCCTCGATTTCCGAGTTGACTGTTGTATTGTGATGTTGTCATAATTGGTCATATCCTCTTTGTGCGAGTCGAATGATGATTCGTGGTTAACCTCAGTTGTCAGGTCTCTAGTTAGAGTACCGTCAGTAAGTGATTACCGTTGAGTCGTGTTTGACCAGATGATTGTTCTCCTTTTTGAACTCCGTTCGTCTTACCATGTGTATTCCGTGGTTTGAGTCCGTCTGAGTTAGTCTAGTGTCGTATGGGAAAGTGGCTTTCGATTGGGGGCCGCGCCCAAAGTGGCTGCTGGATAACCCGTCGAAAGTGAGTCTAATAAGTGATAACCTAAGTAGATTAGAAAATAATTTATAAATAAGATAATGTGCCTCACACATGGGACGAGTGCTAGCATAGACTCGACATGCTGTGAGAAGGCCTGAAATGGCAAACCATCTTCCTTGTCTTCACGAGAGGATGTGTGGGTCCACATGAGGCTTGGATGGGCCGGAAGTTCGGATTAGGTTGCCAGGGTTACCAGTGTATGGGCCGGGACCTATGAAGACTTGCCATGGTATCCATACCAGGTCATGTGATGACACTTGTCCCTACGTTCGCTAGTGTGTTGTTGTTTTGTCCTGTTTTGAGTACCTTTGTGAGTCGTCCTTCGTCGTTGCCCTCGTGAGTGTCGGTTTCATGTTAGACCCTTGGGTGGTGATGGTTCAGTTTTATGGATGCTCTCTTGGACTCTTATTTTAACTTTGATCATGTTCAGCTGGATCCTGTTCCTTGTAAGGCTCGTTTATGTAATTATGGACCGGTGTGGTCATTTGTATATTGCTTATGTATCGCCTTGATGGCTGGATTGTATGGTGTAACCTTTTGTACTCTTAACCTTATTATTTATCAGAGGGGGTCTTGCAGTTGAGCAGACCCGGAGATGTAGCCCATTAGGGGTGAACTCCGAGATCATTATGGTGTTATGTGGTGTATTCTCTTATGTTTCCTTTATTCAGCTTTTCATGTATGATTAATTTATGTTAGAATGACTAGTGGATAATTGAGATTAACTTTAAATGCTTATATTCAGTTCTATCTTGAATGCCATGTGGATCGAATGCATAATTGCTTGAGATGCGATTTATCGTAATGCATGTGTGAAATCGTCCTTTTAATGCAATGAATTGGATTATGGAATAATGTAACTTAGAGTAACGAATCTTACTCAGTTGATGTTAAGTAATTTAAATATGCTTGGAAAGATCTCTTATGTCATGATGAAATCCTAGTGTATTAGAAAAGGTAGATGTATGGTTTGTAATTTTAAAATGAAAAAGATTGAATGAAGTTTATGAAGGGATCTTAAATGATGAATCTTGCTTGTGATTTATATCTCCATCATTTGAAAGAAATTATCCTGATTGTGAATTATCTCGTTATTAAGATATTCAGCTTAATGGATTAATTGTGTGAGTTAATGAATTGTGGAATTTAAGTAATCTCGTTGGGAAACTCTTTAGGAGATTGTTGTTAATGTCTTCCGCTATGTAATCTGAATCTTGTTTATCTTGTTGCATCTTATGTGTTGTAACTTTAAAAAAAAAATTTGCACTCTATTCTTGTAATTTTGGCTTATCCCTTCGGGGTTTCTTGGCGGGGCATTACATTTTGTCCTTAATCCTCGAAATCATCTCTCCATTGAGTAAATAAAAACTTCTAACTTCAAGGTGAATATAGACTATACGTGTTTTAAGACTTATGAAAATTTTACTTTCTATATCCAAGTTAAATGATTTTACTTATGAAAATCTTAATAAGGACTTACTAAATACCATCAACCCTCTAGACATTGCAAGAAGCAAAAGCTAAGGGGAATCAACTGAAGCGAATTTATTTTATTGTATATTTTCTAGTACAAGTATGTAGGTTTAGGTTGGAACTCACGACCATTGATTTGTCCTTAATCCTCGAAATCATCTCTCCATTGAGTAAATAAAAACTTCTAACTTCAAGGTGAATATAGACTATTACTTAATGTTCTATATGATCCACTCCTATGTGATTGCATGTTATGGGAGCAGATCCCTTTACTTTACATCAATGTGTTAAATTTTGGCACAAATGGAATATTTGTTACACACATATAGATACTTTACCATATAATAAATGTGCTCAAATTAATACATTTAACTACATTACAAAAATGAACTATCAATGCATGATTTAGTACTTTACACACGGTGAAGATTGGGGTTCATTAGATTTTAAATCTTGTGGTTTTGGTGAGAATCATGTGGATTATAAGGTTTATGGTACTTCATCTTTATATATGGATCAATCTATCTATGGTAAAACACTATTGGCATATAATGACACAAAGGAGGTGTGTATGTATGAAAGTGTTACTTGGAGTAACACATTTTCTAATTAATCATCATCTCCCTAATCCATTATTTAAACAAATTTATGGTCTCAAATACAATCTTATGAAAAATATTAGATATAAAGGTCATAAACTAGGAAAGAATTAACAAGGTTATAAATGATTTGTTGAACCATGAGAGAATAGGAAACACCATGAAATAGGCTATTGAATTAAAGTTATGATTTGATGGTAAGAAGAGTAACAAGAAATTGAAAGTAACTTACATTAACATTTATCTTAATTCTAATGAGGGTTTGTGTTCCTTTATTGCATGTGATTTTGGAAGACTTTTGCGCCATTGACTGGTTCTTTTTAGTTTTACATATCATTATTAAAGATCATTAAATACATTATAAAACAGGCATGACATTATTCATGATACATTTTACATAGACATATACATACATATGAACCATACAATTACAAACAACATACATTATAACATGAATATATAAACAAAATCAAAATTATAACACATAGAACCATAAGCATAAAATGCCTCACTATATAAAAGACCAATTTTTATATTCATTAGATGTTAAAATACATATACATAAAAAAATAAAATTAGGTGATCATTACCATGGGTCCTCATTTGAGAAAAAATTATTATCTCCCGCAAAATGAGTTGTCTCACAACTAATTGACCTCCCCATGTAATGTGATGTGCTTCACCTACTATTAATAAATTATTATTCACATAATCCCAAGCTAACCCATTAAACAAGAAATAAAGACATCATTTAACACTATGCTAGTTTGACCCTCTATGCATGAAACTATGCGTCCTCTTGCTTGAGTATGTCTCTCTTGATGTAGATAAAATTGAGATCTAGCTACCACTATCTCTACTCCTACACTAGTTTCTCTTGAGCTATATCACTCTTAGATGCTACGATCTCTCCCTCTATCTCCCACTCTAGTGATGTACACATTATGGAGGTTCCCTATATGCCATTGTAGCCTAACTTACAAGGTTAATGAACAGTGCAAACCATTGAACATGATTATGATCTCACGCTATCTACTTTGTTGGGAAACAACCTAAGTTAGATGCTTGACCCTTTCACCATTGTTAATAATCTCAATCCTCTCATAATTTGGTACTATATGCCTCTACTCTCCCCCCTTTGACTAGAATACGTAGAATCCTTTAGATACATCTTCAATTAAATACCTTTCATCACTCATTGTTAGGTGAAACACAGTAGTATTTTATTCCCTTTTCTTAGAGAGTTTATTGAACATGTATATATCAAAATTTAATGTGGGAAATGCCACCTTATGTCTAAGGCCTATTACCTCTAATAATAGTGGCTTATCATAATTGGGAGGTAATATGCATTAACTAGCAATATGGAGTCTCCACTAGTGCACATAGATCTATAACTCTAACTACATTTAAACAAGAAAATAAATATCATTAGAATACATTCAATAATTATAATATAAAGAAAAAATGAAAACTTGTCTATTAAAATACTATTATATTATCTAGGGTAAAGTTTGCAAAATGAGTTCATGCATGACAATACAAATTTGTGAGTTCCTAAACTACTAAAATGATATTATTTAAAAATTAGTAAATTACGAACATATCAGTTCTAAAAGATTTCCACAATCCATCATATAATCAAGAGAGCATTTCTGGATTCAATTGTGTGAAAGATTTTTGCATCAACATTTCAGATCACACTCCGTGATCCATCATCAGGTTGACTCTCTTCATCCTGATGATGGATCACAAAGTGTGATCTGAAACGTTGATGCAAAAATCTTTCACACAATCGAATCCAAAAATGCTCTCTTGATTTTATGAACACGTTTCAAGAAAATTGAAATAATTGATAAAAGGATAAAAATACAATGTTTTGGGGTGACTCACTATGTCAATACATTTCCCTACTTGATTTGGACTCACACTTGATCATCCTTGGTTGACATGCTACTCTATCAAATGTGTATATATACAAATGAAATAAAAAAAAACATCTAATCAAAACCAATTCAAAGCACAAATCAAGTACATGTGAACCTCAGATCAAGTGTATGTGAAGCTTTGATCATTGTGACGTGTTGATGGATGGAATGTGGTTGCTTATTAGACTAGTAGCATGAGGCTAGGATTAAGATGAATAGATCAAGAAAATTACAACATAAGGATATGATGAGAGTGGATGCCCAAATGGGATTAGAGGCCTTCAATTTATAAATTTTGGTGGCTAGAATGGAGGATTGAGACGCAATTCAAGGATCAAGGGTTCATAACATATGATGTATCACAAGCAAGAGAGGTTGGGTAAATGTCAAAAGAAGATAAATTGAAAAAGGTGGTTCCAAGAACAACGATGGGGATTGGATATAGGAAATGGTGGATTGACAAGGTTTGGTGTGATATTTAAAAAAGATATATAGAAAGGATTTCTAAAAAAGACAAGGTTTTTCTTGTTGCACAGTCCAAGGTACATGAATAATTCAAACTTAAGACTTATTGAAAAGAGGAAGGTTACCCATGCTTGGCCACACCTTGAAGTGACACTTATTACATGTAAGGATTTAGGATGACAAGTGGATTTATATGGAGTTAGGTTGATCAAATCTAAGGTTAATTATGGATTATCCCATGTGTACATGATTAGAAGATAATTGGCCAAAATTAATTATGCATTAATTAATTGATTTAGTTGGGGGATTTGGGGAATAATACTAGACTTAATTAATTAAATATAAATTTATTTAATTAAAAGTGAGGGATAAAGGTGAAGCCCATTAAAACTAACTAAATAAATGAATTTATTTAGTTAAGGGTAAGTGATAAAGGTAAAGGATGAATTAATTGATTAAATATATAATTATTATTTATTCGATCAGATAGGATATGGTAAAGTCAAATGTGGTCACACAGGAATAAATTTAGGTGTCTATAAATCACCATCATGATAAAATATAAGAATATTCTAGAGCTTTGGTTATATTGGTCTAGCAAGGGTTAGTGTACAAATGAAAATGATATTTTACTATTCACACTTCCTTATATAACTAATTAAAAATTTGCATGTCATTAATTTTATCTTGTTACCTTTGTCTTTGAACCAATCTGATCCTATTGATGATGACATACATTATTCACATGGATATTTGACTCTCATTCACTTGAACTTTTTTTAAGGGATTGTGCATTTTCTTACAACCCTTTTTGATAGACCTACAATACTTTTTGATATGAAATATTTATCAAAATATTGATGTACATGATGCCTACCTATATACTATCACACATTTTTAGACTACACATGTAAATTGTTTGTTGATTGTATCATTTTTTCCTTGTGCCATGCATATATTTCTATATTCCTTAGTGATCCCATACATGTAATTTTACAATATTATTAATTGACATGATCACATTAGAGTGATTTATCTAGCTATTAAGGGCTATCTTTTTCCATTATTGCATATTGATAATGAATTTGAATCGATACATCTTTTTAAAAACTTTGGGGGAATCACACTCCCTGCTTACATCTTGTGCCACTATTGCTACAAGTGGAAAGGCATTAAATCTCCTCCCTATATGCTTAATCTTCATGGGCATATATTTATACTTTAGGACATCATGCCTTCTCATTTTTATATTATGCTTATCATTGTTATATATTACATTGAGGGGCTTTCCACATAATTTTAGCTTCATGCCATAATTTCAACCTTAAGCCATAGCTTTGACTTCATGCCATTGTTCCAACTCCATACAATAGTAGGAACATCCTTGTTGTTGTGGGGATGTCATCATACCATTGATTCATCCTTCTCAAATTCTAATTTGGTAAACATTCATCTATACCGTTCTTACCTAAGCTAAATAAACATACTTTTGCATGATGCATTGTTATATCCTTGTATTTAAAGGAAATTAATTTTCATGATGTATGCGCTAGAACAATCTTGTTGTTGCGGGGATGTCCTTGGAGTCATTGATTTATCCTTCCCAAATTTTAATATTTAAAATTTTAATTTGGTAGACACTCATCCATACCTTCCTACCTAGGCTAAATAAACATAAATTTTGCATGATCTATTTTTATATCCTTCTGTTCAAAGGAATTTAACACACTCACTTTAGACATCCATGATTTGAGAGCTATATTCACATATAGTTCACATTTCACACTTTAATAAGACAATTAAAAGGTACTTAATTTGCATGCTTAAGAGCATACATATGTTTGAAGAATGTTGTTTTCAATCTTGTTTACACACTTCTATGGGTTGGCCTAAGAGAATATGTTTTGTAATAACACAATGACAACCCTACCAAGGTATTCTTAAATACCATCGACTCTCTAGAGAACAATAAAAATAAGTTACAATGAACTAAATGAAGTGAAGAACAAAAGTTTGTATATTTCATAATACAACTCCATAGGTGTAGGATAGATTTATGATTGCAAACTTGTCCCTAATCCCACAATTCATCCCTACACAAAGTTAATATAAATTTTTGATTCCATGGCAAGTACTAGGCTATTGCCTACAATTTGCAATCCCTAAACATTACATATTTCAAAACATTCATTTGGATAATTCCCCTTTCAATTATATTATTAAATACCATTGCATCTATTTTTACACTTGCACAATTACTTATGACAATTATTATGATGAAAGACATTATACAATGACAACATGGATTTTAATGTGGGTACATTAAATCCATTGTTCACACAAGGATAAGGATAAGAATGAATATAATATAAAAATAAATTGACAATAATATAATAATAATTTAGAATGAATAGTTTTTTTTTTACTTCCAAAAAGAGTTTAATAGGAATATAAAAATAACATAATGAAAATATAATAATATACTCATCTAATAATAGTTTGATATTAATTACAATTTAACAAATTTTAAAGTGAAATAGTGAACAAATCAAATAATTGTCTTCATAATAACATTT
Organism: Cryptomeria japonica; assembly: GCF_030272615.1. Classification (NCBI taxonomy): domain Eukaryota; kingdom Viridiplantae; phylum Streptophyta; class Pinopsida; order Cupressales; family Cupressaceae; genus Cryptomeria; species Cryptomeria japonica. The sequence goes on from NC_081409.1 coordinate 861,320,337, forward strand.
TTGAACTTTTTTAACATTTTTTTTTTCTAAATACACATATACTAATTAAATAATCAATTCCACAAGATACAAGATAATACTTGTAATTCAATTATTTTCTATATTTTTTTATTTTATTCCAATAAAATAAAGATAATGCCTATAAATTTAACTACATATTTAATTGTAGAAATCATTTCTAACTTAAAAAAAGAGAGATTCCCCTCCCAACTCCAAAACCTAACAAAGGAAGATTAAACATTAATTTTAAAATAATAATTTATTAATCTAGATTAATTACATATATTTTATTAGATTATCCTAAACAACACTTTATTCTTTTTTCCACATGTCCATGATTCATGTTTACCTTATAATCATAAACTAAACAAACTTTATTAAAACCGTAAAACATCAATTTATTAAAAAGAACATACGTACAACTAAGATAATATCCACACATTATCAAATATTTTAGGCTTATCTCTACATGCACAAAGTGGCCCCCACCCCCCTAAAGCCTCTTGCACTTATTCATTTAAAACTCTTTTCTTGTCAACCAATAGAGTTGAAGTTGATTTCGTGAGTTAAAACGAGTCCCACACAAAACTGCCTTCTAGACAAAGGGACAGATTCCCCTCCTAACCCCAAAACCTAACAAAGGAAAATAAAAACACACCTTAATTTTAAAATAATAGAAAAAACAAAATACTATTTTAAAAATTAATTAAAAAAATGATTTCCTGGTGTGATGGTAAGTTAGTCTATTGATAGGATGATTATGAGTTCAAAGCAGAGTTTTTCATCCCATAAAAAGAAGCACACCCATGACAAGCATAAGCTGACAACAAGGATCATTAGGCGAATGGTGTCCACGTTGGCTATCATGGTAGACAAAAGATTTGTGAATGCCTAATCACCGGGTGGAGAGATAAGGTGACACCTGTGTGCGAAGAGATGAAGTGCACCCATGACAAGGCACAAGCTGGCAGTAAGGACCACTAGGCAGATGGTGTCCACACTGGCTACCATGGTGGACAAGAGATTTGTAGATGTCAGATCAACGGGTGGAGGGATAAAGAGATACCTGCATGTAGGAAACAAAGAGGTAAGGTGACACCTAACAAAGATACAAAGGAGATATAAGGATGAGTTGCCATGCGCACATAACAGAATGATAAGATGGAGATGCCAAAACACGCAATGGCAAAACATCTTTGAATATGAGGTCTTAACCATTAAAAAATAAATAAAAATAATAATAATAAAAAACAAAACAAATCAAAGATCAAATACGGACTTCATCGAATCCCAACATGGTAGGCCAAACGTCTTGGCAACTTCAGCCCACGGAATAGATAAACTCAAAGACAATTTTTAAAAAAAAATTTATAAAAAGACAATTTGATGTCCCCAAAATTTAAATCAACGACTGCCAAGCTGTCACGCTCAGCTCAAGCGCGTGGGGAAGCCGCAGCCAGCTGGCAAACGGGCTTACCGTTTTCCGCTTCCGCCGGCGAAAAGACGCGTGTCACGCATGCTGAGGCACGTCAAACATTCCCGGCGGTCGGCGACTCATGTTGCCGGCGAACGACGCCTTATCCACATTTGCAACTTTCGTTGTCGCTCGCCGGTTTTTAGTAAAAAAGAAGAATATCCAGAGTTTTTTTCGAAATACACGTTAGTATGTATGTACGTACGCTCCCTGGGGTTATGAGTCAACTGACCCGGGTAGAGGAAGCCAATCAGAGTTTACAGCTAGGGTTTGCGAGGATTACAGCTAGAACATCGTTGTAATTTCGTTCAGAGCCTTCAAGGCCTGCCTGTTGCATGTGGTTACTTTAAAGATGATGTATTTGTTGTAAGTATTTTTAACATAGGAGACGACTTTATCCATTCTGAGCGTGAAAAAGCGTTCGTTTTGGAGCTTCTGCGGCAAATTTTGGTAAGAAATTGTGTTTTCTTGGGCTTTGGTTTTGTTTGGAAGATCTTTGTGGCGAAATTTGGATTCTGTTGTTTTTTTCTGATAGGTTTTTGGTGTCTAGTTTGGTTTAGGACTGAGGAAATGGAGTTTTTCTGTCTGGTTTTCTGTGAAACCATGGTTTTTGCTTCGATTTTGTGTTTGTTTATTTGAGTTTTATTCGGAATACTTGAGTTTGTTAATGTTTTTGAAAATTTGGTTTCTGCTGTTGGCTTTTTCAGGATTCAGGTGTTACTTTGGTTTGTTTTTGTAAGATTCGGAAACTCTTGTTTTTTTTCTTGATTATCGTGGAAAATTTGCTTTTGTTGTATGCTTCGCAGATTCAGATGTTTTTTCTTCTTCTGGTTTTGTGAAGATTGCGAAAAATCGAGTTTATTTATGTGAAGATTTGGTTTCGGTTTTCTTTTTTTTGGCCGTTGGATGTGGATTCTTTTAATAAATTCTTTTTGTTTAAGATTAGAAAATATCGAGATTATTTTCGGTATCTCTGATAAGAGTGGGACACATGAAGTTTAGTTTCATTGTCTCTAGTAAGAAGAGGAATTTTTTTGTATATTTTAAGGTAAGAGGCGGAATAATCGAATTTATTTTCTGTATATTTATGAAAAATTGGCTCGTTTGGCGTTCAGCTGTTATTGCGTTTGATGTTTTTTAAGATCTCCCCGTGGTAATAGGAACTTGCTCTCTCGTCAAGGAAATTCCAGTTTCGTTTGATATTTTATATCTTTTTTATTAGGCTGAATTTCCGTTTCTCTGGTTCGTTGCCTATTATCTTGAAATGTCGTGGTCCTTTATGTATTGATACTTTTTGATGATTTTTTTCTGTTTATTTGCCATTTTGTTATGAAGTAGCTCTCGTCGTCTCCAGATTGGCATAGTTTTAAACTGAAATTCGCAGTTTGGATCTATTTTCTTGATGTTAATTTCCCCAACGTCAATATTTTCACCGGAGAATGTGCACGTTAAAAGGAAATGTGTTTACGTAAAGAAGTTTACACCTTACCGACCATTAATGGTGTTTTCCTTCGGCCTGCGCTTTTCTACCTTTAACGTGTAAATAATATGGCTTTGCAGTCTTCTTCTTTCTGTTTGACGTTTTTCAAGCTTATTCAATGATTGTATTTTGTTGTAATTGCAATTCTAGGGCGATCGTTTGCAAGCATTGCCATGGTCCTATTTCGATTTCAACATTTGATTAAGTTGTGAGACAGCATGCACGAAAGCTCATTAGAAATTGGATACAGCCTGGATGTGTCCAACTCTATTGTTTTTAACTTTTAAGTTTCGAAACCCTAATATAGACAATGCTATGATTTGTTAGCGAGTAATCTCTTTGAAAAGCCTGTCATTTCTGATAGTCTTTGTTTTCGTGATTACATATTTTTGCAACTTAAGGAATGGAATGTAAGAATTTTAGGTATTTACACGAGGCTTGGTTAGGCGTTCCTGGCTTGGAGTTGGGCGTTCCTGCAGATATTACCTAGCGCATATAGTTCTTCCTTGTATTGCCTCAGTTATACATGTTTACCAGCTGAGTTTGTTGTGAAATTTTATATTGAGGGCATCTCTTCCATTAAATTTACCCATACTTGGTCTCATCTATTTGGGCATACCCCTCCCAAAATTTGATGTGGTAGCTTATAGTTAACCCAATTTAAGCACTCTACATTTGTACAGATTATTATTTCTTGGGGATTTGAACATGGGTTTCCATTACGAAAGCTCCAATGGTTAACCACTCGATCTCATCCCATCAGACCACCTAACTGAAAATTTAGTTGCCTGATGAATGTGACTGTTCCTGTGGTTGTTATTAAGCCTTTGTTAACATGTCATTTCTTTTATCTTTTGAAAACCATGCATCAATAATTTTGTCTATTGTCTGGTATGATTCTCGTTAGGTTTCTAAATATTTTCATTTGGGAGACGGTAATCTTATGCTCCTCAAGCTTTTTTTTTGCGTACTGTATTTATTCTCAAGTGCAGATCTTTTGCCATTAATTGTGTACTAAAACATTATTTACGAAGGGCGGAAATAATGTTGAGGTGGAGAAAATTCGTTAGCATTGTTGTACGTTCGAAATAGGCGAGTTGAATTCTACTGTTACAGAGTTTTGAGTATTGAAAACATGTTAGAAACTTGATGCTTGTAAGATTGAAATGCCATGCCTTTCAAGTTTTCTAACATTCATCAGTACTAATTTTATTACATTGATCAACTCTATACAATATTGCTACAACTTCCGTCACCATGTTATGCATTTGCATGAGGGATGTTGTAGGTTATGTTTTGATTACGAGATTAGGCCTATAATTGCTCACATGCCCTAATTATTTTGTTATATTTATGTTTCTAATTGCAGGGATTTCCTACAATTTTGGATTGAACACTGTTTCGACATTAAATGCTGAGATTTTCGTGGCTTCATTAAGTTTGAGATACCAGAGTTTTCTTTAGCTTTTGATCGTTTTGGGCAGGTGTGACATAGTTATCCCAGTCTGGACACTTTGTTCTGGTCTGGAAATTGTGCATTTTACAAACAATTTTAACCTAAATTGAAGTTTATGTAGTTTGGACTCTGAAGACAAAATGGTGTCTAGATCATATTCAAACCTTTTAGATTTGGCTTCTGGGGATATGCCCAACTTCGGACGAACTGTGAGGCGGCTACCAAGGGTAATGACTGTACCGGGAATAATATCAGAATTTGATGATGATAATGCAAATAGTGTGGCCTCAGATGCTCCCTCATCAGTTTGCATGCAGCGAATGATAATTGTGGCTAACCAACTTCCTCTGCGAGCTTGCAGGAAACCTGATGGTACAAGCTGGTTTTTCAGTTGGGATGAAGATTCTCTGCTATTGCAACTCAAGGATGGGCTGTCTGATGATATTGAGGTTGTCTATGTGGGTTGTTTAAAGGTCGAGGTAGATCTGTCTGATCAAGATGATGTAGCACAGATTTTGCTTGAAAATTTCAAATGTGTTCCAACCTTTTTGCCCTCTGACCTTCAAAGTAAGTTTTACCATGGGTTTTGCAAGCAGCAGCTATGGCCTCTGTTCCATTACATGCTGCCACTTTCTCCAGATCATGGAGGACGTTTTGATCGATCTCTTTGGCAAGCGTATGTTTCTGCTAATAAGATCTTTGCAGACAAGGTGATGGAAGTGATTAATCCTGAAGATGACTTTGTTTGGGTTAATGATTACCATCTTATGGTGCTGCCCACTTTCCTGAGGAAGCGATTTAACCGAGTGAAACTAGGGTTCTTTCTGCACAGTCCATTCCCATCATCTGAAATTTACCGGACACTTCCCGTTAGAGATGAAATTCTGAGGGCTCTTCTCAATGCAGATTTAATTGGTTTCCATACCTTTGATTATGCCCGACATTTTCTTTCATGCTGCAGTAGGATGCTTGGCATTGATTACCAGTCCAAGAGAGGCTACATTGGGCTTGATTACTATGGCCGCACTGTTGGCATCAAGATTCTACCAGTTGGTATTCATATGGGTCAGCTTGAAACTGTTTTAAATTTATCTGACACTGCTATGAGAGTGGGGCAGCTGAGAGAGGAGTTCAAGGGAAAGAAAATACTATTAGGTGTTGATGACATGGATATATTCAAAGGAATTAGTTTGAAGCTATTGGCAATGGAACAACTACTCAGGCAACATTCTGAGTGGAGGGGAAAGTTAGTTTTAGTGCAGATTGCAAATCCTGCAAGGGGCAGAGGCAAGGATGTCCAGGAAATACAGAATGAGACTCACTTAACAACCAAGAGAATCAATGAGACCTTTGGGTTTCCAGGCTACAAACCTGTCATACTCCTAGACAAAGCTGTTCCATTGTATGAAAGATATGCTTTCTATGTGATCGCTGAATGTTGTGTTGTCAATGCTGTAAGAGATGGAATGAATCTCACTCCATATGAATATGTTTCCTGCAGGCAGGGTTGCCCCAAATTAGATGAAGCCTTAGGGCTAAGTTCTGATACTCCAAAGAAGAGCATGCTAGTTGTGTCAGAGTTTATAGGGTGCTCCCCTTCTCTCAGCGGTGCTATCAGAGTCAATCCATGGAATATAGAAGCAGTTGCTGATGCCATCAATGCAGCTCTCACCATGCCTGTAGCTGAGCAGCAGTTGCGCCATGAAAAGCATTACAGGTATGTGAGTACACATGATGTGAATTATTGGGCTCGTAGTTTTGAGCAAGATCTGGCAAGGGCATGTGGGGATCACTATAAGAGAAGGTGCTGGGGTATTGGTTTTGGATTGGGGTTCAGGGTTGTGTCTCTTGGTCCAAACTTCAGAAAGCTTTCTATTGAGCATATAGTCTCTGCATACAAGATGGGTAACAGTAGGGCAATTTTGTTGGATTATGATGGTACTATGATGCCTCAGACTTCTATCAATAAAACCCCCAGTGCAGATGTGATATCTGTTATAAACAGCTTGTGTAATGATTCTAAGAATATTGTCTTTATTGTTAGTGGAAGAGGTCGGCAACCTTTGAGTGAATGGTTTTCTCCATGTCAGAAGTTAGGGATTGCAGCGGAACATGGCTACTTCACGAGGTTAACTCTCAACACTCAGAAAGCTTATACATGGTTCCTTTTTCTCTTCAATATTTTTGCATTGTATTTGCCTATTGTCTGGAAATTTTTTGGGGGTTCTATTGCATTTTCAATGCAAGAATTGGGGACAAATGCCCTGACTTAAATTTTAATTGCTTCATATGGCTCAGGTGGAGTAAGGATTCAGAATGGGAAAATACTTTACCAACTGCAGACTTTGATTGGATGAAAATTGCAAAGCCCGTCATGAAACTGTATACAGAGACTACTGATGGCTCTTCAATAGAGGAGAAAGACAGTGCATTGGTTTGGCATCACCAGGATGCAGATCCAGATTTTGGATCTTGTCAGTCCAAGGAACTTTTAGACCATCTTGAGAGTGTGCTTGCAAACGAGCCTGTTGAAGTTAAAAGTGGCCAGCATATTGTTGAAGTTAAACCCCAGGTATGGGAATGTTGAAGTTTGTAAGCATTCAGTTTCCTCAGTCTGGATTTTTTTATTGTATATGCAATATGGGCAGTAAGAATGTATACATAATTTTAATTTATGTTTACAGGGCATCAGCAAGGGTCTGGTGGCAGAACGACTTCTGTCAAAGATGGTTGAAAGAGGAAAGCCACCAGATTTTGTAATGTGCATTGGGGATGACAGATCTGATGAAGATATGTTTGAGAGTATTGCAAGTGCCATGGCAAAACAATCTATGTCTTCTAAAGCTGAAGTATTTGCATGTACTGTTGGACAAAAACCAAGCAAAGCAAAATATTATTTAGATGATACTGTGGAGGTCATGAAAATGCTCAAGGGTTTGGCAATGGCTTCAGATCAAGCAGCCAAAAATTTATCGAATCATGTTGCTTTTGAGAGCTCAATTTGACAGTATATATCAAATAATGAGTTTTTTGCCCAAATTTATCATTTCCAGTGGGGTTTTAAACGACGAGCATGAAGAATATATTACTTTGTACAGACAGGAAGTTTTGTGGGAAGCATGGTGGAATGTACTGCCATACTGGGAGATATAACATTTTGTATATGCTAATCGATATGGATGGTTATTATTGCAATATAGGACTAGAAGGAATTGTTGAGGTAGTTTGATTCAGAATGTGTGGAAGCAAGTAGTGGATGGGATTTATTTTTCCACGCTGATGTTCACCTTCTCATGTAAGGAACAATGTACTATTTCTAACCACATTCGCCACTAATGTTAAACTGAAATTGATATCTTGTTTTTATGGCATGCTAGTTGCTTATTTCACTGGAAGCGGCTTGTTTTTGAATCCCAATAAATGATTGTCATTGCTGCACAGGATAGCTCCAGCAATTAAGAACACCTGTTTTCTTGAATATGCATCATCATCCAACTATTTGAATGTTGATGAAGGCGGGGAAGAAATCCGCACTACTGGTATGTTACTTATGCCCAATGCTGTTATTTATTGTGAGCATGTAGGCATGGGAATACATGAAAAAGGATCAATTAATAATAGTTGCACTAATGATGCATAAGGTAAATGCTTATTGATAGTCTGCAAGCATGACAGTGTAACAAATAAGGGTCACACATGCACACACAATGAGAAAATAAGCCTTCAGAGAGTAACAAATTATTTCTTATTACATAAAGCAGTTAATTTTCTTGTAGTCTGCTAAGGAATTATTAGGCATGGGAGTGATGACTATTGATTAAATATTAATAGTTACACTAATGATGCATAAGGTAAATGCTTGTTGAATAGTCTGCAAGCATGGCAGGGTAATGGATAGGGGTCACATATGCACACACAATGAGAAAATCAGCTTTCAGAGGGTAACAAATTATTTCTTATTACATACAGCAGTTCACATTTTCCTGTGGTCTGCTACAGAATTATTATTTCTTTCTTGTGTTGCAAATTGTTCAAAGTCGTTGGCGAACTGTGTTATATAAAGGATTTATTAACATAGACCTTCTTTGTTGGTATTTAGCATCTTCAAGTAAGTGGGTATTTCATTTGGTCAAAATGGGCTAATCAACTGCATTTTGTAGGATAGATGCATTTGTTGATGTTTGAGCAAAATGAAAATAATAATAGCTTTATGTAATTTTAGATAATGCAATGGGAAAGCCACACTGTGACTTCTCAAAGGGCCACCATTAACTGTAACTTGAGATAAGAACTTTGCTCTTTAATTACAGGATTTAGGAGCATAGAGTTGTATGGACTAGATTTGTACAGGTTAGTTCAGTTGAATAGAGCTTGTATTATTTAGGAGGCAGGTTACTCCATCTTGATTGCTATTGATTGATATGTCAGTGTTTTATTCTGGAGGTTCTCTCGAAAATCTAGGGATGCATCAATCTTTGATGTTGAATTATCTGCCACATCTTTGTGAAACGTGAAGAAAAATTGAGACTTGTATGGAAATTTGCTTTGTTAACGGTCTTCTGACTTGTTGATTAAAACTGGTCTGTAACATGTCAGAGTTGCTATTGAACCGCAAAACCATGATGACATTTTGTTATAATCTGTTAAGCATTTTGATAGATGACAATCTTGGCTGCAGATTCAAGTGAGCCTATTTAGGGTTGGGTCTTCTTTTGCTATGATAGCTGCCAAGTACAAACCTATTAATTGAGTCAAAGAAATGGTGTGTTTATGAAGAAAGTGCTTTGCCACTGACACTAATCTTTTTAGGGGCAATGTATACTAGTACCTAAACAAAATAGCTTGTTGACATTGCTTAATCAGCCAATATCCTTTGGGAGATTGTATCTGCCCTGACTATTCAATTAAATTAGGTAGAAGGCACAAGAATCCTCGTTGTATAACTATAGAATAAAATGGTATCTACAAGGGAAAGGTTGCTAGAACATCAACCATTGCACTTCCTATCTAAACCAAAGTTAATGGAAAAGTTTAGCGGGTATTTGAATTCACCAGTAGGGTTATGCCTTTGTTCAGGAGTGAGTAGTTAAGTTTGTAGTGAAATATGCTATCAGTTTGTTTATGTTTTATCTGTCATTATGTATGACATACAAAGTAAGCAACTTGAAGTTGTGTAGGAATGTTAAATACTTACATGTAGGAACTTGCCCTCTCACAAAGCCTGTTGGGTTTCCAAATTTCATTAATTTATCAAACAAATTATATCATTTCATTTGCATTTACCCTTTGGATAAATCACAATGTGATTATTTAAGTTTTTTTAAAATTTGTTCTCTTACATTGCATCATATTTGTGTTATGGGAAACAGGTAACCAGGCACAAATTATTCCAACAAAATTATGGTTAGCACATCACTTGGAAGCCGGTTATGGTCAGTTGCCTTTCAGTGGTGTATTGTACATCTAGCAAAAGACAGGTAGTGGAGTTTTGTTCTGGCGAATTTGTAGATAGAAAGAGCCACTTTGAGGATGTGAATTATACACAATCATTTATTTTCATTGCTATGTTGGAGATATGCTAGATATCTTGGGTGCAATTTTTTTGTACAGATCAATTGTTTCGGTTACTTAAGCCCAATTTGCAAAGTCGCTCTTTTGCCTTTGATACATCACAGTTCAAAAATATAGATGAGATGTTTACTGCAAATCAAACATAGTTGGGAAAGACGCATTTTGTACCACACGAGATTTTAAGTTTGACATTATGCTATAGCAAGCATATATGGGGGTCGATAGCATTGTCTTCACTTTCAAACGTGACATGCAAACTATGATAATGATAATTGACCTCATCTGGCCTGATTTATTTAATTAAACACTTGCTGGTATTGTTGTTAGTCATTTAATTATTGTTGTGCTTTGAATTGGAATCGGAACTCATTTATCTCTTTCATGGTCAAATGGTTCTCAAAACAAGGCACAGCTTTTGTATTGTTAGTACGGGAAGCATCTGAACTGTTAACAATGTATTAGTATGAATAGTATGCATTGGTTAGCTTCACTCGCGTGCTTTTGTGAAAGTAATGTGTCGGCTTATATAATGTTAGCATATCTTACAGGTGCTATGTCTAAAACAGGATGCATTTTAGCCCTCTTTTTGAGATTGTACATGGCTTGGTAAAATTTCAGTCCTTTTTCAGTTTTCATTTCTGGTTTCTAGTTTGGACTGTTTAGGTTCTGACATCTAATTGACTAGAACTTATCGACCAAGTTTAAATGGGTGGATTTGTTTGCTAGGCAAGACTTTTTCCATTAGTTTTCTACAAGCTGTTCAGTTTTGGGTTCTGTTACCTTGAGACTAGAAGCTATCTAAAGTGATGAAGTGTGCAAGGCTCGTCTGAAAATAAATAAAGTATCATATGAAATCGATTTTCACACTGAGGCATTGCATTGCTCTAGTTTTGTTCTTTGCCTTTGAACTTTCATTTGTATATTAGTATTTAAGCCGGCTTAGGGCTGAACAGAAATCCATAGATATTCATGTTATGTAGCTGATAAAAAGGAGAAAATCACGATGCTTAGGTTTTAGGACCGATCTCAACATCCAAAGATGTTGAAGTTAATGTCAACGTTTATAAGTTTTAGTTACCCTTCCCCATAAATATATTGAAGGTTTGTTGTCCATAAGAACGTACAATAAACACGAACTTTTAAAGCAGCACCAAAAGAAATAACATCAATTTGTGCTTTTGGGAATAGATTGTAATTTCAGTTTTTTCTGTAATATTGAAGGTTTGTTTTGAGATCTCTTCCCAATTGTGCTTTTGGGAAGTAGATTGTAATTTCAGTTTTTCTGTACGTACAGAGTAATTACGGTGGCAACGAGAGGGGGTTTGTAATGTTGTATTCAACTAAACTCCTTTTTGTGAATATATTTAAAGAATTATCATTACACATCTGTTGTTTACAAGTATTATGACACGAATATTGTTTATTTATTTATCCTTTGTGGCGATCAGAAAACATTTTAAAACACAAATTTTAATGATTATAATACCTTCTAAAATGTCTTTTAAAATTAATATGCGAAATTGAGCATAAAAACATTTATGATGGAACTAAACTTGTTCTATGATTTTGTGAAAAGAATTGTGCCTCGTTCTTCGTTGCATCGGTAAAACTTCATCTAAACTTGACCTATTTGAATGGGTTTTGTAGTCTATATTACTTGACGATTTAAGTTTGATACACCTATGACTTAGATCATTTGTTTTACACATGACTGTAAGACAATGAAGTATTAGTAGAACAAGGATGGATTCGATATTGTTGATGATGATGCCCATTGAACGCTCCAATTGCATCCTTTAGATTGGAAGTGTTATCAATTTGCCTTTTTAAAGTATACAATGACGATTCTAATAACTTAGGTCATGTTACAAGTATGACTATGATCTAATTTGCTCACACTTACTATTTGAATGGATCTAATTTGCTCACTTCCTATTTGAATAGGTCTAGTAGTCTATATGTAAGAAATTAGTTTGATACTTTTAGATCGTTTGTTACAAGCATGATGGAAGATATACTGTAGTATGAGTAGAATGAAGAAGGATTCGATGTTTATTCTTAGATGTTGATGTAAGCCTTTGATTAACAAATGCTTTGACTCCATTCTTTATATTATGGAAGAAATTAAGTTTGATACTCATGACTTAGATCACTTGTTATACATGATTGGAGATATAATGTAGTTTGAGTAGGATGAAGATGGATTCGACGTTTATTCTAAAATGTTAAGTAAGCCCTTGATTCCACTCTTTAGATTACAAATGTTCTTGATATGTTATAATAACAAGTGGTCTTTAAATGTGACTACGTAGGCCTCAATTCATATGTTGGCATGTAAGTAAATGGGTAACGTTTAGAGATTTTCAACTTAAATTAGTTGGACTAGGCAAGAAACGAATTTGAAATTAGTGGACTAGGCAAGAAACGAATTTGAAATTAGTTGGATGTGATTGCATTTGGAAGGGATAAAATCATATTGGTCGTGATTTCAAGATGTGCAAATAGATGGAGGGGTGTTTTATAGGTTATGTTAGCTTTTGTTTTTGATCGACTTAAAATAAGTATTAATTTAATATGCGAACGAGTGAAGTGTAAGGTATGTGCTTTAGCTTTTACATTTTATACCACTTTAATATGTATTTGTATTTGCTCAAGTCGTACATGTTAAAGTAAATAAGTTAGTAAACATATCCTTAAGAGGGATATAGTTTAAATAATGTTCCATTGCTTCCTTTTTTCTAGTGAAGTTGCATCTACAACCTACACATAGGCAGACAACCATTATTAGCTTTAAGCATAAATATAAATGCACAATGTATCATTTATTTTCCCTTTTAAATGAAAATAACCACATGGGAGTAAGGGGATCATAGAGTTGTGATTGAGATGGCCCTCATGATTTCTTTAAAAAAGTCTTAAAAGTAGGAGGCATTGTGTTGTAAGGGTTGTCACTTTGGGATAATATATATAGAAGATGGTTGATGATTTAAACTTGACATGCCCTTCCAACTTGTGAATGATATAATTGAGTATACCCCCTTTCAAATTGTATTATAGAGATATGCCACCCTATTCTATTCATAGACAAACTTTTGATTAATACAATTAAGTATACCCTCTTTCAAATTGGATGTGTACATTGTAATGGATACAATGTGAGGTGGTGAGAGTGTGAATGGCCCCCTCTTTAATATGTTGGCCTTGTGTAATAAAATGATATCTTTGTGAAGCTCATAATTGAGGACCATAAATTGCTCCCAAATTTGCCCTCAAATATAAGGTCTCTGGTGCAGGAGCACCTTGCAGATTTTGATGACCTTTGAGCAATGAAAGCTCTTGGAGGAGTTGTTAGGTTCTTTGAATGTTTTTGTGTTGTAACAAGGTCTTTGGAGACCATTCATTTTTTATCAGCCATGTAAGGCTTTGATGCCATTTTTGTAGTGTGCACTCCCTTGGACCTATTGGCCAACCATGGTAACATGACATCCAAAATGCCTACATGAGGCAAGCAATGTATTCTGGCTTCTATGTGGCCTATTTGTAAGGTCTATGATGTGTTCTAATAGGTCTCATAGGTAAAAGTCATAAGTTGTCAAGTTTGTGCAAAGTTGGCAAGTTGAATGACAACTTTTGTTGTCAAAATGTAACTAACCTCCCTCCAACGACTAACTAATTTAAATTTCTATTGGAGTCAGTTGAGGAGGTTGGAGAAACCCTGTTTAAGGCCTTAGAGGTCGAAGGGATGAGTTGATGATGAAGTTTGGATGTAATTTGGAGAATAGATTCAATAAACACTCAAAAATTTCCTTTAATTTGCTGTAACAGTGCCTTGTACGGACTCCATGTGCAGTCTAAGTCATTGATTTGAGTAGGCATATGTGTTGATGATCTTTTGGTTTTGATTTGGTCGAAAAAGGTTAAATAACAAGAAAGATATTTGCATTTTTGTAACAGGCGGTCTAAAAACCCTCCAAAACTAGGGTTTTTATAGGAAATGCTCTCCTAACTCCACATTCCTCTGGCCAAATTGGCTCAAATTTTGAGGAATGGTAGGGTAGACCATGTACTTTAAGATTTTGGAGGTTTCTGAGTTGGTCGTTGAGTTGGTGGAGTTTGGGATCATGCCCTAGGCTAGGCATCCTCGTGTGACTAGTCCGTTTTGACTGCTAAAGTTGGTGCAGCGATAAAACCATGTGTGTTGGACCCTATATGACTGTGGATTTGTTGTTTGGGGATGCATGCATACCTTCTACATCCATTGGTGTCACTGGATTAGGCCATTGGAGTGTGGTTGCTTTGTAAAAGTGGCCTAAAAGCCATTTTAGCCCTCCCGTAGCAATAGTATTTGACCCAGCAAATGCAAGAGTTGGGTTTTGAGTTTCGGCAATGTTTTGTGTCATCATTGGAGGTTTCCAAAAGTGTCAAGAGTCTGTGGTGTCCTTAGGAGGATTATTGAGTTTTGCCTCAAAAGTTCAAAATAGGGCTATTAGGAGTAGGCGTTAGTAGCAAGCTGATTATCTTGATTGATTAGCACACACAAAAAGGGTGTTGTTTTGCTTGTGAATAGCGTTCCTTGAATTGGTCAAGTGGTACTATAGTGTCCACACCTATTTGCAATGTTGGTCAAGTTGTAAACCAAGTAGCCATAGGTGGCGACAAGAGAGTTGCTATCAAGAACAATCTTGACATGAGAAGTTGTATCTCCATGAGTTGTTTCATGGACAGTGGGGTCCCATTGAGCAAGGGGGAGTGTAGAGGAGTCCTTTCATGTTGTTGTTGGACTATCCAAGAATCTCTAAGAATGTTGAGACCTTAGTTGAGGGTCTGGTGGATTGAGTTTGTGTGAGAAACCTTTGTTCCTTGGGGCTCTGCATCAGTCTCACACAACTAAATCAATATGTAAGTGTAAGAAATATGTTAAAATGTTGCCTTAGGAAAATATGTAGTGTCTTGTGCCCTAGTATGGTGTGTGCATATTTGGTTTTTAAAGAATGAAAACCTTAGGGGAAACTTGTCTACTATGTGGCATGTAAGTGAGATGGAGAGATTGATAGATTATGGGAAACAAAGGATTGATTTCGAAGCTTATATTCAAATAAGTGGGAGAGTGAGGAATATGCTAGGAATGGGAAATCTAGGAAGCTATTGAAGGGGATTTTGTATAGTGATAGTGGGATAAACAAAGGGAACAAGAGAAATACACCAAGGAGATGGAGGAGGATTCAATAACAAAATACTTGAGAATTTATAGTAAGGCCCTATTCTACAATCTTCTTAGTGTAGTGGCTTCAAAACCTTGTCTATTGGGGAGAGAAGAGAACTTGTATCAAGTAATGAATGTAGAATTAATGTGGCAATTACCTTCCAAATGACTTAGTTTAGATTTATTTCATATTTATGGTTAGGTAACTATTAGAAAATGTTCTAGGAAAGGTCTATGTTTGGGGTTAAAGCTTTGTTTAAAATTTCAAGTTTCTAGTGTTGATCTACTAAGCACTAATGTTTTGATTACATGTGTGTCAAGACATCGGTGTTTTTACATCTTAGTGTTTTTTTGTTTTTTTTAAACTAGGTCAAAAACCTTTAAGGTAGGTTTTAAGGGTTGGAAATAGCTTAGATGTAGTTGTCATTTAGTACAATGTTAGTGCAAGGCTTAGAAAAGGAAAACAAGTCCTAAAATATGCGTAAGAGAGTGGACACTAAGTGAAGTGTAGAAATGTAATGTTCTAAAGTAGACAATTTTGATTTGACAACATGATGCAAGATCATAAGATTAGTTGGTTTTAAAATGTCCAATAGATTCCCCCAACAAGGCAAACTAATGAATAATGTAAATCAACAAAAACTACACCCATTAAAGCATATGATTATATTGACATTAGTGGACTAGTGTTAATATTTGAGGCCATTTGATTGTTTGAGAACAATGGGTAAATTTGCTTGTTATTCTTTGAGAGTATGTAGTTATTTAAGCCATTTGTAGCTCTGGAACTGTTTAAAAGTGGATTGATTTATGGATTATTCAATGGGATGGTAGAATTGTAAGTTTTAATTGGAATGACATCATTGAAAAGTATTGGGACAATTGGTTGATTACTTGTTTGAGGAAAAAATTGATCAATAGGTGTTATGTTCATAACTTGATTTGGGCTATACAAATAACAATGGAGTAACTAACTAGAGAACTTGACTAATAATTATAATTTGTTTAGGGGCAACTGGTTGTCCCAATGAAGGTAATTGTTTAAAACTATAATTTTATGGCATCATTTATTGCTCAATAAGTATCACATGATTGTATAATACAAGTATATGAGAGCCCCTGTGTTATGACTAACAAATATATATATTAAAGAATTGAATGCTTTGAAGTATGTATAGATAACAATGTTCTCTATAATGTTGTAAGGTGCTTTCAATCATGTATATAATTTGTGAAATTGAACATTAATTTGGCTCATGGGCTTATTGGGCTCTTGTCATGCTATAGCAATTTGGTTGTATAACACCATTGAGTCAATTGGTATTTGGTAACAGATGAGACCAACCATAAACAACCTCATCTAACGTGCATGAAAATAAACAAACATCATCTTCATGTTAAATTTGAGCTCTTATAATTGCACTGTTAAAGGCTCCTACGTATTCCTTTGTTGATCAAATCCCTCCATAAATATACTTAGGACAAGATCTCTTAGGATTTTTGGGTAAGTTGTGAAGTGTACTAGCCAAATTCATTAGGTAATTCTTTCCTTACCATGCATGCATACCATTTTGTCCATGTGGGGAAATGGTGGTTGTTTGAAACTCTAGTTGAGAAAAAGTTGTAATCATTGGCTAAATTAGAAGTTGAGATATCAATGTAATTACAAAGTTTATTGATGTGGGATTGAGTTGAAAATGAATAATTTGATTTGGAGGGTAGATGGAGACCATTTTAATGGGTTAAATAAGGGTACCACGTATCTCAACGAACTATTTATGGATTGGTTATGTGAAGGTTTAATTTGTTCTTTATCAACCCTTTTTCTTTTTTTATCAATGAGTTATTGTAGTTACAAATCATTTTGGATTGATTTAGATTTTGTTACAACTCCTTTGGGTTCTAGTTTCAAGTCCTTCCATTGTCAATCTTGTTGTGCACATTTTGACATGACATATGGATCACATTTGTTCCCTTTCTTGAAATGATGTTATCCTTAAGAATTTTCTATGTGAGTCTATGGGTTTGAGAAGGTACTTAAATGACCCCAAAAAATGAGTTTTTGGATGTTTTATTCAAGAGGCTCTAATGGAATTATGTGTGAACACCACAAATTATTGTTGTTTTAACCTTATTTGTGCTTTAAAAACTACTTAAAATACATGAAGCTTATAAGATGCCATTCTCCTTTTTAAATCAATGATTTAACACCTCTAAATATAAAAATTCAACAACCACCTATTTTATATCAACATAAATACAAATCCTTGTGAGGAAAAAACTCAACCTGTAAAAGAACTCACACATTCAAAACATTTCTCATGAACAAAAAGATTATAATATATTTGTAGGCTCGATGCAACGCTTTTGAAACTTTAAGCTCCCTAATTGCACTCCATGTGAACAAACAAATGAGAATAATGCAATTACACAACCCAATCCTTGTTGCTTCTCCTCACATATGCAACTTACAAGAGATGCTCAATTAATAATAGCCAAGAAGCTAATGGTTACACAATCCAATCTCAACAATTGCTCGTGCTTGCTTCTATAAAAATAAATTTCCACAAAATCTCTAAGTAGTATTACATGAGTTATGTTCCTCTAAACAATGACAAGGTTACAAATTATGTCCCCCTCATTTGCTTTTTGGTTCTAAGGCTTTTTAATATTAAATATTTTTTAATATGCAATTCACATTAAATATTCATCCCAATGTAACGTACAAAGTGGCTCTAAGAATGTCTAACTTATGTGATGGACCATTCTTAGATTTTCTTGGTGCACCACAAACAAATGTAATTATACATTATAAGCATTATGTAAGGTGTTGTTACCCCCACAATTTTCATACTTTTATCTCAAATCCATTGGTAAGTTAATCAATGGAGCACATATTTCAAATATCTTTGCCCACATGTATATATGTGCATGATTGATATGGTCATCTGAAAACCCTATCATTTGTTAGTCATATGATAATTGAGTCGCATCATGCCTTTCAGTTCTTCAAAAAATTCTCAAGGAATCAAAGGGCATATGTACTTGGGATCAAATTGACGACCTCAAATTCCTTTTCCAGTGCTAGGTTGACAACTTCTTATCCATGACCCATTTGCACTCAAGATCAGCTTTTCTACATTAACATAAACTGGGAAAATGATTAAAATTCAATATTTTTGACGATTTACACAAATCTGTTTGGTAGGTATGTCTAAGTTGGTAGTTTATCCAATGTGGCCATTTTTCAGAACAACCCAATTCCTGGTTTTGAAAAAATTGAACTTTTGATTTTTTACAATTTATGAGGAAACAATTAAACTAAAAAATTTCTCAACTTTCAAGCTTTCAAATTGCTGGTTTTGGTCGTCAAACATTTTATTTACAATATGGGCAATTTTTGGCAAAAATTACAAAGCCAATCTAAAGCAATGTCACATTCTTTGTTAGAGGTAAAAGAGTCAAAAAGGGCGTAATATTTGTTTTTAAATGCGAAGTTTGCATCAAGTTATGGATTGTCAAAAGTGAGTGCAAAATTTGCATTAAGTTATGAATTTTGAAAAGTGAGAACTTGTGATTTTCGAAAAGTGAACATACATGGCATCAACTTGTCACGTTTGAAAAGTGGATGTGTGTTGCGTTAACTTCTCATCACTTTCAAAAAGTAAATGTGCATTGTGCATCAACTTGTCACTTTTGAAATGTGAAGACGCACTTTCCAAATGAACTTCTCACTTTCAAAAAGTAAACATATATTAGAAAAATTGATTTCACTTTCAAAAAGTAAATTAAAAAAAAAATCAAATTTCAAAAAGCAAAGAATTTCTTTTATTCACAATTCCAAAAATAGAAAATATGGGGTTGTTAGAATTAACTTCTTCTAATTTGATTTGATTTAAAACATCACTCAACAAGGAGAGAGAGGTTATTAAATCAATTATTCTCTTGGCATATAGGAAGGGGTTTTCGAGAATGACACTTGCTCACTACTAGTACTCTCCATTATTCATGCTTCATGGAGATGTTATCTCATGGAATGCAACATTGCGGGATATACACAAAATGGGTTTCTTGAAAAGCCTTAGAAGCTTTTAAGAAAATGCAATTGGCAAGCATAAAACCATCCTCCACAAGCTTTGTCAATATTCTCCGTATCTGCGCAAATATAGAAGATTTGTAACACCAATAAAGATTGAAAAGGTTTGTTGAAAAAGAACGTAAATTGCAGGTTCATGCAAAATTCAATGGGATAGATTGTATCATCCACAAACTTGCTCACTCTAACTACATGCAAGACTATTCCAGACTAAATTCAAAGCAGATTGTGATGTAAATTCTCATCAGATATTTTAGTTGCAGTTACTAATGCTCTAGTCGATTTGCATGAAAAGTATGGAAGCATATACGGTGCATGAATGATTGACTGAATGTCTCAATGAATTCTTATGCCAAATGTGAAGCATAGACAAATGAGCGAACTGTTTGATTGACTGGATGCATTGAGAAGGCTTTGGAAACTATATAGCAAGTGCAATGGACAGGCATAAAGGTGAATTACACAACCCTTTCTATCATTTGAGCAATGTTATAGTGTATGGATATGAATCAAAGCATAATGAGATGGGGATTTTGGACTATGGTAATTCCCATATGGTTGTTAAGTTTATTTTCAAAATGGAGAAATGTTAGGTCATTCCATAATTTTAAGGATAAAGATGGTTCATGTGAGGAGATAAATCTCTATCCTAGCTTGGCCATCATTACTAGAGAAATGCTTGTTTTTCTAATAATAGAGGCCATAGAGCTAGTTACTCACAACAAGATGGCATTTTGGGGTGTTGAGGTCAAATGTGGCAATCTAGTTAGTCTTAATAATAAGTTAGAAAGGGAAAGACTTCATCTTTACTAGGCCTACCTTATGTCTTCATTCTCTAGGGTAGATGAGCATAGTGCAATGTAATGTTGATAATGGACTTTGTGTTCTCTTTTGTTTCTTGTTATCTAGAAAAATAGAGGTGTGCTCTTCAAATCTATAATTTGAGGGAAAATGAGCCACATTTCCTATTTTGAGTCTTATTAGCATGCAATTCATTAGCTACTACATGCCTTCGTATAAGGAGAAACCTAATAATTCAAATACTTATAGTGAAAATATAGATGGTAACGGTGAGGATTTCAATGACATTAGTAGTGATGATGAATGAGAAGGATATTGCATTAATGATGATATGATAGTTTCTTCCGGAGTACTTAATGATGGATTTACAATTGCCAATGATGAACCTTCAAAAGAGCACATCAAAGATAATATGAAAGGGAAAGTGAAAGGTGAGGAGCGGGAGAAAGCAATATCTCCAACAAATGAGGCTAAAGGTGATTGTAAAGCTATCAAGCATATAAATGAAAATGAACTAGGTCAAAAAACAATTGAAAAAAATCATATATATGAAAATGAAGATGGAGATGATTTTCCAATTTATGTCAAATGGAAGGTATCAATTGAAATTCTAACCATGGAACTCATTGAAAAAGATTAATCAAATGAACAAAATGGAACAAAAAATGAAACAAGGTAACAATGTGAGTACCTTTTTCCAATGAACTTTCTATAAAGGGAATGTTAAGGAAGCTACTCTAGGGAATGGGGTGCTAAGTGTATTATATAAGGAAGTTGAAGATGGATGAGAACTTATGACTTTGATGTTGTCAATAAATCATTCTAATTTCACTTGAAAGTGGACGAAGTGATAAGTGGATGGAATGTTGGTGTTATATGAAAGTGTATTGGTGAACATGTGACTCATAGACTGGGAGAAGAAATAACACCCACCTCGACAAAGATGATGACTTGCTCCTTTCAAAAGTTACAAGTTTCTAATTATCCTTTTTGAAAAAGTGACTTATGTCACTTATTGTTATAAGAGGTTATAAAATAAGTTTTCTTTTTGGAAAAGATGAGTAAAATCTAACTAAAGTTAGGTTTATTTTTCTTAATTATTGTATTTCAAAAAGATGGTTAGGAGGTAGTTATAAAGTAGTTACTAGGTGTTTATCAAGAGAAAGCCTATAAACATAGGCTTATTTTGTATTGTAAAAGGAGGAGACCTTTATAGCGGGGAAACTTTGTTGAAATTTCTAGATAGACTTTGAAGTGTTGGTTTGAATGTGGTTTTATTCCACTCACATAGGCTTTAGTTTACTTAGGTGGCCGATATATTATCACGTTATTAGATATTAGTTTCTTAATATTTAACATTGTTATTAGTGCATTTAATATTTGAAGTCGGTAATTAACTAGTTAGCTCACACCTTATCACACCTTTGTTATATATTCAGGGTGTTTGATCATTGTAATTACCTCATCTCTCATCTCAATTCATTTGTTCACATTTGGTGTAATAGCATCTATTTATGTTGCTTCTCTTTGCATTATGAAGTGTCTTTGGTTTGAAAGTTGTTTTCCTTGGTGCTCCAACATGGTATCAGAGCAATCAATTATGTAACCCCTTCCTTGATTAGAGTTTTCATCACTTTGTGTTTGAGGTCTTGAGAGGCTCAATTGGTGATGAATGCACCATTGCATTTGGCACCTTTGCATCTCCAGTAATCAGATTTTTGTTCTTGGATTTATGCTCTAGAGGTTCCTAGTTCGTGCTCGTTGAACTTGTTTTGGCCAAGAGGCTTTTTTTTATGATTGGGCTTTCAATTTTTATAGCATTTATTTATTGCGTTGCAGGGTAGTATGTTGGCATCTAGCTAGTCGAGGTGTGAGGGTAGATAGTTATTTGGCTTGTTACGTTATAATGGTCAGGATGGAGGCAACCAGACAACTTGGGGAAATATGCAAATCTTGTGGAAAAACATGTGATTTGATGAGGCCTCAAAGTGGGTTATTGTCCTCCTTACCAACGAGGATTGATGTACAATGATCCCAACAAATTTCTGGTGTACATGTCTTGGTTGTGTGAGATCTTATGGTCTCAATATGGATGATCAATTGATATCAAGACAATCGTTGGGGATAAGTTGGTTGATCCTCTAGCCAACTCAGCACTTGGATTTGAACATGCTTGATTTTTGGCTCATCGATATTTGTTTTGCCCCAAGGTTGAAAGAGTTTCCATTAATGAAGGACATATTTGATGCATTGCTATTGATTACAAATGAGGAATCTTTGAGACCACAGCGTGTAAAATATTTTTGTGCACTTTCCCTAAGCTCTTGGTAGCATATTGGTGAGTCACTAGTTTGGACGTTTGTCATATTGCAAAGAGTGACATCTATGGACACTCCTCTACATTTGGTGTGTAAAAAGAGATATATGACCATTCTTAGGGGAAGTCTTTGAATAAAGGATGAGGAGGATATTTTAAAAAAAGACCACAAATTAGTTATCCATGCTATCAAGGTGGTGCTTGAAGATGATTTCTTGAGGGCAAATCATTACCATAGAGTGAACACTGATGTTTCAACAATGTTGAATGCAGGTGAAATGAAGGCTACTATGAAGACCATGTGCAAAGAGTTGTGCAAAGAGTTGGTTTGAAGCAATTTCCTAGGTGGATTGGATGATGTTTTAGAGAATGTGGACCTGGAGAATGGGGTCCCTCTACTAAAAGATTATTACGTCCTTTGCTAATGTGGGAGGGAGGTTGACAAGTATCCATTAATTGACTCCCTAGACTCGTTTGTTCTCCCACAGAGGAAGCTTGCGATAGAGGAGTGTGTCATTATTGAAAATGATGTTGGGGATAGTAATCAAAGGGACAAATGGTTGGTTGAAAAATTATCTTAAGGAAGAAGGCTTGATGGGTTTCGAAAAATAGGAGGTTGATTTCAACATGGATATTGTGGAAGAAAACGAGGAGTCTGGCACTGTGAAGAAGGAATTTGATGATGTGGTAGCCTTGGAGGAACATGTCAATTGTGGCCCAAAATTTGTTTTCAAATATTGATTGGCTACTATGATGCATGGGTGTCCTAACATTTGAGGCTTGGGTTCAATTTGGTATGGGTATTAGATATTTATAGTTGTATAGACTATAGTATGGCATATGGTATATAGTGGTCAACTTCATTTTGTTCTTGAAATCTTGAGGGGTATATGTTTTTGTTATGTGTTCTACTCCTTTATGTTCTCTGGATTTGGATAGGTTCGTGAATTATTTGTTAATTGAGTATGTTTTGGGGTTGGAGTTTGTTTCTAGGTGGCATCATACTCCTTGGTCCAATGATGATGACTTCTGATTCTAAGCATATGTAAAACTTTTACTTTTATTTTAATACAAATGGGTGCAGCCACATAGCTACTATTAGCTTATCAAAAAAATGAGAAGGAGATGACATGAAAAAAAAAAATGCATTAACCATTTTTAGATGTTTACAATAGTAAACATTATATATTTTTGTGTTGCTTTTCAATTAATTTAATTTTTTCGATTTGAGTTATTTTAATAAAAATATGTGTATTATATTTTGATTTTTATATTTGATCATAGTATGAGCTTTGTCCTTGTACAAATATTTATTTACATAATTATGTAATAGAATTTATTTTTTAAAAAAAAATAGATATTTCTGGTAAAATTTGATTGCTAAAAATAGTTTTAAAGTTTTGATTCAATAATTGAATAGTAATTGAAAACCAGTTCTATTAAACATTAGGAGTAGGATAATGTCATTTGAAGTTAGTTTCTTTAATGGTTGATCAAGTGTTCATTGATTTATAACTCAAGAAATAAACCCATGACACTTGAAATTTTATGTTGCATTGATTCTTCTCGAGGTTTTAAGAAATGCCTTTGAGATGTAGTTTGGAATAATTATTTAATATTAGGGTAGAACACATATAAAATATAATTAAATAAACTTTATAAATGTTTTAATCAATTCTATTATAACCTTAACCTTAATTTATTTCAAAAAAATTAATTAAATAATTATTAATTTAAGTTACTGTAACTAAAATAATCAAACATAATCTAAATTTTATAATTATTAGTTAAATTATAATTAAATTCGAATTATTATAATTATGGTTAGGATTAGAATTAGGATTAGAATTAAGATTAGAGCTAGGGTTAGAATTAGAATTGAGATTAAAAATAGTGTTGGGGTAGAATTAGAATAAAGGTTAGGATTATATTTTAAATTGTAGTTAGAATAGGGTTGATAATTATTGTTAAAATAATATAAACAATGCTCTTCTTAATTGTATTTCAAAATTGTCTTTAGGTTACAATTAGATATAGGTTTAGCATTAAAATAAGGGTTAGGGTTAGAGTTAGAGTTAGAATTAGGGTTACAATTAAAGTTGAGATTAGACTTAAGTAGCATTAGGTTTTTAATTAGGGTTAGGATTATAATTATAGTTATGTTTACAATATCTAGGGTTAGCATTAGAGTTAGAATTAGGATTAAAATTTGAGCTATGCTTAGGGTAAGTTGTTAAAGTTGTGAAATACAACCTCACAGAACCCAGTGAACACTTGTATGCAAATAACCTATCACAACAATGGAAGATTCACAAAAACACAAAGATTGCTTTGAAAACCTAGAGCAAAAGAATGCAATAATGATAATCAGATTGGTTAAGGATTACAAATGGATCAATCCTTATAAAAGGAGATCAAAACCTAAAAACATAAACCCTAAAAGCAATTAATAAGTTATAATGAATTAATTATTAATATTCATAAGTTTAGCTTCCTAAATTTAGCTTAAGTGAAATAGAGAAAAGGTGACTTAATTATTAATTAATTAAGTAAACTAATACCTTTTACACTAACACCCCCCCTTAAGATGAACTTAGGGAGAAGCTAAAAAAACTAAGGACTAGATGCTAGAAAGCTAAAAATGGGTCCCGACAACAAGGCTTGATGAGGTACCCAAGTACAATGAAATCTCTGTAAAGATGGAGAAAAAGGAGAAAAACCTGTGGGAACAAAACTCCTCTCCAAGAAGAGATGAATGCTTAAGTGAAGGACTAAGAAGCCTCCAAACAAGAATGTTCCAAAAGATAGGAACAAAAGATGAGTATGAAGAATCATTGAAGCATGAAGAAGCTGCAAACACTGTCATCGAATGACTGCTATGATGCCGAAATAAGAACCTCCTCTGAAACAAAAGATGATCAGGATCAAGGAGACATGAATCTGCATGAGTGCCCTCAATGACACTACTCGAATCTGAATTAGATGGCAAACACAAGCAAAACATATGGAACTCGAATATACAGATGGCACAAGTACCAAAGTCTGAAGAACTGATCAAATGAAAAAATGGAAGGTCGTCTCAAGAAATAGGAATGCAAGAGTGTCCATATGGTAAGTATTCCATCTCACCGAAATGCATGGGTAACCAGTCGCTGCATCCACCTAGTACATATGAACAGATACTGAATACATAGCTCACTCCAACGCGAAACCAAGGAAGCATTAGCATCAACAGTAGAAACCCTCCCATAATGTTGAAAAGAGAGAGGTACGATAGGTACACTGAATCTGAAAGCCATAATGTAGTGCATGAAGAAGAACCAAGAACATCTGACCGTGCTGACATGAAAGTACAAGCAAATACAAAGGGTGTGCAAACCAAGACACACACGCATGAGAAAGGTATGAAGGAAAACAAAGGAAAACATCAAACCCCCATGGCACTTTATATCATAGTGTGAGTACAATAAGGCACAAAACTGATGTGCAAGATCCCATAATACATGTGCAATACAAAGGCACTTTATCTCAGTGCATTTATAAAATCATAAGTGCTTATAATGAAAGCTCAGAATGTCAAAAAAAGACATAAGACTGGAAATACATGAAGAACAACAAAAAATGAGTCATCCCATGCAAACGAGAAGTTTCCACGATCTCATATGTCCAAGTAATTCACCAGAGTGTGAAAACACAAAAACTAAATAAAATGTACCTGGAGTAAAATCTGGAAAAAGTGCATGGATGGTTGTGAAGAGCTCTGAAACACTGTCCCAATGCCGCTAGAATCGCAAAAAATAGAGAAACAGGTGAAAAGTTATGAGCTCGGGACTAAAAACAACACCTTTGACTTCAAATGGTTGTATAATGCACCAGCTGCAAAAATAGGTGATGAAACCCATAAATTTAGAAAGTAGACAAAACCAGCTTTCCAACGATATCTTGTTTACCAAAAAACGATACCGTATGCCCAAGTTATAGCCAAATGAATAAAAAACCTCTTTTAGGGCACAAAGAGGGCCATGCATAGTTGTCTGTACTGCTAATGCCAGTAGAATATGCCGAAAAGATTTCGTGTTTCCTGAAAAAAATACCTCCCGAAAAAAAATCGCCGAAAAAAATCTTCTTGCCTACAAAAATAAATCCAATGACTAGAAATATGGTGGAGGAGAGCTGGAAATTTTTGCGGGTGGCAAGAAACAAGTTGTGCGTGCCAGAAAGGGCGGATGGCGGGGGGCCCGAAACAAGGGCGCCAAAAAAATTTGACCGTGCCCCGAATGGCAGTTGCGGAAACCGTGGGCGGAAACCGGAAAAGGTTGTGGTGGTGCCGAAAACCGTGGGCGTCGAAGGTGTTCATGCTAGCGGCTGTCGAGGGAAGGACCACTAGCGGTACCTTCCGGTACCCCATGGCCTGCGCAAGTACTAACAGCCCTACGTAGTGCAAGTACTGTCAGTACCCTTCGCAGGGCCTTAATGACTTTCTTTTTTTTTTTGTTTTTTTTTTAAACTTTTTTACATTGTTGCTTTTTTAAAAACAATTTTTTTTTTTGGAAAAGAATAAACCAAAAAAAATAATACCCAATTTTTTTCGAAGTGCATGCACAGTTTGTACGATTGTATGACCGTATATATATATATATATATATATATATATATATATATATATATATATATATATATATATATATATATATATATATATATATATATATATATATATATATATATATATATATATATATATATATTATTATATTATTATATTATTTCTATTTTTGCTTCAGAGGTCAACGATGCCCAAAGTAGTCGAATTATATATCAAAATTCGTGGAATCGACCTCCTAAGGCCAACCGTGAGGTCCTTTTGGACCCAAATTGCTCCAAAAAATAGGTGTCCCCTGGATTAAAAAAAAGTTGAATCTTCAAACCCTCACAGATCTGACCCCATGAATCAAAAATTGACAAACAAAAGATCAATCTTGACTATTTCCCACGTGCTAGATTCAATGGTGAGGTCCAAATCAACCCAAATTGCACAGAAGACCTGCTATTAGTAGAATCTCCCAATCAAACGAACAGGAAAG
Organism: Cryptomeria japonica; assembly: GCF_030272615.1. Classification (NCBI taxonomy): domain Eukaryota; kingdom Viridiplantae; phylum Streptophyta; class Pinopsida; order Cupressales; family Cupressaceae; genus Cryptomeria; species Cryptomeria japonica. Next base: position 861,347,819 of record NC_081409.1, read on the forward strand.
CCTCAGGTCTGAAGCTCTGATACCATGTTAAAGTTGTGAAATACAACCTCATAGAACCCAGTGAACACCTGTATGCAAATAACCTGTCACAACAATGGAAGATTCATACAACACAAAGATTGCTTTGAAAACCTAGAGCAAAAGAATTCAATAATGAAAATCAGATTGGTTAAGGATTACAAAGGGATCAATCCTTATAAAAGGAGATCAAACCCTAAAAGCAATTAATAATTAATAATGAATTAATTATTAATATTCCTAAGTTTAGCTTCCTAAATTTAGCTTAAGTGAAATAGAGAAAAGGTGACTTAATTATTAAATCAATATGATTTAATTAATTAAGTAAATGAATACCTTTTACTCTAACATAAGTTATATAGATAGGGTTAGAATTAAAATTAGGGTTATAATTATGGTTATGGTGAGGGCTAGGGTTAGAATTAGGATTAGAGCGAGGGATAGAATTTAGGTTACACTTATGGTTATGGTTGTGGTTAGAATTAGGGTTAGTGTTAGGATTGGAGTTAAAATAAAATAAAAATACTTCTCCAAATAAAATATTTATACATAATTAATATATATTATTTCAAAAGATATCATTTTTGAAATTTTTTATTTGCTTAAGATTTATATAATTTTACTTAAAATTATGTTAAAAATATATATTTTATATGTTGAAGAGTTATTACTCTAAACACATTAGATCTCAATTGTGCTATTCATAGTTGCACCTAGAATGAATCGAACTTGGGTTAAGGTTAAACTAATAACTATAATCTTCACCGCCCCATTAACATTGGGATAGATTACGTCTGGAAGTTTATTGATCTTAAACTAGTAATAGCATGGACCTTTAAATCACTATTTCATGCCATCTCATATTTCAACTAGATAACCCATTCATTACCTACCTTTAAATTGGTAAGTATTTTTATTACAATACTACAAAAGCAAGTACTTGTCACTAGTGACACATGTTAAATATATAAAGGATTAATATAATATTATATATTTATAAAGTAATACTATAAATTAATATATTTTAGCAATACTAATTTAATATTGTGTGCAGGAAAAGTGGTTTGTAGAAATGTAAAATTCGGTTTCAAAAAGGTCCACACACCAATGGGACTCTTGGTGCAAGTTATGGAGCTATATTGAAATAGCTCAACTTCCCAAGGGATGTTCCATTGTTCTCTATCTCATAGGATCCCTCAAGTCAATGCCTTTTCTCTCAGATCACTGAGCAAAGTGACTTAGGAATGACAACTCCAAGAATGAGGGATGTTTGATTAATTTATCATGAATGCATTCCTAGATGTGTATGATATTGAAACTAGCATGAATATGATGTTATGATAAAGATGTCTAATCTTATCCTAACAATATATACTAGTCTAAAATGGATATGCTATGATATTTAAATTTACTTCTAAATGCTATTAAGATGATTTTTATCAAAAAGAGGCTAAATGCTTAATAAAATGACTATAGATTAGATGCATGAAACTTGGATATCTGAAAATGAGAGAATGAGAGCTCTATTTATAGAAAAAATAGGGCAATGGATGGTCAAGATTGGATAATCTTAACAAGGGCCAGGATTGAAAGTTATCAATCCATGTTTACAATTCTCACCAATGAAATGGTGACAGTTGTCAACAAGAGACTGCTTGAGAGGAGATGTAAGAAGCATTAAATGCTTGAGAAGACATGATGGTTACCTTAGGAGGTAAGGGTTAAGGTTAGGTTAAGGTTATCCATTGGATAAAGCTTTTACCCAAGGGGCAAACTCTTGTGCAAGGGTTAAAGGGATAACCAAGGGTAAAGCCATGAGTGCTTGATGAGACCCTTGGGTTAGATGAAGGTTGAGTTAGGCAAAAAGTCTCTAACCATGACAAAAGGGTTAGTTAACCATTAATGGTTTGGAAGACTTTGGAGACAAATTTGTAAGAGTCCTTCCAAATTTGGGGGAACTCAACAAGTTAGCTTGTTGAAGACATAAAGGCTTTAATGCTTTTGGAAGACTTTCCTCCAAATTTGAGAAGTGACATCCTCAAATTTAGGGAAAGGGGATGATTGAAGGGATTAGGTTAATTGATTAGGATTAGATGGGTTCTAGAAGAATGCTTTAGGAGGCAAGTGGGAGATGTAGGATTTTGCAAGTGGATGGAGGGGAATTTTAATTAAAATAAATTACTTTATTTCAACAAAATAGATGCAACTTGCATAAATACAAGTGGGGAATTTAAATAAATAAATTAGATTTATTTACTTGCAAGGATCAATTTAATTAAATGTAAATTTAATTAAAAAGGGAGAAAGGGGAATTAATTAAATAAAGTGATTTATTTAATCAAAGGTTATGAAAGGCTTAGGTGAACTTAATTAAATAAATTAAGTAATTCATTTAATTAAAATAGAAGAATGAGGTTAAAATGAATATTAAATATTCACTTAGGAAAGTGGTCATTTTTATACGTCTACATTTTGCCCCTCTTTGAAGTGACATGTGTGCACATGTTGATTCAAAGAAAAATTTGTCGGATATGCTATCAAAATTTGATCGATATGATTTCGTGTGTCGAGATGTCGATATGATGCCCCAAATTTGATGAATGATATTAATGATGCCCCCTCGAGAGATGAATCAAGGATTTGGAAATTTTTGTTGATTTGATGAGCGTTTTTAATTAATTGCATTTTAAAAATTTTGACTGTGTCGAATGCGTTTGAATTGATTCATCTCCCAAAAATGATGTTGATAAGGTTAAAAGTGAGAAAAATGAGGAAAATACATGCCCCACTTACTAACCTTGTTGACTTTTGCCCTATAAAAAGGTGAAAAGTGATTTTATTCTTATCATTTGCACATTTGTCTCCTTGTGATTGTGACACCTTAGCTCTGACAAAAATGTCGATTCCCTATGCTTCACACCGATTTGAGCGCGTTCGTCGATATCGGAGGCCTGTTGCGTACGACCCACTTGTAAGTCATCTAATTTTTGCCACGTTTTGAATTGATTTTGGTTTTTTTAATCACGTTGTTCATTTTTTAGTTGAAAATTTGTCGTTTTAGCGCATACAATAGGAACAATAGCACATAGGGTTAACCTAGCTAGGTTAGTGTTTAGGTTGCATTCTACAGCGCGTCGACAGGTTAGGGTAGCGGGTAGGATTTTTTAGCACATAGGGTTGACAAGTCAGCACACAGGGTAGATAGAGTAGCACGTCGGGTAGATTAGCACTTTGGGTGAGCAGGGTAGTGCAATGGCAAAATCAGTTAGCACATTGAGGATTTTAGCGCGTAGAGTAAAGTTTCTAGCGCATTGGTGAAGAAAGATAGCGCATAGTTTCCAGCTTAGCGCATGGGAGGTCTGTTTTGGCGTGTGGGGTAAAAAATGGGTAGAAAAGTCTTGGAAGAATACGTCGCAGGAGGAAATAGATGAGGTAGATGGCTTAGGGGTGGATAGGTGCCTATTGAGTGTTTCAAGATGAGTTATGAGCCAATGTTTTGCCTATTGTGATGATGTCTGAGTCTTGATATGATGAGTTGGAGTCTATTGAAATTGCTTTCGTTATGAAGTGCCAAGCTGATTAATTGTTTTGATGAGGATCCTGATTTTCTTTTGATGTGGATCTATGATTTTTGCCTTGCGATATGAATTTGATGTCTGATATGAGTTCTGATTCTTGATTTCTGATATGATTCCCGATGTGATGCTTGCATTATGGATTTTGGATTGCTTGCATTATGGATCTTTGATATGATATCTCGATATGAGTCAATTTGTCGATATGGGTCTTTGATGTTCGATATGGTGCTTGGATTTTTGATATGGGTCTTTGATTTTTGATATGGTGCTTTGATTTTTGATATGGTGCTTGGATTTTCGATATGGGTCTTTGATTTTTGATATGGGTCGTTGATTTTCAATATGGGTCTTTGATTTTCGATATGGGTCATTTATTTTCGATATGGGTCTTGATTTGATGCTTCGTTGTTTCAAGTTGATTTTGTTTTCATTGGATATGTCAGATAGATGTGGGAACTGATGATGGACACTTGTTGTTTTGTAGGCACAACTTCATGTACTTCAGTCACGAGAGTGATTTTCGTGACTATGGTCATTGATTCTGCGATTATCACAGGCTGATAGGGATGTGATTGAGAGATGTGGTTTATTGTCCTTACTAGACATGCCTCGGTATATCATTAACCGGGGTTTGTTGATAGCTTTGGCGGAGAGGTGGCATAGTGACACAAACACCTTCCATTTGGCTACTGGCGAGATAACAGTCACACCTGAGGAATGTTATTGCATTCTGCGGATTCCGATTGTGGGGGCCTTGTTGCCATATGAGAAGACTGAGAAGGGTGGGACAGAGGCTCTCCATTGCATCTTCCAGGATGATTAGATTTGTAGATATGAGATCCCATGGTAGGAGTTTGTGGATCTAGATTATGCTCCCTTGCCTTTGGTACTAGCAGGTTTCATTGGTGGATTTTTGTGTCCCGACCGTAGGTCAAAGGGACTAGTTGTGGGATGGGGATTAGTTTTGGAGGATATGGTTACACAAGGACGTAGGTTTGCATGGGGTTCCTGTATGTTAGCCCACCTTTACAGAGAGCTTCACTAGGTGGTATATCTAGGATATGATAGTTTGTTAGCAGGGGTGACATTACTACAGGTGTGGGCCTGGAAGCACATTCTTGTGTCGAGACCACTTGCAGATAGGGATAGGCCATTTGGTCAAGCATATGCGTATGGGTATACAAGTATAGTTGTCCAGCGTAAGCTGGGCAAATTAGAGTACTAGCGAAGAGCATTGGATGATATTGATACGGTCATTTGGAGACCGTATATGGATTGTGAGGTGTGGGCTGAGGACAGGCTAGAGATGCCCTATGTGTATATGTCTAGATATTTGATCGGGCGGACGCCCTCTATCATTGAGCAATTTTTGCATAGCCATGTGTTGCGGCAGTATGGGAGACAATAGGGGATACCACAGGGAGCGTGTTTATATGCTCGTCAGAGATAGGATGTGCCTGAGTGGGGGCCTGGATAGTGTAGTGGCGGTAGAGGAGTACATGACATTGGCAGGCCAGATCTGGGATTACGGAGCTGGGGTTATTGATGTGGGGATGACAGAGGAGTTCTCTACCTACTTCATGGCACATGCAGTGGCACGAATATCGGATCCAACAGAGATGTTACCTGCTTTTGATGATGATGAGGATGAGCAGCCAGAGAGGCGAGGGGGAGTTAGATAGAGAGATGAGGAGGGAGAGGAGGGAGGAGATGGACGTGGGGATGATGGAGGAGGTGGTGGAGGAGGAGGTGGAGGAGGTGATAGAGGAGGTTTTGGGAGAGATAGAGGACGAGATAGAGGACGAAGAGGGGATGGAGGGAGAGGAGGAGGACTTCTCCTTAGTGTTGGTGGTGTTGGTAGGGTAGGTGTTGTGTTAGCAATGGTGGGGGGTATAGAGGATGTTAGGCGAATCACCCAGAGGAGGAGATCAGATGTTCTACCTCCACTAGCACCTCAGACAGGGACAGGTATGGGTGGGACCATGACACAAGTACTCATTCAGATTAGGGTACCCACCCATCGACAAGACTCACATATTAGATCCCTACAGGTCACAGTGCAACAGCTACAGGCACAGGTGCTAGCACAATAGCACCAGATTACATAGATTACGACATAGTGGGATACAGAGAGAGAGCATTGGGGCTGGGCAAAGGAGCTTGTGGAGAGAGACATGTGGTGCCCCGATGCAGGACACACTGAGGGAGATATGGTACATGACCAAGGAGGTCGAGTACTATAGGCAGTTATATGAGGAGCTAGTCCCTAGAGAGCACAGAGCTCCTAGCTATGCAGCTAGTCGATTTGCTCAGAGTCAGACAGGAATAGAGAGAAGAGGTGTTACAGGGCCTTCTTGACGTGATCCACCTGGGGGAGATCCAAGCATTGGGACATCTGCTATGAGACTGTCAGCCTCAGGAGATAGTCATACCTAAGAGACTTGTCTCTATTGTATTTTGATCATTTTGTATTTTGACAGACATGATACCCCTTGTACATTTCGACCATATATATATATATATGGCATTTATTTCTCTGATTCACATGTGATGTGTTATGGATGATGATTTATGATATGCATTGATATGATGTTGCTATGATGATGATGTAATGCTTAGATAGTAATGCTTTTGATTTTGATTATGATGTATGAGCTATGATGATGAAAATATGATGATGCTTTGTTTATCTTGATTTCGTTGATGTATGATATGATAATGATGTGAGATGTATCTTGAAAATGAGATGTATGATAATGATAATGATAATGATAATGGTAATGGTAATGGTAATGATAATGATAATGATAATGATAATTATAATGATAATGATAATGATAATGATAATTGTAGACATATAAAAATGACCATATTCCTAAATGAATATTTTATGTTCATTCCTCTATTTAGTTAAATCTAATTTAATTAAATTACCTACATTCTTCTATTTTATTAAGTAAATTATTCAATTTACTTAGTTAAATTCACTTATGTCATTTAATTGAATAAATCATTTTATTCAATTAAACCCCTTCTCTCTACTTTTAATTAAATTTATATTTAATTAATAGTTTACCCCAAATTGAATAAATCTAATTTATTAAAATACCCAAATTACAACTAAATTGAAATAAAACATTTCATTTTATTTAAATCCTTTTATTCCTCATCCACTTGCAAAATCCTACATCTCCCACTTGCCTCCTAAACCCCCTTCTAGACTCTTCTAATCACTTCTAAATTAACCTAACCCATCTCCTAAATATTGTCACATCCCTAAGCAAGGGGAAGTCACTTCTCAAACCCTCAAAGTCTTTGGAAACCATTAAAAGCTTCAACAACTTAACTTTGAAAGTCTTCCAAACCATTAATGATTAACTCAACCCTCCAACATGATTAGAGACTTTCTCTAAACTTAACCCACATCTAACCCAGGGGTCTCATCAAGCATTCATTGCTTTGACCATGGTTATCTCTTTAACCCTTGCACAAGAGTTTATCCTTTGGGTAAAAGCTTTATCCAATGGATAATCTTAACCTAACCTTAACCCTTACCCCCTAGGGTAACCATGAGGTCTTCTCAAGCATTTAATGCTTCCTACCTCTCCTCTCAACTGGTCTTATGTTGACAATTGTCACCATTTCATTGGTGAAAATTGTAAACATGGATTGCCAACTTTCAAACTTGACCCTTGATTAACTCTTTTAATCATGGCCATCCATTGCCCTATTTTCACTATAAATAGATCTCTCCTTCCTCCATTTTAAGGATCCATGCAAGATTTAGTATCTCATTTATGCTCAATTTTATCAACACATTTAGCCTCTTTTGTTTTAGGAAATAGTCTAAATAAGCATTTTTAGAGTATTTTCTTTATCATTATCTTAAAACATCAACTAGTATATCATGTTAGGATAGTGTTTCTACTAATCTTGTCATCTTATAATCTAGTTTGTTGCATTTGTAGAATCATGCATAGTTTAGGATGCATTTCCATAACTAAATCAATCTAAAGCATCCCTCGTTCTTGCATTAGCCATCCCTAAGTCACTTTGTTCAGTGATCTGAGAGCAAAGACATTGGCTTGAGGGACCTTGTGAGATAGAGAACCATGGAACCAACCATGGGAAGTTGAGTTATCCTTCATAGCTCCATAACTTGCACCAAGAAGTCCTGTGGGTGTGTGAGCAAGCCTCTTTGAGACCACTTTTTCACATTTTGAGTTTCATAGACCCGCTTTTTCCGCACACATTTTTGGCGCCCACCGTGGGGCTCTACCCCATTAATCAAATCAGTTTTAAAAAATAATCACTTTTGCAAGTACACGGGAAACAAGAATCAGTGCATGGGGAACATCCCTTAGCGCATCCAGTTAACATTCTAGCGCATCGTGCTCATTGTTTAGTGCGTCATGTCTATTCTATAGCGCGTGAAGTCTTTATCTTAGCACATCATTCCCACTAATATTTCCTGTAGGTCTCGGTGCAAGAGGAAAACAGAGCGGCGCATCCAGAAAACAGAGTAGCGCATCTAAAACATAGTTTAGCGCGTCAGGACTATTCGATAGCACATCCGAATTATATCGTAGTGTGTGCAATCCTTTCTGTAGCGCATCGTAGACAGAGACAAAAACTAAAAACTGTAACCAAATGTAAAAAAATTAGACTTGTTGAAGTCCACAGATTGTCTAACAATTTTGCTTGTTATTTTGCAGGGTTCTAACGAATTTCTTGCAGATAGGAGCTTAATTATAGGATCATTAATTAGTTTAGGTTTTTACTAACTTAGTCAAGTTAGTTAAGATATAAACTTATTTTGATTCTTATTAAAATTGAGCTCTTTTGTTTGGGCTTTAAAACGAACCACAAACAACAATCTTTTCTTGCTTTTCTAGGAGAAAAATTCTCAATTTGGACTCTAAAAAGAACAACACAAATTTTCATTTTTGCAAAATCAAAGGGCTTAAAAAGAATTTCACCATCTTTTGGTGTATAAAAGGATCCATTTTAGGATTTAGCAAAGTAAAGAATCACAAAAAAGTCCAAAGGTCATTTGCAACCAAAGAGGGAAGATCTTCCCCTTTGGATCAATTTATTTTGTTGACCAACAATCGATTTATTTTGTTGACGAAACGTCGGTTTTACTTTGTTGATCCTTTCTTTTCAAATAGATCAGAAAATCATTGCCATGAAAGGTTGAAATAAACACCACATTTTTGTGGAGCAACATCTCCATATAGATCTTAGAAAATCATTGACTTAAAAGGTAAAAAGAACCTTATTTGCCTTGTCTTGAAAGTAGAAGGTATATGCTCTCCCCTTAATTGGATGATCAAAAAGCTAGACTACTCTTACGCTTTCAGTCAAACAACATTTAAATCCTTTAACAGGCCTACCTTCCCGAGGGGTTGAAAAACTCTTAAAGCCATTTATGGTCGGTGTGAAGGGAATGACCTAAGTGGGGAACGACTTTGTTGCCAAGAGTTCCAACCCACTATAATCAAAAGTGGAGGTTGATGAAAGTCCCTTCAACGGTTTTTCTCAACGATTAGCCTTCCCCAAGTATCCTTGAGATACGTAAAGCCTTTTTTCTAAAGGTTGGGAAGCCTCCCAAGGGAGTTTATCACTGAAGACCGAACAGGAAGCTTGATTACGAACCATAGTATAGAAACTTTAAGCCGAGTCAATAACCAGACATTTGCAATATCATGGTGCAAGGGTGGGGAAGAATTTACCCCCAAGATCACTCACCATATATCTCCCAAGATAACTACTCAATTGTGAAGCAATTCACTTTGAGTTAATTTCTGGCAAAAGGCAAAAAAAGGGCGCCCCCTAGGGGGTGACACGACTGTTTGAGCTGATAGAGTATCGAGACTAGTGGGCTATGATATTGCTTATGACCTTTGAATAAAGAGTCTTTTTGAAGTGTATTCTTTGTATTTGAAACCTGTTAAAAACATTGGGGATTTGAACACATCCTCGCAGAACATACACTTATTGTTTAGATTAAGCAAAAATGGTTGTCTCTTTGGTGTTGTGTTTTCATTTGTTATCTCAGAAAATCATCTATCAATACTGAAAACTCAAAACAAACTTCCAAAATTGCAGAAAACAACCAAGTCAATATTTTCAAGGCAGTTTTAGCGCGTAAGAGCAACTTCTTAGCGCATAGGAACCATCTTTTAGGGCATTAAACGTTCTCTTTAGTGCATCAGGTCTTAACAGTGACACTTCATCAAAAATCTAAAATCAACAGTAGCAGTTAGTGCATTCTGAAAATAGTGTAGCGCATGGAAGCATCAACTTAGCACGTTGAAGTCAACCTTTAGCACATAAAGTTGAACTGTTAGCGCGTAGAAGGCCCATATTAGCGCATGACCTTCTGAATAGAAGCTGAAACAAAGTTAAACAGTATAAATCAGTTAGTGCATAGAAGGGGGCAGCATAGCGCGTAGGGTCTTTTCATTAGCGCATTGAGAACTTTCTATAGCACATCGCGTCTCTATTTTAGCGTGTGACAGAAACCAAAAAACAGGGGGCAAAACAGAGGTAAATTTGGAAAATTTTGAAAACATTTTCAGAAACCTCCTTTCATCAGCCTGAGCTTCGTCAAAACAGAATACCAAAAACAGAGTATCAAAAGCTATTTCCAAAGCAAGTTTCCCATCAAACAAAAGTTGTCTAGCATCTAAAATTAGTCGCATGATAAACACATCTATCCTATCAAAATCAGGAAGCATCATCACAAGTGGCAAATAGGTCCTTTTTATCTCACGAATTTTTATCCCAAAACACACTTATTTAAAAACTCCAAGTTGTCAAATTGAGTTTCCATATCGAGAAAGATCTATTCCATATCATTTGACGCACTTTGTCGTGAGGGGGCATCTAAACCTTCACTTTGATAAAGTAAAACTTAAGTTTCCAAAACAAGATAAACTGAATCCAAATCAACTCAAAGGAGACCATTGATAGCTTGTGCATGACTAATCCTCATATTCTGAGAAGAAAGAATATTTATCGTAACACTAAGTTGAAGAAACAACAACCAAGTTCTTCGAAGCTTGCCAAAAGAAATAAATTTTTATACATCAATCGTCAACTCTTCGTATCACATTGAACATTCTTTTGTCATGTACAATTATATATTCAGAACAAATCAAACGAATTTGACAAGGAACCTTTGAAGACTAGAGCATTTTGTCAAAAATCTGCATTCAGTCAACAACTAAATCGTGGAGGAAAGATCATCCAACATTCTTTCCCGACGAGTGCATCACTTACAACATCCCCCGATTTGAACTACAAACCCTTGAACAGAACATTGAAGAAGAGTTCATTCCTTTTGTCACAAAAAACTTCTACTAGATGCCTGTTGTTACTCACTCTCAACAAAACAAACAAAGCGAAATGCAATCAGAATCCAGTATGAATCGAAGATTATCAAATCTTTTCGAGCATCTGAATCTAGAGGACGCCGAAATTTCTAAAGAACTTCTTCAAGAATGTCAAGAAAGTGCTTCATTTCAAAAACTTGTGGAAAGACTCATGGAAAATGACAAAGAAAAATACCTACTCATGCTCACAAGCAAAGGGGTTAAACTTCCTGAAGACTTTGACACATACATGTTTAGAACAAAATCTCAACATTACGAATATCAAGAATGACAATGTGAAGCACATGACTCGGAGCAAGATATCCCTGAACAAAACATGCCTGAACAAAATACACTAGGTGAAAACATCCTTGAACAACACATCCCCGAGAAAAACATGTTGTTCCATACACCATTTCAACCTAGAACTAATGCAAGGGAAGAACTCTTCCCTTGGCAAAATAATGCACCTTTGATTGCCCTTACTCAACAAATGCAAATGTTACAAAGACAAATGCAAGACATACAACAAGGGACAACACTAAGGTATTCAATAAATGAAATTTGTCCTTATCCATTTGACAGAAGATTGAACATGGTGCCTTTTCCTCCAAATTTAGACATTCCCAAATTTGACAAATATGATGGGAAGAGCGATCTCCGTGATCATGTTCGAGAATTCTGCACAATGAGTCTTGAATTCACTCATGATGATACCTATTTGATGAGGTTATTCCCAAGAAGCTTGGGAGGACGAACAATGGAATGGCTATCCAAAATCACGCCACCTGTTAGATCATTTGATGAATTAGTTAACAAATTCATAACTCAATATTCCTATAACATTTAACATGTTATCACTATGCTAGATGTCTGTAATACCAACCAGAAAAACAATGAGACATTCATGGTATTCCTCCAACGTTGGCAACGTATGGTTTCAAGATATCCTCATGATGTGCCCGAAAAGGAAAAGATGGAGATTTTCATCGACAACTTGAATAGTGAGATGAGTTACATACTCAAGCTCCAATGTAAACCATCTTTCGCCAAATTGATCGAAAATGGCATCCAAGTAGAAGAGGCATGTATCAAGAAAGGAACATTGAAGTTCTTCAAAGAAGGAACAAGTTCATCCAATTACAACAATCAAAACAATAACAAATTAGACAAATCCAGATTCTGGACCAGAAATAAAAACAATGGAAATGATGGAGGAAATGAATCAAATGATCCAAAATCCAAGCAGCCTGTGCTTGCATTATCAGGTAATCCTCAAGCTACAAAGAATCCCAAAGGTACTAACCCAGACACTAACACTTATGCATCGAATACCAATCAAGATCGACTTAACGTAAACAACACCAACAATGCTCAAAACAATCACACAAATTGAGGACCTAATAACAATTCACAAGGTAATACCAACAATTTTCAAAAACGTGTCTACACACCACTGGGACAATCAGAGTCAGCATTCAGAGAACTCCTGGCCAACAAAATTATCTCTTTACCAACAATCAACAACTATGAGCCACAAATCAAACCACCTTGGTGGAATGACTCGCACTTTTGTGATTTTCATCGCAACAAAGGTCATCAAACAAATGATTGCATGAGACTGAAAAACATTTTTCAAGACATGATTGATCGAGGTGATTTAACGGTGGATGGTCTCAAGACAAATGGTGACCATGGAGCCTTTAAGAATCCTCTTCCAAACTACAACAAGGATGGAGCTTCAACCTTGAATGATAAACGTGGAGGTCGTATCAATCACATCTACAATAACACCATCAATCATATATCAACTGAGGACAATCAAGTCAATGTCATCACAATCCAAGATCAATGTGATCATGAATCTGTCAACGTAACAACCAAAGCTCAAAAATATGTCTTAAAGGGACATATGTCAACAACAAACACTGTACCCAAAATTCAATATGATCTAGTTAGCCAACTGCACAAAAGTCCTGCTCAAATATCTATACTGGAGTTGTTGAAACTTTCACCAAAACACAAAGACATGTTAGAGAAAGCGCTATTAGAAACGAATGTACCTCAAGATCTAGACGCTGACAAATTCCAAGCCATGGTCACTCATATGACAGGGCCTCATAATCTCGCTTTTTTCTGAGCATGATAATATCTCGTTGAGTCATCCACATAATACTCCTCTCCATATTGAGGTCATAGTCTATAAACACTGAGTAAAACGATTATTAATAGATGGAGGAGCTGGACTTAATATATGTACCTTAAAACTTATCTGTGCATTAGGCTTCTTGGAGGAGTCTATTGATCCACGCAAGAAGATCACTATAAAGGCATATGATGATGAGGAAAGATCATCTAAAGGAACCGTGATGTTGCCTATTCAGGTAGGACCGATACAAAGAGATACTATGTGCCAGGTCTTAGACATAGACCTCACATACAATATCTTATTAGGTCGACCCTGGATACATGAAATGCAAGCGGTGCCTTCTACGTATCACCAGTGTGTCAAATTCCCCTATAACAGGCAGGAGGTTTCTATATCTATTGATCACAATCCATTTCAACCTTGTAATGCAATGGGGGTAGCCCAGGACAGTTTGGTTCCACATAATAGAGAGAAACAAAATTCCTCAGCACCAGATCTTCAACAAGAGAAGTCTAAATCATTACCTAGAGATTTCAAGAAGAAAATGAAAATCAAAGAACAAGGCATGGGGGAATACTCTTTGGAACCCATGTGTTTGACTAACTTACCCACATCACCTAGATCTCATGGATTACCTACAACATCAACACATCAAGCAACTCAGCCCATCACCAAGTTTGATGGCACATTCATTCAACTCGGCACTTTAGCACATGAATCCGAGGAAAAGGATATCCTCAGTTGGCTATACAAAGATGAGGAAGAAGATAGAGCAGCTACTGTGGAAGTAGCTATACCCACACACCTATATGGAAAAGACTACTTAATCATGAAGCAAATGGGATACAATGGCAAAGGACCTATTGGTAAGCGTCAGGAAGGTGTCACAGAACCATTGGATCCTCCTTCACAATTTAGTAAAGACAAAAAGGGATTGGGCTTTGAACTCATTCTACTACCAAAGAAGATACCACGCAAATATCAAAAACCTCAGTGGAAAGCAAAGAAGAAGTACAAAGAAGAATCCTGGCAAGAAACACTATTTGAGTCAGCAGAGACAATCCGTAAGGAACGTGAGCATCAAGAAAGGAAGCAAGATCAAGGGGAGTCCATCATCCACAAGAAGACAACATCTACAGAAGTCAATCATATTCAAGAACAAATATCCAACAAAGTAGTATCATCTCCTGATAACATCATTCCTCCCCAAGGAGGGACAATATATGAACAAATACAAAAGGTCGAAGTAGGATCTGACACAGAATCAGAGAAAACTATCAAACTTGTCTCAATCATCAAAGACCTATTTTCGCCATTCAACATACCTGTTCACAACACTGTAAGGATCTGGGATAAAACCTCAGAGAATGATTCCAATGAATATGAATGGGGTAGCTGCTCAAATGCTACTGAAGATACCGCTGAAAATACTAGTTCTATATCCCTTTCTCAAGAAGAACATAGCACAGAAATAAGACTACTTGAATTTGGACCACAGAATATCTATGACGCTAAGGAAAACGAGCTACGTCATTATGAACAAGTCTATACGGAAGATGATACCATCGAAGACCTCGACGGAGTCCTTGACTTCTTTAAAACCCAAACCAATCACAATGAAACCTTTATCCTGACACTTACAACAACAGAACTTAATCGGCCAAATGATTCCTTACCACTTGTCTTTCCGGACCTCATAGACTGGGACGAACCTGAAATTCATGATATACCAATTTTCCCGAATGATGAATCCATTATCCATTACTTATGTTCTGTTAACCCCGAAACATACTCTACCAGTCAACAAAGTAACAATGTCTGTAACCAAGGGAGTGCCAAGTCTCTCAGTCACAAAAATAAACCAAATAAGGGATCTATTGCTGAAAACCAGTCAATGGCAGCTATGGATCACAAAAAAGTAAAAATAAAGGACGCATCTGAGGGTGAAAACTTTTTTAAGGCACCTAAAGATGGGAGACTTGACACTCTTCCTGAACATTATCATGAGCGATCACCCCTATTGATTGAGCCCACTCAATGAATCAACATTGGTACTACAGAAGCAGCCAAAAACATACACCTGGCAGCTTCTCTAACAGAGGAAGAAAGATCATAATTTATAAAAAAAATTAAAGAAAAGAAAATCAACTTTGCTTGGTCATATGCAGATATGCCTGGAATTGATCCATAATTAATCATGCATCACTTGTCCATTACTCCAGGAGCTAAGCCAATTAAACAAAAACTGTAAAAGATGAATCCACATGTGGCACTCATGGTCAAAGCTGAACTAAAGAAACTATTAGATGTCGGATTTATCCGACCCATCGACTATGCAGAATGGATTTCCAACATCGTACCAGTATCAAAACCAGACGACAATATCAAAATATGTATTGACTTCAGAGATGTCAACAAAGCTTGTCCAAAGGACAACTTTCCTTTGCCCAGTATCGACATAATTGTAGACCTCACAGCAGGCCATGCAATGCTCTCACTAATAGACGGTTTTTCAGGCTATAATCAAATAAAGATAGCCTCGAAAGATCAAGATAGAACAGTGTTTACCTATCCTTGGGGAACGTACTGTTGGAATGTCATGCCTTTTGGCTTAAAGAATGCAGGAGCTACTTATCAACGAGCAATGACAACAATCTTTCATGACATGATGCATATCTTCATGGAAGACTATGTGGATGATTTACTAGCTAAATCCTTCACCAGAGCCGAACACCTCACCATCTTTGAAAAGATTTTTGATCGATTGAAGAAATTCCAAGTCAGGCTCAACCCTAAGAAGTGTGTCTTCGGGGTTACATCAGGCAAGTTACTAAGCTACATAGTTTCAGCTAAGGGTATTGAAGTGGATCTCGCAAAGGTACAAGCCATCATGGAAATGCCACCACCAAAGAATATCAGCCAACTCAGATCTCTACAAGGACGACTCCAATCAATCAAGTGATTCATCGCTTATCTAGCAAATAAAAGTCTACCATTCAATCATCTGCTACATAAAAATGTACCATTCAGATGGGAAACCAAATGTGTAGAATCTTTCTATCAAATCAAATAGTACCTAATGAACCCACCAGTCCTAGTACCACCAATAGCAGGAAAGCCACTAATTCTATACTTTTCAACAACAGATATATCACTGGGGGCACTGTTAGCACAAAAAGATCAACAAGGCAAGGAACAAGCAGTATACTACATCAGTAGGACATTGAATGGCTATGAGCTCAATTACACATTTATTGAGAAAGCCTGTTTAGCTGTGGTCTTCGCCTCTCAAAAATTCTGCCACTACATGCTAGCTCACACAATTAAGCTAGTCACAAAAATTGATCCTCTTAAATATTTACTCAGCAAAGCCGCTCTTACAGGCCGATTGGCTAAATGGGTCATTATTCTCAGTGAATTTGATATCCACTACGCGGAGCGAAGAGCTATCAAGGGACAAGTAATAGAAAATCAACTAGTAGAAGCACCGCTACCTGGTAAACAACCAATGGAGATCGAATTTCTAGACAGGGATGTTCTTGCTATCTCTACAAACAATGGACCCTATACTTTGATGGATCATTTACCCAACACAGCTCAGGTGCCGACATTTTATTTATCACTCCAAAAGGACACACCATACCAAGATCCTATAGACTTATGTTTCCGTGCACAAATAACATTGCTAAGTATGAAGCACTGGTCGCAGGAATCAAGATAGCCGTAGAATGGAAAATCATAGAACTAAAGGTCTATGGAGATTCACAATTGGTTATCAATCAAATCAATGATGACTATCAGACAAAAGATGACAAGTTGCTACCCTACAAAAGAATGGTGGATGACTTCAAACAATACTTTGTACACATCAGCTTCGCGCAAATACCAAGGTTGGACAATAGAGCAGCTGATGCAATGGCTACTATCGCTTCACTACTGCAAATTCCAGAACAACAGTCTCGTTATGAATTTCTGGTAGAGCAATTGTTTTCCCCAGCCTATGACAATTCCGCATCCCAGGTCATCTATGCCTTAACTAGTTCAGACTCCCCCTTATATGGAATGATATATGAGTATCTTAATATCAATATCCTACCCATTGACTTGTCCCGAAACCAAAAATGTAACTTTATCCGACAAGCTGCCCGTTATACCGTTACTGCTGATACTTTGTACCATCGAGGTCTAGATGGCACTCTTCTTCGTTGCCTTGATCACAATGAATCTGACTCCGCTTTACACGAGCTTCACGAGGGTATATGTGGCACACATTCCAATGGTACTACTCTTGCTAAAAAGCTTCTAAGAATGGGATATTACTAGCCTACAATGGAAAAATATTCTTATCACTTTGCAAAAAAGTGTCCTAAATGCCAAATCCATGGCAATCTTATACATGCACCAGCACAGGAACTACAACCATTCACAACATCCTAACCCTTTTGTCAGTGGGGACTAGACTTAGTCGACAAAATTCATCCTTCATCGTCAAATGGGCACTAGTTTATTATCACTGCAATAGAGTACTTTACCAAGTGGATTGAAGTAGTCCCCATGACCACAGTGACTGGGAAACAAATTGCCTCTTTTATCCTTAATTATCTGATCTGTAGATATGGCATTCCAAGTTCCATCATCATAGACAATGGGCGACCTTTCAAAAATCAAGATGTGAGAGAACTATGTGAACGATTTAAAATCCAACATCGTTTCTCTACACCATACTATCCACAGGGAAATGGTCAGGCAGAAGCATCCAACAAAACGATATTAAATTTTTTAAAGAAGACAGTCAATGATGTAGGCAAAGATTGGCATGTACAACTCAATCCAACACTTTGGGCATATAGAACTAGCATCCACAAACCGACAGGAGCTACGCTATATTCATTGGTGTATGGATCAGAAGCAATTTTACCCCTGGAGGTAGAAATTCTGTCTCTCAGAGTCTCTTTGAAAGGCTTAATCCTAAATGAAGAATATCGAGTTAATCGACTGCAAGAACTTGAACTTCTAGATGAAAGATGCCAACACCAACAGGAGCTACGCCATATTCATTGGTGTATGGATCAGAAGCAATTTTACCCCTGGAGGTAGAAATTTCGTCTCTCAGAGTCTCTTTGAAAGGCTCAATCCCAAATGAAGAATATCGAGTTAACCGACTGCAAGAACTTGAAATTCTAGATGAAAGACACCAACGTGCCTACACTCATCTCAAAGCATGTCAGCAACACATGTGCAGAAGCTACAACCACAAGGTCATCCCTAGAAACTTCAAAATAGGTGATCTAGTACTCAAAGAAAATCTTAGAAATCAATAGGATCGGGAAAAGAAAGGGAAGTTTGAACCTAATTGGTTGGGTCCATATGTCATCATCTTAGCCTATGGATCAGGCACCTATCAACTAACTACCTTAGAAGGAGATGTGCTCGACGAACCCACCAACAACATCCATTTGAAGAAATACTACACTTGAGCAGTCTAAATGCACGGAAAAAGTAAAAATACAAAAAAATCGAAAAATTAGAAAAAACAAAGAAAAAGATGCAATAAAAACAAATGGTGAAAACTTGGCAAATAGGCGCTATTGTGAGAGGACAACTTCTCCATCTATTCTTATCAAACTTTTATATCCATATATCCAAGTACTATTGGCCATTGACCAACACCTTTATCAAACTAGGCATTATCCAGGACATACTTAGCGTAGTCACTGTCCTTGTTTATCACAAATCATTTCATCATAGCCCACCATGGCTTGGTAATCACTGTACATATCCACATTAAGGCAATACATTTAGCTAGGGGCAACATCGATCTGCATCCTGTCCTATCAACATATCACGCATTGCAGCAGACTAGGCAAATCATGTCAAAACCAAAATTCAACAAAACATGAGGAGAATCAAACACGGCTACATTTAACGGATTCACAGCACATGATGGATGATTTTATGAAGTAACAAATGTTTGCATCTTGCATGAAGTTTTGACTATTTTTGCATTTAAACTCTTTTTTTTAACTATTGGATCCTCTACATTTTCTCAATGATGCATCGAGCTAGAGAAAGTAACGGGGACTCCAATATCTTTTTAGTCTTCTGTTTATGAGGCGATCACTTGTACTGTACAAAGACTTGTCTCGAGACATGATTCCACTTTGCGCATACAAATGGTTTAATCTTGTCTATTTCTCCGCAAGCAACATTCAGGTCGTCCTAGTTCACTTATACCTTGATGCTTATGCTATCTTGCAATATCAAAAATCATGTAAATTTTTCTCAAGTCATTATGGTTCAATTATACCATTATGCTTGTATAAATTTTCAACATATCCCAAACAAATCAATGCTCAATGATGACACTACAAAGAAAGCAAAACAACATGTGGCTATACAGGGATGACCAATGAAGAATGAGGATGCTCAAAACATTTAGTTGCATATCATTTTACAATTAGTTGCATATCATGTTACATTTAGTTGCATATCATTTTACAATGAGTTGCATATCATTTTACAATTAGTTGCATATCATATTATAAATTAGTATCATATCATGCATCTCATTTTCAAGATACATCTCATCACATATAAAATCACATAAACATTGCATCATCATATAAAAAGCATCATCCATAACACATCACATGAGGATCAAAGAAAATGGTGTCATTCATATATATATATATATATATATATATATATCAAAATGATCAAATGCACAAAATATGTCATGTCTGTGCCCAACACAACAAAATGATCAAAATACAATAGAGACAATGTCTCTCAGGTGTGACTATCTCCAGATGGTGATGGTCTCGCAGTAGATGTCCCAGCACTTGGATCTCTAGGTGGATCATGTTTGGAGGGACCTGTCATGCCTCTGCTCTTTGTCCTCGACCCAGTCTCTCGGGATCGACTGGATCTCGACTGTGTGAAACTCTACACTCGACACTCCCTGGGCATCACATCCTCATAATGTCTCCTTTAGTACTCTGCCTCCCTGACTCTCGAAGCCATCTCTCTCAGGGTGTCTCTCATCGGGTCACCTGTCGTCGCTCTCTCCAAAACCTCTACTCAAGCCTCGACTCGACCCAACCGCTCTAAAGCAGTATCTTGCTATGTAGTCAGTTGTGTAATCTAACGTTTCTGAGCCAACATCTGTGTCTGCAAATGCTGCACTGACAACTGTAGCAATCTAATCTATGTGTCCTCCACATGTGTAGGAATCCGCACCTGCAAGGGTACCTATGAAGGGATACCGCCTATCCCTCTACCTGTCCTCGGTGCTGGTCGAGGTAAAACATCTGACCTCCTCCTCTGGGTTGGTCGCCACACATCCTCATACCCTCCCACTGCTGCTATCACCTCCTCAACCTACTCCTCCTCCCCAGCTCTGATCGCCAAACCCCCTTCCCTCTATCCACTACCACCCGCTGCGCAACTCTCTCTGCTCGTATTACCCTCCCACCACCATCTCCACCCCTCTCTCCTCTCCTCCTCATCTCCAATCTCCCACTAACTCCTCGCCGACCTCTACCACCACCTCTATCATCTCCTCCATCCCCTCCACCTCCATCACCACCTCCCTCATCTACCTCCTCATCGTCATCAAATGCGGGAATCATCTCAGCGGGATCAAATATCCTAGCCATTGCCCGTGCTGCGAAGAGTGTTGCAAACTCATCCGTCATCCCCGCATCTACTATCTCCAGGGCATAATCCCAAATCTGGCCGGCTCTGTGAAAGAACACCTCCATTGCCACTCTGCTATCAATCATCGGCCCCCGATCCAGGATATCCTATCTCCGTCGAGCATAAGAACATGCTCCCTGTGGTATCCCCTGTTGTCGACCATACTGCCGCAACACCCAACTATGTAAAAACCTCTCTATAACAAAGGGCGTCTGCCCTATCAGATATCTGGTCATAAAGACATAGGGCATCTCCATCCCATCCTCAGCCCATACCTCGCACCATGTATATGGTCGCCAGACGACTGTATCAATGTCATCCAACACTCTCCTCCAATGCTCTAGTTTGCCCAGCTTACGTTGGACAACTATCCCTCTGTATCCATAGCGTACGCACATCCAACATGCCTATCTCTATCTACCAGTGGCCTAGCTGCAGGGATATGCTCCCATGCCCATACCTGAAACAATGTCACACCAGCTGATAAACTGTCATAACCCAAGTACACTACCTCATGCAAATCCTTGTATAAATGGGCTAGCATAGCTGACCCCCATGTAAATCGGCGACCCTGCATCACCATATCCTCCAGCACCAATCCCCATCCCACTAACAGTCCCTTCGACCTATGGTCGGGACATAGAAACCCACCAATGAAACCTGCTAAGACTGATGGCAAAGGAGCGTAATCCAAATCCAAAAACTTCTGCTAAGGGATCTCATACCCGCAAATAGTGTCATCCTAAAAAATCTAGCGTAGTGCCTTAGTCCCACCCTCCTCCGTCTGCTTGTAGGGAAGCAGTGCACCTACTACAGGAATCCGCAAAATCCGGTAGCAATCCTCAAGTGTCACTGTAATCTCGCCTGTCACCAAATGAAAGGTGTTTGTATCATTGTGCCACCTCTCTGCCAATGCTGTCAATAATCCGCGGTTTACAATAAACCGAGGCATCTCTAACAAACAGGTCAGACCACATCTATCAATAATATCTTTGTCTCCCTATGTCAATTGTGGTATCAATGACCATAGTCTCTGAAATCACTCACACAATTGTACTACTCCAAGATGCTCTTGTCAAAACAATGCAAGTCCAATATCAGTTCCCTTATCAACATGGATATCAAAATCAAAATCATCTTGAAAACTTAAAAACTTTGAACAAATCTAAATCAAGTTTCACATCATATCAATCCATCAAATCATATCAACTTGTAATACAACTCAAGTTTCAAATCATATCAAGTTGTAATACAACTTAAGTTTTCAAATCATATCAACTTGTAACACAACTCAAGTTCCATATCAGCTTGTAACACAACTCAAGCTCCGCAATTCATATCCAACACATTCATATCCAAAACTTGAAAACTTTGAACAAATCTAAACCAAGTTTCATATCATATCAAAATCCACATCAAATCTATAATAACTTGAAACATCGCAAATCCAATCAAGTTATGTCGGAACTCATATTGGACAACTTATGACAACAGACACATAGACAAGACAATTTGCACCTATCCTGGTAGAACTAACCTCAACCTACCAATTTTCTTCATCCAGAAAATCACACTTTACCACAAAAATTTTCCCTATGCTCTAAACAAACTTGTCTACGCACTAAAATATTCTCATGTGCTAACATGTGCTCCTCATACGCCACCCAATCTACCCTATGGGCTAGACAAACACTACATGCTACCCTATCCCACTTTTGTGCTACCTATCTAACCCTATGCACTAGGGTACACCTACGCGCTATCTGGCTCTACCTGTGCGACCTCCTCATCACCCTGTGTGCTAGGTTTATCCAATGCACTACCTGTTTTACCCAATGTGCTAGCTTGTGCACCTAATGCGCTAAACTACTATTATGCGCTAATCTAGTTGACCTATGCGTTAATCTAGTTGACCTATGCACTACCCTATATCTTTTGAATGCTACCTAATTTGACAACCCTATGCACTACGAATTTTATCGTATGCGCTACGAAACGACCCCGACGCGCTAAAACGTAAATTCTGCATGACAAAATTAAAAACATGATCAAAAATGAAAAAAATAAAATAAAAAAGGGGTCAAAAAGGTTGACTTACCGGTGGTCCATACACGGCAGGCCTCCGATACCTCTGCACGCGCTCGAATCGATGAGTAGAATACGGAATCGACATGTTGACTCTTCTTCAAATATCACTATCTCCAAAGTCAACAAGCACAAATGAGACAAAACATTGCACTTTTCCCCTTTTATAGGGTGAATTGAAATTAGGGTTTGGAGACGAGACATGTATCTTGCTCGCGGTCTCCGTCTAACCCTAACAAACATTATTATCGAGAGATGAATCAACATTTCGCATTCTACATTGACAAAAATTTAAAATGCAAACAAAATTATCAAATTAAATCAAATTATCCAAATTTTGATTCATCTTCCGAGGGGGCATTATCAAACATCATTTATCAAATCTGGGGCATCACTTATCAAATCTGGGGTACGGCATGAAAATCTTAAAATGACATCACACTAATCATAATCAAATTTTGACGACACATCATTTTCTTTGAATTAACATGTGCACACACGTCACTTCAAAGAAGGGCAAAATGTAGACGTATAAAAATGACCATATTCCTAAATGAATATTTTATGTTCATTCCTCTATTTAGTTAAATCTAATTTAATTAAATTACCTACAATCTTCTATTTTATTAAGTAAATTATTCAATTTACTTAGTTAAATTCATTTATGTCATTTAATTGAACAAATCATTTTATTCAATTAAACCCCTTCTCTTTACTTTTAATTAAATTTATATTTAATTAATAGTTTACCCCAAATTGAATAAATCTAATTTATTCAAATTCCCAAATTACAACTAAATTGAAATAAAACATTTCATTTTATTTAAATCCTTTTATTCTTCATCCACTTGCAAAATCCTACATCTCCCACTTGCCTCCTAAACCCCCTTCTAGACTCTTCTAATCACTTCTAAATTAACCTAACCCATCTCCTAAATATTGTCACATCCCTAAGCAAGGGGAAGTCACTTCTCAAACCCTCAAAATCTTTGGAAACCATTAAAAGCTTCAACAACTTAACTTTGAAAGACTTCCAAACCATTAATAGCGCTAAACTTGATACAATAGCGCTATTGTAAGAACAATAGCGCTAGACCAACAAGTTTCAATAGCGCTACAACGTGATCAATAGCGTTAAAGCGCAACCTGTGTGACAATTTCAACATTCAAACATGTTATTGGTAAAAAATAAATGATTTTTTGGGTGTTTGGATTCATGTCGAGTTCACCAAACGATGCTCTGCAAAAAAAGAAAAGTTAGTCAGTGATAAATAACACACAATACACAAGAAACCGTTAGTGTTAATCAATCAAAAACTAATCTAAACAGGCATATCAAAAGAGATATCAAAAGCATGACAAAATATCTAACTAAGAAGATAAATATGATGAGGCATCTCCAAATGCCTCCTAACATGCTCTTGGTTTCTTCTCCTTTGTTCCTCTCCTCTCCAAGTTCCAAAATAGTGTAGCTCTCAGTAGCTTTTTGTACTATGGATGCTTATGGAGGATTGAGATTGAAGTATTTTGCTCTAAATGTGAATAAAAAAAGCTAATACTAAATGCTATTGATGCTAAAATGATTTATTTTATCCAAGATGACAAGATATTAATGGTTTATGCTAAATGTTCTCTAGAATTCACTATAGCTTAAATGCATACAAGTTTTCAAGATCTGGATTATGAAGAAATGCATACAAGTTTTCAAGATCTGGATTATGAAGAAATGAGCTCTATTTATAGGAGAAATGGAGCAATGGATGGTTGAGATTGAGCAATCTCAACAAGGGTCAGGATTGAATGATTTCAAATCCATGTGAGGGCTTTCAACCCAATCCCAGGATGACAAGTGTCAATGTGAGATAGGTTGAGAGGAGAGGGAATAAGCATTAAATGCTTGACATGACCTTGAGAGTTAAGGTCAAGGTTAGTTGAATGAATAAACTCTTTATTTAAAGAATAAAGCTTTTATCCAATGGATAAACTCTTGTGCAAAGGCAAAAGGGGATAAACATGGTCAAAGCAATAAATACTTGAGGAGACAAGTTGAATTAACCATAAATGGTTATGTAAGAGCCATTAATGGTCATGTAAGAGCCATTAGTGGTTTTGGAAGACTTTGGAGGTTAAATTGTTGAACACACAAAGCATTAAATGTTTTTCAAAGACTTTGAAGTCTTTGAGAAGTGACTCCAAGTTGCTTAGGAATGTGACAATAATTAGGGAATGGATTAGGCTAATTATGAAGGGTTTAGAAGAATCTAGAAGGAGATTAGAATTGCAAGTGGGTTTGGTGGGTGAGGGAAAATAGGATTTTTATTAAAATAAAATTCATTTATTTCAATAAATATGTGCAAGTTGCATTTTTAGGAGAATGCAAGTGGGGGGGGAAAATGATTTAAATAAATGTTTAATTTAATTTATTTAAAAGAGGAATAAAGGGATTGAATTAAATAAATAGATTTTATTCATTTAATTGATTTGTGAACCTAGTTTAATGAATTAATTAAAATAAATTGAATAATTTATTTAATTAATAGAAGAATATTTTGAAGATGAAATAATTAAATGTTAATTTAATTAACTCATGGCTAGTGTATTTTTAATCAAACAAATAGCAAATATTCATTTAATTAAGTTGGACATATTTATGTGACTACATTTGCCCCTCTTTGAGACGGTGCGGTTTATCGCGTTGTTTCAAAGAAAGAAAAACTAGTGTGAAGAAATGCCCCATAACATGTAAATTTAATGGGTGGTATGCCCCCTCGAGAGATGGGCCAAATTTTTTTGAAAAATCGGGCGATCTCTCGAAAAAGAATGAAATTTGGCAGGGTGTTAGAAGAGAAGAAGTTAGCAACACTGGTGAAAAATAGAAGAAATCGGGGGGAAAATGGAGAAATGGGGGGCTCGGGAAGTGCACGGGGGAAAATTACGATGATTGTGAAGGGTTTAAATGGAGAGAAAATGGTGAAAACAGGATCATTTATTACTGCGATTAGTGTGAAACTATAGCTCTGACAGTGACTTTTGAGAGGAGCGAGCAGCAGTCAAGATGTCGGTACCAGTAGCAGAGCACCGTCTCGAGTGAGTTCGTCGGTTCCAGTGGCCAGACGACTACGGACTAGCGGTACGCCAATGTGAATTTTTTATTTTTATGCATTTTTGTCATGTTTTTTGGCTGTGCTGAAGTTGAGTCAGAACAATAGCGCTAAAACTATGTTTTGGCGCTATTGTCCAATTAACTAGCGCTATTGTGCCGCAATGGCGCTATTGAGGTGCCGTTTGAGCATTTTTGAAAATTGTAGCGCTATTGTAGGCTAGTTTAGGCGCTGTTGAGGGATGAGCGCTATTGAGTGCCTAATTGAGCACTTTTGTCATTAATCAGCGCTATTGTGATGTTGTTCTAGCGCTTTTGTAGTTTGAGCGTTGTTGGATAGCTGATTGAGCACTTTTGTTAGGAGTTCAGCGCTATTGTAGGTAAGTAGCGCTTTTGTGTACAAAATAGCACTTTTGTTTGCAAGATAGGGGATGCCCCAGTTTGTGTGATAATCTCCTGATGCCAAAAATGGATAGATAGGGAGGCGAACTGGGAGTTGTTTTGAACCATAGCAGCCTGATGAGACTTAGGTCATTTTTAGGATAAATGTCCATTGAAGTCTAGGTTGCCATGATTGCTTACCTGTTGAGACCCGAAGATACTTGATCAAAGTATCGGTTGATAGTCTAGGTTTAAACTTAAAAAAGTTTGAAACAAAACAACTGATGACGATTGATTGATGCCCATGTGCAGGAAGATCTACGCATGTTGCAGTTATGCGAGAGACATCCGGTGACACAGGGGTTGCGGGATCGATTGACAGAGGCGAAGATCGATTGTATTGCCGCGACGAGGTTATATGATGTGATGCACATGCCCGTGATTC
Source organism: Cryptomeria japonica (assembly GCF_030272615.1). Taxonomy (NCBI): domain Eukaryota; kingdom Viridiplantae; phylum Streptophyta; class Pinopsida; order Cupressales; family Cupressaceae; genus Cryptomeria; species Cryptomeria japonica. The sequence continues at coordinate 861,374,652 of NC_081409.1, forward strand.
GGATGAATCACAGATTGATTACTGCGTTAGCAGAGCGAGACGTGCACCTTTCATCTGGCACAGGGGGAAATGACAATGACCCTGGAGGATGTGTGGCGCATCCTGCGTATTCCGATTCGGGGGTAGCTGGTCACATATGACAGATCATGGGGGACTCTAGCGGTTCAAAGGTTCTTCAATGAGGATGTTTTTATTGATGATGGCTCCATTGCTTGGGAGGAGATAGCTGCTTTATATGAGTCGTTACCAGCAGTCATGGTCGGTATTATGGGAGGACTACTGTGTCCTGATAGGCGATCACATGGGCTGGCTGTTGGTTGGGGGCAGGTGATCGAGATGATGATTACCGAGGGGACCCGATTTACTTGGGGGTCGTGCATGCTGACGCACCTTTATCAGGAGTTGCATGAGGTGGTATACTGTGGAAGGGGTTCCTTAGCAGTGGGAGTGACACTGCTACATATTTGGGCATGGGAGCACCTACCAGTGAGTCTTAGGTTTTGCATAGTGGATCAGCCGTATATGTTTATGTATAGCGGTATGATGAGTCAACCCCACTTGGAGAAGTTAGAGTGGTGGCGGCAGACATTAGATGATTTGGATGCAGTTATATGGAGACCGTACTTGGAGTGCGAGCCCTGGGATGATGATGCGAAGGCACTGCCCTATGTGTTCATGACCTAATTTTTCATTGGGAGGACCTCATACCATGTAGAGAGATAGGTGTCGGGGAGAGTGATGAGGCAGTTTGGACGGTAGCAGGGACTGCCTAGTGGATCAGGGGACTATGCTCGAGTGATACGGGAGAGATATGCATGGGGGCCAGTGCTGCCGTATGACCAGGCACTGGCAGAGTTTCAGACGCTGTAGGCAAGACCTTGGGACATACGACCGAGGGTCATGGATGCAAGGGTATCAGATGAGTACATGCAGTACTGGGCAACTCATCTGATTCTACGGATATCCAATCCAGTAGAGCCGGTGCCCGATTTTGAGGATGAGAGGGGACGAAGACGGAGGAGGGCAGAAGGTCGAGGACCGATGGCAGGTGGAGGAGGAGGTGGTGGAGGAGGTGGTGGGTTGGGTAGTCGGATTCAGCGGAGAGGGAGAGGTGGACTGCCACTGCGGATATCGCAGGGACCGTTGATGCAGGGAGGAGTTAGACTGGGTGGTAGAGGTATGGAGAGGGAGATCCCGATGGACAGAGGGGAGAGAGCCACTGGAGAGGGTGATACAGGTGAGGCTGCTATGGATACAGGGGAGGGAGCCATTGGAGATCTTAGGGATCATATGATAGTACATTTGCACACCCGTGTAGAGGATTTGGAGGTGGAGGTGGCAGCTAGAGATGTGCAGCTATTTGCACGGGAGTCAGAGCTGACTGTAGTGCTGCAGGAGAGGGATAGTGTGGTGGAGAGATTAGCAGAGCTGTAGGAGAGAGTCTGGGTTGGAGTAGGAGCACAGAGGCCTATGGGGGAGGTGATGAGGGAGATCCAGCGAGCATAGGCTAAGATAGATTATTGGTGGGGGTTATATGAGCAGGTGGTGCCAGCTAGTCAGCGAGCACTGAGCTATTCATAGATGCGGCAGGCCAGATCAGAGCGATCACAGAGGATGCAGAGCAGTGGGGGTGTGATGGGTCCTCTACGAAGGGATAGATCAGGGGATGTAGGAGTGAGTGGGGGTTTGATGGGGCCTCCACGAAGAGATAGATCGGATGGTGCGGGGACCAGTGGGGGAGAAGGTGGCAATGGTGGTATAGCATCTGGTCAAAGTGGCATCTGAGAGAGCATTTTTGCATATATGTATTTTATCATTGTTTATTTTTGGACTATATCTTGGATGGCTCTTGGTAGCCGATTTTGTAGACTTCATTGGACTCTGAGACATGAGATGATATATATGAGGAGATCCCATGTTTTGATGATATGCATTTGATATGTATGGATGTTTATGCAGGATGGTGATTGTATGTTTTTATTGCTTAGATGGATTATGTATGCATTGCTGAGATAATTCTTATATGCATGTTTTTATGATGATTTATAATGTTGGATACTGACATATGAATGGGGGTTTATATATGTCTGATTTGTTTGATGCATTGTTTGTATGTATGTAATGTCATGATGAGGATGTATGCATAATGATGATTGATGAACAGGATTTTGGTGTTTAATATTTTGATATAATGATGAGATAATGATATGCAATGATGTTAATGCAATGTTTGAATAAATGATGTTATGTATGGTTATGCATCTAGATGTTTTTAAATGAATGTAATATGGATAAACAAAATGTAAAGTTTAAATGTTTATATGATAATGTCTAGGTGAATGCATATGTATAATGGACATATAAAATGATATGAACCAATGTTTTTCGGAAACAAATGGTTTTATGATTTTAAATGATTAAATATGATTAAGTAAAAATGATAAGGTGATGGTACTACAACTTATGGTTTAATAACTACACCTTAATGCAATTAAACAAAAGGATAATGAATGCAATGTAAATGAATCCTAACATGAGCATAATAAGATACTTAATAATGGATGAATGAATGCACCTTTTAACTAATGAATAGATAAATGAATGTATGCAATGATAAATGATAAAGGACAATGAAATGATAATGGATAATTGAAACTAAATGAATGCATAATAAATGGTTTAATATAATCAAGGACAATTTGATCTCATGAATGAATCTAATTTATTTATGATTATGCAATGATGCAAATGATTAATGAAGACTAATGTCAATAAACTAAATGAACTATATGCAATTTAATTAAAATGTCATGAATGTACTTAATGCAAAATGCAACTAAATGTAATGATGATATGATCCTGGGAAGGCAAGGTTTTTGAGACTTTACATGATGCATTGATGATGTATCAGAGTACTCGGTCGTGATTGTATCCAAGACTAGCTTAATGTTCACATAACTATTCATATGAACCTTGTTCACATTTGCATATAAATCATACATATGAATGAGTGAATGGATGGGTGATATGCAATGGAAGCAATATATAAACATATGAGATGAAATGACGATCCATAGTGCTCTATTTTCATCATTGAGCTTTAAAATGTTGGAAGAGAATACAAGCATCTTGACATAATGATTCAAGATGACCTGAGTATTCCTTACATGGATTTTGATATAGCAAGTGAATACAAGTAACTTGATATAATGGGTCAAGTTAACCAGAGTATTGCTTGCAGAACAGATAAGGATCATCTTCGTTTAGGCATGACTTGGATCGTCCTCCTTGATCTTAGGCTGATCATATCCTGAGATAAGTTCATACCGTAATAAGAGATAAAACCTTTATCCAATTTGGATGAGGTAGGAGGAACCAAAGGAAGAGCATTGTACCTGCAAACAAACAGTATATACATAAAGAATAAAGAATATGGATCCTTGGTAATGGTTCATGCTCATATGGTCGAGGTATACGTTGTAGTTCGCAAGCCGTAATGATCTATGACTGCATTTTGCATAAGATCACGTAGCTTAGTGAACTTCCCACGTAGACACCATTAGGACATGCCCCAGAACTTCATCGGGATAAAAACACAGAAGACATACAAACAATGCTATAAGAACCTTATATAAATAACCCACAAATCAACCAAGTATTTGATAGCTTAAACAAAATTTTCTTGTCAAAGAAAAAATGTCATCTTGTCTTTGTTTAGATAAGGAAGGATGCATCCTTGTTGAAGATAGTTTGATTATTGATGTTGATTGTTTGGGCGATTTGAGAAATGATCATCGTGCGAGTATTTTTCAATGCTTGTTTGGTATCTGCTCAATGAGTATGTACAATGTGGTGTCATGTTTTTTTTGTTTTTTGTTTATGTTTTCCGTTGTTTTTGGTTTTTAGTGATTTTGAATGTTTTTGGTTTTTTGCGAGATAGTTTTGAATGTTTTTGGATTTTGTGAGACAGTTTTGAATGTTTTTGGATTTTGTGAGACAGTTTTGAATGTTGAACCCAATGAATCACAAGTAATGTAGAATCCACTTCCACCAACTAGATTAAGGGCATTGCCCCCTGTAAAGCGGAAAATCGCGATCGAACCCTAGTTGCTCTCCCCTCTTCCAACTCCAAGGAGAGAGAAGGGAGATTCACTAGGGTTGATGGTTTTCACTTAAGGGAGAGACTTTACATTCAAAAGAGGGGTTGAAACCCACAAGATCCAATCCCACACAATGCAAGATTGAATGCTAAATGTGTTTCAAGGGTTAAGAAAGCAAGGCTACCCTCTTTTGTAAAGAATGTTGATAGAAGAATTAAGCTAGGAATGCATAGAAAGTGACAAAGATTCGCTTATAAACTGAGATAGGGATATAGGATGAAGCTGCGGACCTGGAATTAGCAGTAAAATGTCTATACGGCATTGTCCTGCAAATTTGAGCAAAATTTGACGGGACAATGGCGCCCGGCGTGCACACGGTCCTCCGAAAAATCCGCGAAACGAAGAGGGATCTGTTCGTCTCTGCCCAAGGATTCCAGATCTTCAATTTCAGCCGCATACCTGCAACCTACACACAGAAAAGCGAAGACAATTAGGGGGTTAGGGATTAGGGGTTTGCCTTTAGGTCAAACCCCGGTTTTGGAATTAACCAAGAAATGAGAAATTGCTGTAAATGTAAATGTATGTAATGTAAAACAAGTACTAATACCTTGTTGTAAGGATGTTTGTATCCTTATGTGCGAAGGTATAGATGTTGTTGTTTGTTGTATGTTGTATGTTGTAGCATGTAATGTGTTGTAAGTGATCTCCTCTTCAATGGTTGAATCCTTGTCTTGAATGCAACACTTAGCCTTGAATGGAGACTTGGAATGAATGCTTGAATGCTTGAATGCTTGAGTATAGTTTCCACGCTTTTTCCATCATATATCCTTCTTACCCAATGGGAGAGGCAAATGTAGTTTATATACTTGCCAATTAGGGTTAATAGACTGATTTTTCCGACCTTAGGCCGACCAGGAAAGTTAATTTTCCAATTTGTAAACATAAAGACCCAAAGTCCAAAAGAGACCGGGCCCAAAATAGGACCCAGGGCCCAGGGCGCCCTGGTCCTGAAGGACCAGGGCGCTGGGCGCTCTGGTCCCACCTCCCGGGACAACAGGGTGCAAAGGAGGTTCAGGCCAGGGTGCAAGAAAATGCAGTTTTCAGTGTCATAATCAGGTTTCGGGGTCTCCATTCAGGTTGCGTGTTGCATCGCCATCGTGAAGACCGAAATGCAGTCGAAATTGCAAGTGTCACAATTTTAGGATGCTACATTTAGCCCCCACTTTAGTGGGAGTATAAGCGTACGCCAATACTTCCGGTAAAGTACAAAGAAACAACATTGAAAAACTTTCACCACGTCAAGGAGGAAAGATACACCAAGCCCCCAGTGGACTAAGGATCTTACGACTTCGATTGACAAAGTAAAAGGGAAGATCGCGAGGGAGAACCATGACTGTCAGTAGTAAGGTTCCCTCACTATGAGTCATGCAAAAGAAATACCAAAAATTTTCAAGGCAAAGCTAAGTTCGCCAAGAAATTTTCAAGTATCTTGAAAAGATATGAACGGGATGTATGCCCCCCTACGTTAAAGCGATCGCACACGCCTCACCGGGGGTGATTGCTTTAAGGTAGTGATACATATAAGAAATGAGAAAGGAGAGGAGCACGTTATCGCAAGGATTTAGCCCCCAAGTGTGAGATAAGCCCAAGGATAATAGACACAAAACACAAAGCACAAGGTGACTTTGCTTTCCTCGGGGTCAGTATGCTGTATGATAATTCATGTATATATATCATATGTATGTATGCATAATTGTTCTTCATTCCCCAATCAAGGAAGGTCACCTAGAAGAAGGGAACACATGTGTCTTTTGAGTCAACATGAGAGAGATCGAGAGAGATCTCAATGCTTTGCATCGTCCTCAAGTAGACAACACTAAGGACAACAAATAGAAGAATGAGAGTAACATATAGAGGAAGTAACGATAGAGGAGGAGAGAATCTGCTATGCTAATGTAACTAGTCTAGCACGTCATCTACCCCCCGATCTTGCTGATCAATGTTTCGGGAAGGCAGGGAACACGCTAGAGGAGGAACATCCAACATAGCAGATGGAGCTATCACAAGATCCAAACAAGGGCTATGTTCATATCCCAAGCCACAGTGTTCTTGTCTAGGAGCTAGGATAAGTGCTTTAGAAAATTCATTAGATAAATGGTTATCAATATCAACAAGTTCATATTCACTATCAGAATGAACAGGAGTAACATTTGCATCATGAATAACATTTTCATCTAGATCATCATCAAGATTTATAAAAATAGGATCTTTAACTCGCACAGGATCAAGACCATCATGCATCTTATGTTTAGGAGATTTAGGCTTAATTTCCGGCTGAGGAGAAAATGGAATAATGCTTGTTGAAGGTGTTTTTGGGGATTGCAAAGTTTGAGCTCTAAGACGACGCTTTCGTCAGCGTTCACGTGCAGAACGATTTCGTCTAGTCTTAGTAGGAAGTGGAGAAGATTGAGGAGGAGGAATGTTCTCATCCTTAGCACTTGGGTGTTTAGGTTGTGGTCTCTTAGGCTGAATAATAGGAGAAGAGGAAGGTCTCTTCTCTCTATAGAAGGAAGGAGGAGGAACTGCTCCATATAAAGGAGGAATTTTTGGTTTAGGAAGGAGACCAAGTCCATCATGACGAGGAGGTATAGGTCTACTCTTAGGAGGTTTATTAGATATAGGCATAGTCACATCCATAGGAATGGGTTGGGAATCTTCTTGAGGAAAGACATTAGTTTTATCTTTCAAAGGAAGAACTTCCTTCTCAAGAATGATAGGAATATCAAGTTTGGGTGTTCTAGGTTCACTTAGAGATAAGATAATGTCTTTTTTCCACTTTTGATAAGATTTGAAAAGATGATCACTTCGCGGAGGAAGGGATTGAAACTGTTTAGGCCAAAAGTAATCAATAGGAACGCTAGAAGTTCTTTCAGCTGGTTTAAAGAGACTATGATTGACAGTAACAACTTCACCGTTATGGGGAAATTTCAAACACTTGTGAATAGGAGAAGCAATAGCTTTCATGGAAGATAGCCAAGGATAGCCAAGCTTCACACGAAATTGTTCGGAAGATGGAATAATAGCAAAGTTCACATCAAGGGATTTGTTATGGGCCTCTATAGGTAATGTAATAGAACCAATTGCAGGAGAAGAAAATGCATCAAATAGTTTCACAACCACATCTGTTTTGTCATAGATCACTTGATTCAATTGCAAAGTAAAAAGGAATTCTTCAGTAATAACATTAACCATGCACGAAGGATCAATAAGCACTCCACGACAAGGTGTATTCTTGACTTTTGCAACTATGTATAAAGGACCATCAGGTGCCCTAATGGTTTCACTAGAATCAAATGTGATGGAAGATTCTTTAGGGATTTTCTACTGCTCAACAAAATTAATCACATTCGAAGTCATAGACACGAGATCATCAGGTGAGACAGAGGAATCAGTAGTGTCAATCGCATTAGAGGTATGAGAAGGTAATGGATCAGTAAAAATCTGAAGATTTTGGTTAGGAGGAGCTACAGATGTGTTGCCTTTATCATGCACTCCAGAAACAGAGATAGTATTATTATCAATCAAATCTTGAATTTTACCCTTTAAAGAAAAACATTTTTCAGTATCATGCCCAGGTTGACGATGAAATTGACAAAAAGATTTGTTATCAAAATAGGGTGAAGTAATCTTTGCAGGATCAATTTGCCTTATAGGAGGAAGAGTAAGCACATTTTGTTCCAATAATTTATTCATAATACTATGCAATGATTCATTCAAAGGAGTATATTTTCTTTCTTTCTTGAAAAACTTAGAAATAGGAGGCACACCTGATGCTGCATTCACATTGTTGTTGATGATGTTTTCATTGAATTTGATGGAATCTCTGTTCGGTTTAAACTTTCCAAATGGTTGTTGACTACTATCACCCTTATCACTTGGAGCCATAGGATGTGATTGTTCCATTTGACTCACAGTCAGTTGATAATTGTGAAGAGTTGCACACAACTGTTGGAAAGAAGTAAACTCAGAAAACAGGAGTTTGTCTCGAATGTCTTTTTGTAAATTAGAAATAAAAATTCTTTGAATATCATTGTCAGGCACTGGAAAAGAAATTTGAGCATACAAATGCTTATATCTACTAATGAAATCAGTCACTTTTTCTTTAACACCTTGTTTACAATGCATTAAATCAATCAAAGTAACTTTAGGACTTATATTGTTTTGAAATTGTTGAATGAAAGCATTTGCAAGTTGTTCGAAAGAAGTAATAGAATAGGAAGGCAACGAGCAATACCATTTTAGGGCTTTGTCTCTTAATGTTCTAGTAAACAGTTTTGCAAGCAACCTTTGGTCATAAGCAAAATCGGTACATATTGTTTGAAAGGTCTTAACATGTGTTAGAGGATCACCCTTACCATTATAAAGCTCCAAATGCGGAATTTCAACATGTTTAGGGGGAATAGCTCGAACAATATCAAGAGAAAGTGGGCTCGCAACATCAAATGTGGGCACACTAAACTTAGATTGATTCATAGAGGCAATTTGTTGCTGTAAAGAGGAGACAGTTTGTGCAAGATTGTTAATGGTCGCTTCAGTCGACGAGTTCATATTAGACATGTTAAATTATGATGGAGGTGTTATGTTATTGAAAGAAGGTAGAGAATAAGGTGGTGGGACACTATGATAGTTAGTCATAGGAGATGATTGGAAAGGAGGAACACTACAAGGAGGAATGGAATGGTTAAATGAATTGCCCCCTTGTGTCATGTTCATTTGTGGAGATATAATAGGAACACTCATTGAAGGAATGAATGAAGAAGTTGGATTGAATGAAGGAAGAGGGTTGATCGAAGAAGAGGGATTGCCCCCATGACTAGTGATCATAGGAGGAATGTCTTGTATTGAAGTAGTCATTATGTTTGATGTAAAAGTAGGTATACTAGCAATAGAAGTCATCAAAGGAATAGAATGATTGTCTTGAGTAGGAGGTTGTGTATAACCTAAGGTTTCGGCACAACTTTTCATAGGCATCACATTTGAATCCACAATGTGTGCAATACCATGCAAAATATCAATTCCATTCTTATCACTTTGAAGCATACGTTTTAGACCCTCAATTAAAGGAAGAGCTTGACTATCAGGGTATTCTTGAGACATCCATTGTCGAAAATCGTCAAATTGGTTATCCAATTTTGAAAGTTGTTCTACAGAAACCTCATGGAGAGCTTCTTCATCATTAAGAGGATTAGAAGAATTACCCATGTCCTCGTTAAAAAGACCATTCAAATTAGGTTCCATCTCCTCAGTAATTAAACCTTGGAAAGACTTAATTCTAAGGCTTCGTCTAACGGGAATAGTGTAGGTAGGGCTTATTGTTGTAAAACTCATGCACTAAAGAAAGAGAGAAGATTTTGAATTTTAGAGGTAGCAAATTTCAGTAAAGCCAGCCAATCTTCCAGATTTAAGCTGTTAAATACAATCAGGACAATCTCCCGAAATTTCGGAAAAAATGTCCGGGACCGTGGTGCTCGGTGTGCACACGGTCCTCGCAACTTTTTTCGAATTTTGTAGGGATGAAAGTTATGATGATTTTACAGCTAACCTGAAAAAATTGAGTGATTTTACGATCTGTAGATAGGCCAAATTAAAGTTGCAATCTCAAAATTGAACCCTACCAAGATTGTCGAAAAATGCAAAATTTGAATTTTGAAAAATAGAGGGAAACTGAAATTTTGAATTTTATGATTTTAGAGGGAATGTTAAGAGCAATGCAAGTTTTGAAATTTGAAAATTGACTCAATTTCACGCAAAATTCAATTTTGAAAGCGGAAATCAAAGTTGTTGTAATTAAGCACTTAATTTCAAAAGTCACAAATTGCAAAAAAATTGGATAAATCACTGAAATTTCAAATGAATGATAACACACTTTTCAGATTTAGGACTGTAAGAAACACAATTTTGACACAAATTCCAATTTCAACAGTTTTTGAATGATTAGAAGTCTCAATCAAAGCAATCGCTAGACCAACTTTGACTGTAATTTTGAAGGTGTTAAAATTGATAAAATCAGTCAAAATTCTGGATTTTAGCAGAAAAATACAGTAAGATCTTGCTCCCGAAATTTCGGAAAAAAATGTCGGGGACGATGGCGCTCGGAGTGCACACGGTCCTCGCAACTTTTTTCCAAATTTTCAGGGATGAAAGATATTGTGATTTTATTGCGGAATCCAAAGTTACAGCTGATTTGGAGATGTTTTGATCAGTGAAATTGTCGGACAAAGGTTGAATCAAGAGGGTTTCAAAAATTAGGGTTTTGACACTTAACCACTTAATTTTCAAAATTAAAGCACAAATATGAATTGATAATTTGTAATAGAAGGGCATATCTGAAACAAGTATTTAACAATTAAACATTTCACAAGTTTAATTACTTAAAAAAAAAATTTAGGGTTTTTATGCAATTAACCTCTAAAATTTTGCAAAAGATCAAACATGGAAATGTAACCAAGGAATCCAATTTTCAGATCTAACTATGAATAATCAGAAAGGATGTTCACGTCAGGTTCACCAAAATGTAAAGCGGAAAATCGCGATCGAACCCTAGTTGCTCTCCCCTCTTCCAACTCCAAGGAGAGAGAAGGGAGATTCACTAGGGTTGATGGTTTTCACTTAAGGGAGAGACTTTACATTCAAAAGAGGGGTTGAAACCCACAAGATCCAATCCCACACAATGCAAGATTGGATGCTAAATATGTTTCAAGGGTTAAGAAAGCAAGGCTACCCTCTTTTGTAAAGAATGTTGATAGAAGAATTAAGCTAGGAATGCATAGAAAGTAACAAAGATTCGCTTATAAACTGAGATAGGGATATAGGATGAAGCTGCGGACCTGGAATTAGCAGTAAAATGTCGATACGGCGCTGTCCTGCAAATTTGAGCAAAAGTTGATGGGACGATGGCGCCCGGCGTGCACACGGTCCTCTGAAAAATCCGCGAAACGAAGGGGGATCTGTTCGTCTCTGCCCAAGGATTCCAGATCTTCAATTTCAACCGCGTATCTGCAACCTACACACAGAAAAGCGAAGACGATTGGGGGGTTAGGGATTAGGGGTTTGCCTTTAGGTCAAACCCCAGTTTTGGAATTAACCAAGAAATGAGAAATTGCTGTAAATGTAAATGTATGTAATGTAAAACAAGTACTAATACCTTGTTGTAAGGATGTTTGTATCCTTATGTGCGAAGGTATAGATGTTGTTGTTTGTTGTATGTTGTATGTTGTAGCATGTAATGTGTTGTAAGTGATCTCCTCTTCAATGGTTGAATCCTTGTCTTGAATGCAACACTTAGCCTTGAATGGAGACTTGGAATGAATGCTTGAATGCTTGAATGCTTGAGTATAGTTTCCACGCTTTTTCCATCATATATCCTTCTTACCCAATGGGAGAGGCAAATGTAGTTTATATACTTGCCAATTAGGGTTAATAGACTGATTTTTCCGACCTTAGGCCGACCAGGAAAGTTAATTTTCCAATTTGCAAACATAAAGACCCGAAGTCCAAAAGAGACCGGGCCCAAAATAGGACCCAGGGACCAGGGCGCTGGGCGCTCTGGTCCCACCTCCCGGGACAGCAGGGTACAAAGGAGGTTCAGGCCAGGGTGCAAAAAAATGCAGTTTTTAGTGTCATAATCAGGTTTCGGGGTCTCCATTCAGGTTGCGTGTTGCGTCGCCATCGTGAAGACCGAAATGTAGTCGAAATTGCAAGTGTCGCAATTTTAGGACGCTACACCCCCAAGTTAGACATGACTATGAAAAAGCAGGATGGAAGACGCATGAAGTACTTTCTTTGATTGCAGATCAAATAACAAGCCATGGTTTGGATGGATGGATGTGTGTATGTAATGAATGTGATCACAACGAGCCTGAAAGATAATGGAGCCATAGCCTTTACGAGTGGCGCTTGTTTGCCAAGTTTTCACCATCGCACTTACCCAAGGTGCCACCGGAGTGTTTGTTCACCGTTTGGATGCATGATTTTTTTGTACTATTTCGATGTTTTTATATTTTCTTCAGGACATTTATTTGAATGTTTTTGGATTTTTTTTCTGGTATGCAGGGGAGCCTGATGCTCTGTACAGCTTAGGTATAAAACCATTTGAGGTGCATGCTGTTGATTGGATCTACGATCGGTTCTCCTTCTGAAGTAGCCAACTGATATGCCCCAGACCCAAATACAGTAGTGATAACATATGGACCCAGCCAATTTGATTCAAACTTTCCCTGATGTTCTCTGTTTGGTTGGTTGCGAGGATTCTCTCGAAGAACAAGATCACCTACCTCAAATGTACGAGGTCTAACTCAGTGATTGTAGCTTCTACTCATGCGCTGCTGATAGGCTTTGAGATGGTTGTATGCAGCTTGTCGCTTCTCATCAAGTAACTCTAAGTCCTGAAGACGGGATACTCTATAGGCTTCGTCATCTATAAGATTATGCAAGGAAACCCGTAGAGATGGTATCTCGACCTCAATAGGAAGGATAGCTTCTGCACCATAGACCAGTGAGTAAGGAGTTGCACCTGTAGGGGTTCGAATGCTAGTTCAATATGCCCATATTGTTGGATTCAATTGAACGTGCCAATCACGGCCGGCATCATTGACTGTCTTCTTGAGGATTTTTAATATGTTTTTATTTGATGCTTCGGCCTGACCATTGCCTTGTGGGTAATAGGGGGTGGAAAAGCGGTGTTGGATATGAAACTTCTCACAGAGCTCACGGACATCTTGATTTTTGAAAGGAAGCCCGTTATCTGTGATGATGGACATGGGTACACCATACCGACAGATGATGTAATTAAGGATGAATGAGGCGATCTGCTTGCCGGTGACTTGGGTAAGTGGAACAGCTTCGATCCACTTTGTGAAATATTTGGTGGTGGTAATAATGAATTTGTGGCCGTTGGCAGAAGAGGGATGAATCTTACCCACAAGGTCAAGACCCCATTGACAAAAAGGCCATGGTATCATGATTGGTTGCAATTCTTGTGCTAATGCATGTATTAGGTCTCCATGAATTTGGCATTTTTTGCACTTCTTGACAAAGTAGTAGGAGTCTTTTTCCATAGATGGCCAATAGTATCCATTGTGTAGGAGTTTCTTGGCTAGTGACGGACCACTTGAGTGAGTCCCACAAATTCCTTCATGTACCTCTTCCAAGGCCTTTTTTATCTCATCTTGTTCCAGACATCGAAGAAGAGTACCATCAAGACTGTGTCGGTATAGGGTTTCAGCAATAATGGTATATCGAGCAGTTTGGCGAATGAAGGTTTTACGTTGGTTATTCGATTGGTTAGGAGGAAGGGTGTGATCGTAGAGATAGGTGTAGAACTCATCATACCATGGGGATTCAGAACCAACAAGATGACATATCATCTCGGATTCAAGGATATCATAAGCGGGGATCCAAAGCTGTTCTACCAAGAACTCGTAGCGTGTTGAATTCTGTGGAAGATCTATGAGAGATGCAATAGTAGCCATAGCATCAGCGGCTCAATTCTAATCTCTTGGTATCTGCTCAAAGGTGATAGTAAGAAATGATGCTTTTAAAGTGTCCACCATTTGCTTGTATGGCATGAGTTTATCATCCTTGGTCTGATATTCATCTGTTGCTTGTCGAATGACCAGTTGTGAGTCGCCATATACTTGTAGTTCTTGTAATTTCCATTGTACGGCTAGCCTGAGTCCTGTAATCAAGGTCTCATACTCTGCTATGTTGTTAGTGCATGGAAATGTGAGCCTGTAAGACTTCGGGATGTTGTCACCTTGAGGTGTGATAAACAGAATGCCTACCCCCAAGCCATGCCTAGTGTATGAACCATCAAAGTATAGTTTCCATGGTTGTACTGTTGTGATCATGAATATCTCTTCATCTGGAAAATTGGAAATGAGAGGATGATCGCCTATGAGTGGAGCATCGGCCAACTAATCTGCAATAACTTGACCTTTGATAGCTTTACGGTCCACATACTCGATGTCAAATTCATTGAGAATCATCACCCATTTGGCCAAGCGGCCTGTTAATGTTGCTTTGCTGAGTAAATACTTGAGTGGATCAATCTTTGGAATGAGTTGTACCTTGTGTGTTAACAGATAGTGCCTCAGTTTAGTGGCTGCCAAGATTACTGCTAGGCAAGCTCGCTCAATAGGTGTGTAATTGAGTTCATAGCCAACCAGTGTGCGATAGATGTAGTAAACAACACATTCTTTCCCTTCTGCATTATGATGTGCCAATAGTACACCCAATGTTGTACTTGTTGCTGATATATAGAGTAACAGAGGTCTACTTGGATCTGGTGGGATCAGCAATGGTGTATTCATGAGATAGTCTTTAAGCATTTGGAATGCTTGCTGGCATCTGGCATCCCACTAAAAGCGGATGTTCTTGTGTAGCAGGTGTGTGAATGGGTGACAATTATCAGCCAATTGTGCAATGAATCTTCAGATGGATTGAAGTCACCCTTGTAATGTCCTTAGCTGACTGATATTCTTTGGTGGTGGCATGTTCATGATTGCTTTTACCTTTGCTGGGTCGACCTCAATACCTTTGCTCGAGACAATGTATCTTAGAAGCTTCCCGGAGGTTACTCCAAAGACACATTTCTTTGGGTTGAGTCGAACATGGTATTGTTCCAGTCTATCAAAGATTTTATCTAATATGTTGAGATGTCCTTCTCGGGTGAGTGATTTTGCTAGTAAGTCATCAACATAATCTTCCATCATAGTACGCATCATGTCATGGAAGATAGTGGTCATTGCTCGTTGATAGGTCGCTCCTACATTCTTTAGACCGAAAGGCATTACATTCCAGCAATATGTGCCCCATGGACATGTGAAGGCTATCTTATGTTGATCCTCTGGTGTGATCTTTATTTGATTGTATCCTGAAAAGCCATCCATGAGTGAAAGCATGACATGTCCTGCTGTCAGATCTACTATGATGTCGATATTTGGTAGGGGGAAGTCATCCTTAGGACATGCCCTTATTCAGATCTCTAAAGTCAGTACAAATGCGGATGCCCCCTTTTGGTTTGCCGACAGGCACAATGTTGGAGATCCATTCTGCATAATCAATTGGTCTAATGAAACCAACATCTAAGAGTTTCTTGAGTTCTGTTTTGACTAGCACTGCAATTTGAGGATGCATCTTACGAAGCTTCTACTTGACAGGTTTGGCTCCTTCTGCTACGGTGAGGTGATGCATGACTAAATCAGGAACAAGCCCAGGCATGTCTGCATATGACCATGCAAAGTTGATTTGACACTTTTGAAAGAACTCTATGAATTTAGGTTGTTCCTCTGGAGTGAGAAGAGATGCCAAATGTATGAGGGAGGATTTTTAGGAGTCCCCACATTGTATTCTTTGGTTTCCTCGATGAGAATCATTGATCGTTCATGTTGTGTACTAGCAGGGAGAATGTCAAACCCTTCATCCTCAGGTGCCTCAAAGAGGTTTTCACTGTTGGATACGCTCTTTCTTTTTACTTTTGTTGAATCAAATAGTGCCATGATGTGATTATCACTGGAAGATCCATGTTTTATTGTTATATTTTTGCAGCTGAAAGGTTTGGCATCCACCCCGAAGTATGCTGCGCTATTTAGTTCTATGGCGAATCCAGCTTTGTGATCCCCACTTGGTAGGTTATCCCTTAATTCCAAAAAGTCAATGATGGCCTCATCATTTTGGAAGAAGTCAAGACATGGGGGATTTGGTTGGTTCTATTCGATGAGTTCAGGGTGGATAATGGGCATTACTTCATCGATTAGGTTAAGTGTGTTAGATGTATCGGAGAGGGTTAAGATGTTGTGGTGAAGGTCATTGATGGTACTCTCCCTGTCAAAATCAGGCGTAGGATGAGACTTAGGGTCTATGGAAGATGTTTCCAGCTCAGGAACTCAAGAGGTCTTTATCTATGCTTCTCCGTAAATAGGGATGTCTTTACGTGGTGGAGGTAGTGATGTGTCTTCCTCATCTAAAGTATTAAGCTGGACAGAATCAAATTCCCACTCATGTGAGTCAGTCTCTGAGTCACTTTCCAGCATCCAATTACTATACCATACTGGGATGTCCTTTGAGTTAAATATTGCAGGTGTGATTGGTTGATGTACCTTTGTAGATGAAATGATCGGTGCTGCAGGAAGGTCGATGGGGATTAAGGAATCCAATACGGGGAGTATCGGTAGTGTTGACTTAGTTGCTTCTACTGGAACTGCTGGTGTCGTAGATGCTGTTGCGGGTTCTAATACAGTTGCTGCTGCTAATGGTGCTATTGATGTTATTGTTGCTGCTAATGGGATTACTGGTTTGATTGGTGGGAGGATTGGCATTGGTGATGGTTGTGTTGGGATTCTGAGCCTCGATGGGGCAGTTGCGATGGTGTTTGATACTGCTTTGATAATGAAAGGTGTCCTCTTTGCAATAGGCCGACATAATGGTTTGTTGGTTTTTCCTTTGAATTTGAGTTTAGGAAAGATCTCTTTTTCAAAGCCTAGGCCTGTATTACCTTTGGGCTTTAATTCCGGTAGCAAAGGTTCATGTCGTCCTTGTTTGAAATATCCCAAAGCACTTTGACCATCATACCCCATTCTTTGCATAATGAGAAGACCTTTGCCATATTGATCTATGGGAAGCTTAACTCGCGGTATATCAGTGGTGATGGGATCTTTATAGATCCATTCCGCGAAGTCCTCATCTTGGGTTTCTTCTTCTTGACTCTTTCCAAGGATGAAAGGCGTCAAAGCACATGCTAGCATGATTAGTGGTTGCTGGAGTAACTGATGTGGTTTACGATGTGTTCTAGGAGAAGTGGGCATTTGTCCCACACAAAAGAGTTAACTCAAGTTGTATTCCCCAGGACCTTCCTCTGCTATTTTCATCTTAAGCTTTTCTTGCTTTGGTATAGTGGTGTTCAAACTGGCAAGAGAGGTGGGACTTATATATGATGTGGAGGAAATGGCTTCTCTATTATTAGGAACGGTAATCTCTGGTTGATGGCTAATATTATGGCAATGTACAAAGGGATTTGCATCGCCCAGGATTGTGATCTCTACACCGTTATGTGGGAACTTGATACATTGATGGTAGGTAGATGGAACAACTTGCATGGCATGTATCCAAGGTCTTCCTAACAATAGATTATATGGCAGAGGAAGGTCCAAAACCTGACAGATGATGTGCTTTACCACAAGGCCCACTCGGATTGGTAGTACCACAGCTCCTTTGGAGGAACGTTCTGCATCATCATAGGCTTTGATTGTGATCTTCTTGCGAGGATCCACGGATTCAATGGCATATCCCAATGCTGTGACCAACTATAGTGTACAAATATTTAAGCCTGCTCCATTATCGATCAAGACTCGCTTGATCCTATGTTGGTTGATAAAGCCTTCAATGTGTAGTGAAGCGTTATGAGGTTGCTGGAAGGAAGAGTTGTCACTTTTGGAAAAAGTGAGACAATGTGATGACTTTAGATTTCCAACCATGGCTTGAAATTGGTCTGTATTCAGGTTTGCAGGGACTGACGCCTCTTGGAGTGCTTGATCCAAGATTGTTTTATGAGATGGCGATAGGCGCAATAGCTCTAAAATGGATATAAGCGTAGGCATTTTGTCTAATTGTTCCACAAGATTGTACTGCTTTGGTATGGAGGTGGTGCCTTGTGGAGCTGCCTTTATAGTAACCTTGCCGCGACGTGTAACAACATTGCAATTGGAGTTGGGATTTTTGATGGTTATAGTTGCAACTTGTTCACTGACATCATACAGGTGATTTACAGTGTAATTATATGCAGCCTGCATATAATCTGTGGTATTAGTGCCTCACCTGGAAGTGGAAGGACCCCTTTGATCTTGTGATGGAAGTGGATTTTTGAACATTAGATGATCATTGTTTGTTGTTTTTGGGTCATGTCCTTCGATTTCAATTTCACCTCAGTCAATAAGATCCTAAATAAGATCTTTCAATCGGTGACAATGACTTATCTTGTGTCCTCTCCCTTGGTGGAAATCATAGTGTTCAGTATCTCTCCACCATGCAGGTTTGACTTGAGGTTCATAGTTTGATGTTTTAGGTAGAGTGACCAAATTTTGAGAAATAAGTTGTTGCAATACTGTTTCAATGGGTTCCCCTAAGGGAGTGTATGTTCATTTTTGTTTTTGCTGATGAGGTTTAGGTTCATCATGAGACGTGATGCGACCTTGATTTGAAGGAACATTTGTGTTATTCTGAGGTGGAGGATTCTGTCCTGCAAACCGAACGACAGGTTGTGCGCTTTTTATAGTCCTGGCATCCACAACCCCATCGTTGACGATATTCTTATTTTTGTTCCAGAAGCTTGGTTTATCACTATTGAAGTGTGGGTGAGGACTATCCTTTGGTTCATTATAGATTTTGATAAGTCCTTTCTTGATGAGGGCTCGTTCACATTTCAAACCCTTGGTGATCATGTCATTAAAAGAGTCTGTGTCTTTGACATCCAGGTGAAATTCCATTTCTTCATTTAAGTTGGAAATGAATATTTCCACTAGTTCTCATTCAGGTAACTGAAGAGAACGTCTGCTAGACATTTGACACCATCGTTGCAGGAATACTGAGAATAGTTCACCTGGTTTTTGTTTAGTGTTGCACAGATCAGCCATGGTGATGTCGCGTTCAATGTTATGAGAGTAATGAGCTAGGAACTTCTGGATGAGTTCCTCAAATGTTCTAATGCCACCTAGTAGTCGGGAAAACCATGATGTGGTTGTTCCGCCCAAGCTTTGGGGAAAAAGGCGCATTAGGTATGTGTCTTCATATGCCACTTTGAGGCAAGCATAATGAAATTCTCTGACATGATCATGAGGATCTCCCTTTCCTCTATATTTTTCGAATTTGGGAGTTTCAAATCCTCGTGGAAAGGGTGGCATATAAAGATTCCTATCAAAAGGATAGGGACAAATGTCATTGAGTGAGAATTGGTTAGTTTTGACACCACTATGAAGTTGTTGGGCAAGATTATCGACTTGTTGCTGCAACATCTCCATTTCATTTGGAGGAGGAGGTGGTGGGTTACCTCGAGGAATGTTATATCTGATGGGATCTCTACCTCTTTCCTCTTCATGGCAACTTTGCCATTCTGATGCTTGTCTTAATTGGGCAAGATCAAAGTCAGAGGGGAGTTTTGCTCCTTCTTGAGCGAGCTTTAAAAAGTGAGCATCCGCATTGCTCCTAAGTATTTTGTCAAAAAGTCTGTTAAAGAAAGGGTTATGCTGGGCCCTTTTTATTGTTGCAGGAGTGGGAGTACTTGGGTTTTCATCATTTGCATTTCCTCCAAGTGCTTCTTGAAATTCATTGAGATTTTCCTCTTCTTCTTCTTCAATTTCTATTTCTCATTGCCTTGATTGTGATCGGGTTTGGGCCATTTTGTTTACAAGCTTTTGTTGAAGTTGGGTGAAAATGATGATGAGTTTGTTGATGAAATGAAAGATTGATGGTTGGTGAAGTGTTTTGCATATGGATCTCTAACACTTAAAGGTGGATGTGACCAAAATTCTTTCTGGAATTGCTTGTTGTGTTTGATAAGGTTTGATGTGATAAGGTTTAGAGAAATCTAAGATGTGTTATAGATTTAACTACCTAGTAATGAGAAGATTTACTCATACACTAGTTTTAACCTGCGTAGATATGTTTCTTAGGATGAGCTTATCCTAGATGTAGAAACAATCTAAAAAGTGATTTGGTTGTGTTTGATTCAAGCAATATCTAAAAGAGAATTTTAGGACAAGAACCTCTTAATGTTTTGAGAGTTTGAAAGATGGATTGATGATGTGAATGTGAGAATGGATGTTTAACTTCAATAAAAGCTTTGTGTCACAAATGGAACAAACTCTACCTCTTCCCTTTCGGGTGTTGGTGGTATTTCTCAAGCTATGTTGTATGTGATACAAATGTTCGGGAAAGAGTTGGGATTAATCTTACCTCCTTGGTTTTTGTGATAACTCAAAGCTATATATTGCATAAAAGCTCTGTGGTTCAATGACTCTGAATCAAATTTGTTTGTTTTGCCTTGAAGGTAGAGACGCATGTGACGTAGAAAAACTCTATGGGAGACAAAGATTTGTCTATTTAGATAGAAGAATTTCCTCCTTTTGATCAAAGCCTTTGAGCTCAATGGTCTTCTTTTCAAGTTGATATTCTGATGACGTTTCTTCTTTCGCAAGATGTGAAGAATGGTCATAAAGTTTGATACTTTTCTCTTTGTTTTTGATCTTTTGTTTTTGATATTTTTATGGTTGCTTTGAAAGATGTTTGGTTGGATGAATACTTTGTTTTGGAATTGATTTTATGATGTTTCTTTGACAAGAAAACAAAGCAAGCACACAAACACAAGAATGTTGCCTCAAAGGCACAGATGAGTATGGGTCTAGATCAACCCAATCCTTGGACTTTTATATGACTCTTCCTTTTAAATGTATTTTAAGGTGTATTTCCAAAGCTTGAAGTTGGCTCAATTTGCACTTGGTTTTGACTAAAACGAAAACACTTCAAACACTTTTTATCCCTAAGGTCAAACGGCCAGTTGTGATAAATTTAGCCCACATCTTGATATTTCTTCGAATTTGGTACTACATACCTTATGAATCTCGTCGTGGCAGGTAAGAATGTGATATACTAAGTCTTGCACGAGCATAACAAATAGATGATCCCTATGATGGGGGAGTCACCACTTTTATCAAGCCACAAGTGACTTTTCAAAAAGCTATGTTTCTACTCAAAGAAATATGTATGGTGAGTATCCTGGGAGCAAAACCATCTATGCTCTTGTACTAAATTATATTGCAAATATCCTCAATCAATAGAACGAGTGGGCTACTATTTAAAGGTGTTTAGTCATGTTCGATGTTTTTGGACATAAGTTCATTCTGCAGTGACTCACTTAAGAGCCTTGTAAGCAGTGGTGGGGCCCATATGTCCTTTCGGCCAGTTACACTGTAGGAACAGCTATACCCAAGGCTACAGCTTTCGCTCTCACCTGATTTCTATAGCGGCTCGAAGGATTTACCGTGCGAGGTCGTTCCCAAGAGTGATGTGTCTCTTGGCAGACCTCTCTTAAAAATATAAATTTTTTTAGTGTTACTAACACTTTTCTCTTGCACCTAGGACCACGAAAGCCAAGGGAGAGGATAGTGTGTGTTAGAAGTAGGATCACTCGACCAACTTTTTGCACAAGTGTGCCAAGCACGAAAAGACTTGTTCTTTTTAACTTGCCATTGCAATGTGATCTAACTATTTGGAGATGTTGCTCCAACATTCATGGTGTTCTTTTTAACTTCAAATGCAAAGGTTTGAGTAAACTAGAATTTTGAAAATCCTGGTCAACTGAAATTGAAGCACGTATGCATGAAGGAAAATCGCTTTGCAAAAGTTTTAAACAAGTTGATTGTATATTTTATGTGCACCAAAAATTGAAGTGTGGATTGTAAATTCTTTAGTTTGATGCAAGAAAGAAATTTGCCTTGTTGATTTTAAGCACCAAATAAAGTGTTTTTCCTAACTTGCAAGAAAATAAATTTTGTTTTGTTCAGTTTTAAGGCACCAAAAACAAGTGATCCTAACTGGAAAGCAAGGGAAAGTTTGTTTGTTCAATTCTTAAAACACCAAAATAAAGTTTTTGATTTTAAAGAGGTGAGTTTTTAAACCTGCACAAGAAGCAAACAATTAGTAAAAACCGAACCTATGGTGGGCTTCCACAAGCCTAAGAATTTTCACTTTTTCGGTTACAAGGTCTTTTTTACAACGTTTTGTTACAATAGCGCTAGTCTGTGTTTGAACAAAAGCGCTATTTAACACAAACACGCTAAAAGAAGAAAAATGGCAGGGAAGGCAAAAGCGCTCAAACAGGATCAATAGCATCAAAATAGGGTCAAAAGTGCTCAAACAATGTCAATAGCGCTAAACTTGATACAATAGCACTAGAACAACAAGTTTCAATAGCGTTAAAGCGCAACCTGTGTGACAATTTCAACATTCAAACATGTTATTGGTTAAAAATAAATGATTTTTTGGGTGTTTGGATTCACGTCAGGTTCACCAAATGATGCTCTGCAAAAAGGGAAAGGTTAGTCAATGATAAATAACACACAACACACAAGAAACCGTTAGTGTTAATCAATCAAAAACTAATCTAAATAGGCATATCAAAAGAGATATCAAAAGCATGACAAAATATCTAACTAAGAAGATAAATATGATGAGGCATCTCCAAATGCCTCCTAACATGCTCTTGGTTTCTTCTCCTTTGTTCCTCTCCTCTCCAAGTTCCAAAATAGTGTAGCTCTCAGTAGCTTTTTGCACTATGGATGCTTATGGAGGATTGAGATTGAAGTATTTTGCTCTAAATGTGAATAAAAAAAGCTTGACTAAATGCTATTGATGCTAAAATGATTTATTTTATCCAAGATGACAAGATATTAGTGGTTTATGCTAAATGTTCTCTAGAATTCACTATAGCTTAAATGCATACAAGTTTTCAGGATCTGGATTATGAAGAAATGAGCTCTATTTATAGGAGAAATGGAGCAATGGATGGTTGAGATTGAACAATCTCAACAAGGGTCAGGATTGAATGATTTCAAATCCATGTGAGGGCTTTCAACCCAATCCCAGGATGACAAGTGTCAATGTGAGATAGGTTGAGAGGAGAGGGAATAAGCATTAAATGCTTGACATGACCTTGGGAGTTAAGGTCAAGGTTAGTTGAATGAATAAACTCTTTATTTAAAGAATAAAGCTTTTATCCAATGGATAAACTCTTGTGCAAAGGCAAAAGGGGATAAACATGGTCAAAGCAATAAATACTTGAGGAGACAAGTTGAATTAACCATAAATGGTTATGTAAGAGCCATTAATGGTCATGTAAGAGCCATTAGTGGTTTTGGAAGACTTTGGAGGTTAAATTGTTGAACACAAAAAACATTAAATGCTTTTCAAAGACTTTGAAGTCTTTGAGAAGTGACTCCAAGTTGCTTAGGAATGTGACAATAATTAGGAAATGGATTAGGCTAATTATGAAGGGTTTAGAATTCTGGAAGGAGATTAGAATTGCAAGTGGGTTTGGTGGGTGAGGGAAAATAAGATTTTTATTAAAATAAAATTCATTTATTTCAATAAATATGTGCAAGTTGCATTTTTAGGAGAATGCAAGTGGGGGGGGGATAATGATTTAAATAAATGTTTAATTTAATTTATTTAAAAGAGGAATAGGGGGACTCAATTAAATAAATAGATTTTATTCATTTAATTGATTTGTGAACCTAGTTTAATGAATTAATTAAAATAAATTGAATAATTTATTTAATTAATAGAAGAATATTTTGAAGATGAAATAATTAAATGTTAATTCAATTAACTCGTGGCTAGTGTATTTTTAATCAAACAAATAGCAAATATTCATTTAATTAAGCTGGATAGATTTATGTGACTACACAACCTAATGCAAGATTAAGATGATAATGATAATGATACTAATGCAATATTAAAATGATATGCAACCCAATGCAAGATTAAAATGATATGCAACTAAATGCAAGTTTTAAGAATGATATGCAACTAAATGCAAGTGTAAAATGATATGCAACTAAATGATCACCTTCATTATGTCATTGTCATTCATGTTTAGTCACATGTGTTTACTCTATTTTGGTTTGTCATCATTGATATTTTGATATGTTGGAAGTTTATACAAGCATAATGGTATAATTGAACCACAATGACCTGAGTAAAACGTGCATAGATTTTGATATTGCAAGACGACACAAGCGTCAAGGTATAATTAAACCAAGACGACCTGAGTGTTGCTTGCGTAAAACAGATAAGAGTTAACCATTTGTATGCACAAAGTGGAACAATCTCTTCAATGATATGTTTCCAATCATGTCTCAAGACAAATTTGTACCGTACAAGTGATCGCCTCATAGACAGAAAACCAAGAAAAATATCAGACTCCCCCGTTGCTTTCTCTAGCTTGATGCCTCTTTGAGAGATTCAAGAGATCCAATGATTCAAAAATTTAAGATACAAAATAGTCAAAACTTCATGCGAGATGTAAACAAATTATAATTCAGAAAATCATACATCATGTGTGTGTTAAAGTTTTTAGTTGGATCGGTGTCTTGTTTTCTCGGTTGATGAGCTGTTGTTGACAGGGTTTCCTTAGCGTGTTGTGATTTTTGTTTACTCGTTGTTTGGAATGGTTAGCTTTGAGAGGAATGTTGCCCCTAGTTATAGATATCTATAAATGTGGATATACATAGTGATTACCAAGACATGGTGGGATATGATGAACTGATCTTTAGATAATCAAGGACAACGACTACGCTAAGTATGTCCAGGATAATGCTGCTTGAATAGTGTTCGGCGATGGCCATTAGTTTTGATTTTGGATGGATGTAAAAGATATAAGTAGTGATAGATAGAGGAGTTGTTCTCTCACAAATAGCGCCTATTGCCAAGTTTTCACCACTTGTTTTTATTGCACTTTTTTATTGTTTTTCTGATTTTTTTTTGTATTTTTCTATTTATTTTGTATTTTTCTGATTTTTTCGTGCATTTAGACCACTCAAGTGTAGAATTTATTTAGATGGATGTTGTTGGTTGGTTCATCTAGCACATCTGCTTCTGAAGTGGTTAGCTTTAGGCACCTGATCCATAGGCTGATATGATGACATAGGGACCTAACCAGTTAGGTTCAAACTTCCCCTTCTTTTCTCGATCCTGTTGATTTCTGGGATTTTCTTTGAGTACAAGATCACCGACTTTAAAAATCTTAAGGATGACTCTGTGGTTGTAGCTTCTGCACATACGCTACTGGTATTCTTTGAGATGATCATGGCATGTTGTCATTTTTCATCTAGAAGCTCTAGTTCCTGCAATTTGTTTACTCGATACTCCTCATCTGGTATGAGGCCTTTTAAAGATACTATGAGTGATGGAATTTCTACCTCAAGAGGTAAAATTGCCTCTGATCCGTACACCAATGAATATGGCGTAGCCCCTATAGGTGTCTGAATGCTAGTCCTGTATGCCCAGAGTGCCAGATTGAGTTGTACATGTCAATCCTTACCTGCATCATTTACTGTTTTCTTTAGGATTTTCAAGATTGTTTTATTTGATGCTTCTGCTTGCCCATTCCCTTGTGGGTAGTAAGGTGAAGAGAAACGATGTTGGATTTTGAATCACTCACATACTTCTCACACATCTTGATTTTTGAAGGGACGCCCGTTGTCTGTGATGATGGAACTTGGAATGTCATATCTGCAAATTAGATAATTGAGAATAAAAGAGGCAATTTGTTTTCTAGTTACTGTGGTCATTGGAACTGCTTCAATCCATTTTGTGAAATACTCTTGCAGTGATAATGAACTTGTGTCCATTTGAAGAGGAAGGATGGATTTTCCCTACTAAATCAAATCCCCACTGACAGAAAGACCAAGATGTCGTAAATGGTTGTAACTCTTGTGCTGGTGCATGGATAAGATTGCCATGAATTTGGCAATTAGGACATTTCTTTGCAAATTGATAAGAGTCTTTTTCCATTGTTGGCCAATAATATCCCATTCTCATAAGTTTTTTAGCGAGAGTAGGACCACTTGAATGCATGCCACAGATACCCTCGTGAAGCTCGTGTAAAGCAGAGTCAGATTCATTACGATCAAGGCAACGAAGAAGAGTACCTTCTAGACCTCGACGGTAAAGTGTGTTAATGGTTAAGGTATAACGAGCGGCTTGCCGGATAAAGTTGTGTTTTTGGTTACGAGATAGATTGTCCCGTATAGAGGAGATTCCGAACCAGTTAAGGCATAGATGACGTGGGAAGAAGAATTGTCATAGGCTGGGGAAAATAATTGCTCTACCAGGAACTCATAACGACTTTGTTGCTCTAGAATTTGTAGCAGTGAAGCGGTAGTGGCCATTGCATCGATCGCTCTGTTGTCCAACCTTGGTATTTGCTCGAAGGTGATGTGTATAAAGTATTGTTTGAAGTCATCCACCATTCTTTTGTATGGCAACAACTTGTCATCCTTTTTCTGATATTTATTGTTGATCTAATTTATAACTAGTTGGGAATCTCCATAGACTCTTAATTCTGTGATTCTCCATTCCACTGCCATTTTGATTCATGTGACCAGGGCTTCATATTCAATGATGTTATTGGTGCATGGAAACATGATTCTATATGATCTTGTAATTGTGTGTCCTTCAGGAGTGACAAACAAGATGCCGACACCCGATCCATGTTGGGTGTATGAATTGTCAAAGTACAGGGTCCATTGCTTGAGTGCAACAGTAAGGACATCCATGTCTGGAAATTCTACCTGCATTGGTTGTTTATCTGGTAGTGGTGCTTTAGCTAATTGATCTTCAATTACTTGTCCCTTGATAGCCCGACACTCTGTGTATTGGATATCAAACTCACTGAGAATCATGACCCATTTAGCTAGTCGGCCTGTAAGAGCTGCTTTGCTGAGTAAATACTTTAGAGGGTCAATTTTTGCTACTAGCTTGATTGTGTGAGCTAGCATGTAATGTCAGAAATTTTGAGAGGCGAATACCACAGCTAAACAAGCCTTCTTAATGAATGTATAATTTAGCTCATATCCATTTAATGTTCTGCTGATGTAATATATAGCTTGTTCCTTGCCTTCTTGATCTTCTTGTGCTAATAGTGCCCCCAATGATACTTTCATTGTTGATATGTAGAGAATGAGCGACTTCCCTGCTATTGGTGGTACCAGAACTAGTGGAGTCATTAGATATTGCTTGAGTTGATAGAATGATTCCGCACACTTGGCTTCCAAGCATAATGGTATGTTCTTATGTAGCAGATGATTGAATGGTAGACTTTTATCAGCTATTTGGGCTATGAATCGCTTGATAGACTGTAGTCGTCCTTGTAGAGATCTAAGTTGACTAATGTTCCTAGGAGGTGGCATCTCCATGATGGCTTGTACCTTCGTTGGATCTACTTCAATGCCTTTCGCAGACACAATGTAGCCTAATAGTTTACCTGATGTCACCACGAAGACAAACTTCTTAGGGTATAGCCTGACTTGGAATTGCTCCAATATTTGAAAGATTTTATCTAATATGCCCAGATGTTCTGTCCAGGTGAATGACTTAGCCAGTAAATCATCCACATAGTCCTCCATGAAGGTATGCATCATATCATGAAAGATTTTCGTCATTGCTCTTTGATAAGTTGCCCCAACATTCTTCAAGCCAAAAGGTGTGACGTTCCAACAATATGTTCCCCAAGGACAGGTGAACGCAGTTTTATCTTGATCCTCTAGAGCTATCTTGATTTGATTATAGCCAGAGAAATTGTCCATTAATGAGAGCATTGCATGGCCTATTGTTAGGTCCACAATTATGTTGATGCCGGGCAAAGGAAAGTCATCCTTTGGACATGCTTTGTTGGCATCTCTAAAATCTGTGCATATTCTGATGCTTTCATCTAGTTTTGAAACTGGTACAATGTTTGAAATCCATTCAGCATAGTCTATAGGTTGAATGAATCCGACGTCTAATTTGTTTAGTTCATCTTTGACCATTAATGCTACATGCAGATTCATCTTTCTTAACTTCTGTTTGACTAGCTTAGCTCCTAGAGCAATGGATAAATGATGCATGATTAGGTTTGGATCTATTCCGAGCATATCAGCATAGGACCAAGTAAAATTGATTTGCTTTTCTTTGAAAAATCTGATAAATTCTGGTTGTTCCTCTTCTGTTAGTGATTCTGCTAGGTGTATCTTTTTAGTTGCTGCCTCTGTACCGATGTTTATTGATTGAGTTGGCTCAATCAATATGGGTGATCGCTCTTGATAGTGTTTAGGAAGAGTGTCGAGTCTCCCATCCTTAGGTGCCTTAGAAAGGTTTTCACCCTCAGATGTGTCCTTTATTTTGACTTTTTTGTGATCTAGCGCTGCCATTGACTGGTTTTCAGTATTAGATCCTTTGTTTCTTTCATTTTTGCGATTGAGAGACTTGGCACTCTCCCGATTGTAGATATCGTTATTTTGTTCGCTGGTAGAGTATGTTCCTAGGTTGACTGTACATAGGTAATGGACAATGGATTCATCATCTGGGAAAATAGGTATATCATGGTGTTCAGGTTCATCCCAGTCTATCAAATCAGGAAATACGAGTGGTAGAGAGTCATTTGGTGGGTTGAGATCGATTGCGGTAAGTGTCATGATCAAGGTAGCGTTAAAGTTGTCTGGGATGTTGGTTATGTTAAAGATATTGTCGAGGTCTTCAATGGTATCATTGTCGATGTAGACTTGTTCATAGTGTTGCTGCTCGTTCTCCTTAGCTTCGTAGATATGTTGTGGAGCGAATTCAAGTAATTGAGACTCTGCGCCTTGTCCCTCCTGAGAAAGGGATGTGTGAATGGATAGTACCTTCGTCAACCTCCTCAGTAATATTTCAACAACTACCCCATTCATAGTCATTAGAATCAGTTTTAGAAGTACTGTCCTAAAGTCTTTCAGTGTTGCTGACAGGTATGTTGTAGGGTGAGAAAAGATCTCTAATAATTGATACTAGTCTTGTAGTTTTTTCTAATTCAGAATCAGAGCCTGCTTGTACCTTTTGCATTTGTTCATACATTGTTTCTCCTTGGGGAGCAGTGATGTCTTCAGGTGGTGACTCTGCCTTGTTTTGAATAGGTTCCTGTACATGATGCACTTTCTCATAAGATGCTTCTTCCCTTTGAATGGTTAGTTCTTCTTGTCGGTTCTCTTTTTCCTGGTGTTCTCGCTCTTTCCTTGTTGTTTCTGCTGCTTGGTGTAGTGCCTCTTGCAATGAGTCCTCGTTGTATATCTACTTTGCTTTCCACTGAGGTTTTTGATACTTATTTTGTTTTTGCCTTGGTGGTATGTTGTGTCCATATCCCAATCCTGTTTTGTCTCGAGAAAATTGTGAAGGAGGGTCTATGGGTTTTATAATGCCTTCTTGATGCTTGCCTATAGGTCCTTTGTTGTTATATCCTATCTATTGCATGATCAAGAATCCTTTTCCATATTGTTGTGTTGGTATGGCCACCTCCAGAGTAGCAGCTCTGACCTCTCCCTCACCCTTGTATAGCCAACTAAGGATGTCTTTTTCTTCTGATTCATTTGCTAGTGTGCCCAATTGGATAAATTTGCCATCAAACTTGGTGATGGGTTGTGTTGCTTGATGTGTCGATGTAGAAGGTTGCCCATGAGATTTTGGTGATGTTGGCAATTTGGATAGACACATGGGTTCGAAAGAGTATTCTCCCATGCCTTGCTCTTTGATTTTCATCTTTTGTTTGAAGTCCATGGATAAAGACTTGAGCTTTTCTTGATGATGATCTAATGCTGAGGAAGCTGGAGCTTCCCTGTTGTGTGGAACCGGGTTGTTTTGAGCTGCCCCCATAGCATTGCAATGTTGAAAAAGATTATTATCGGCATACATGGAAATCTCCTATCCATTATACGGGAATTTGACACACTGATGGTATGTTGAAGGCATTGCTTGCATTTCTTGTATCCAAGGATGACCCAATAGAATATTGTATGTTAAGTCTATGTCTAAGACTTGGCACATAGTGTCCCTTTGTATCGGTCCTACCTGAATAGGTAGTACCACTATCCCTTTGGATGATCTTTCTTCATCATCATAGGCCTTGATAGTGATCTTTTTGTGTGGATCAATAGACTGTCTAGAGAAGCCTAATGCACAGATAAGTTTTAAAGTACAAATATTGAGACTAGCTCCTCCATCTATTAAGACTCGTTTAACTCGATGTTTCTAGACTAAGACTTCAATATGAAGGGGAGTGTTATGTGGATGACTCAAAGAGATATTATCATGTTCGAAAAATGTGAGATTATGAGGCCCTGTCATATGAGACACCATGGCTTGAAATTTGTCAATGTCCACATCTTGAGGAACATTTGTTTCAACTAGTGCTTGTTCTAAGATGTCCTTATGTTTTGGTGAGAGTTTGAGTAACTCGAGTATGGAATTTGAGCAGGAGTTCTTCACAGTTGATTAACCAAATCATATTGAGTCTTGGGGATAGTGGTGGATGTTGATGTATGCCCTTTCTAGACGTATATTTTGAGCTCTGGTTGTCACATTGATTGATGTATGGTCTTGTTTGTCCTTGATTTTTATGACATTTATTTGGTTATCATCTGTCGATATGTGATTGATGGTATTGTTATACATGTGATTTATACGAGCTCCCATCATATCGTTTGATGATGAAGCTCCTTCCTTGTTGTAGTTCAGAAGAGGATTTTTAAAGGCATCATGATCACCGTTTGTTTTCAGACCATCAACCATTAAATCACCTCTATCGATCATATCCTGAACAATATTCTTAAGCCTCATGCAATCATTGGTGTGATGTCCTTTGTTTCGATGAAAATCACAGAAATGCGAGTCATTCCACCATGGTGGTTTGATCTGGGGTTCAAAGTTGTTTATGGCTGGCAATGTGATAATCTTGTTTGCCAGGAGTTCTCAAAATTTTGATTCTAAGGTTTGCCCCAATGGTGTGTAGATGCGTCTATTTGGGAAAGTGTTGGTGTTACCTCTTTGGTTTGTATTATTCCCTCGGTTAGTGTTGTTACCTTGGTTATTGTTGTTGCCTTGGGTATTGTTGTTGCCTCAGGTATTGTTGTTGGTGTTTGAAATTGAAGATCCTTGATTGGTATTTTGTGGATAAGTGTTAGTGCCTTGGTTAACAATTTTTTAATTTTTGTTAGATTGTGGATTACCTGACAAAGCTAATACTGGTTGTTTGGACTTTATATCATTAGCATCAACTCCTTCCTCATTAACAACATTTTTGTTTATTGTCCAAAATCTGGATTTGGCTAAAGTGTTGTTGTTGTTGTTGTTGTTTTGGTTGTTAAAGGAGTGAGTGTTGGATGAGTTAGTTCCTTCTTAAAGAACTTCAATGTTCCTTTCTTGATGTAGGCTTCTTCTACTTGGATTTCATTTTCAATTAACTTGGCAAAAGATGGTATGCATTGGAGCTTGAGTTGATAACTCATCTCACTATTTAGATTGTTGATAAAGTTCTCCATCTTTTCCTTTTCAGGAATGTCTCGAGGATATCTCGAAACCATACATCTCCAACGCTGAAGAAACACCATAAATGTTTCATTGTTTTTTTGTTTGGTGTTGCATACATCCAACATGGTGATCGCCTGTTGAATATTATAGGAGTATTGTGTAATAAATTTGTTTACCAACTCATCAAAGGATCTGATGGGGGGTGTGAGTTTAGACAACCACTCCATTATTTGCCCTCCCAAACTTCTTGGGAATAGTCTCATTAAGTAAGTGTCATCGTGAGCAAACTCTAGGCTTATGATACAAAATTCCCGAACATGATCACGGGTATCACTTTTACCATCATATTTGTCATATTTTGGTATATCTAAATTTGAGGGAAAAGGTATCATTTTTAATCTCCTGTCAAAGGGGTAAGGACAAATCTCATCCAAGGAGTATCGCACTGTGGTCCCTTGTTGCATGTCCTGCATTTGCCTTTGCAGCATTTGAATTTGTTGTGTAAGAGCGACCATGGGTGCATTTGTACATCGAGGGAAAGCTTCTTCCCTTTCATTAAGATTATCCCAAGTTCGGGCATGGTTGTGTTCAGGTGTGTTATTTGGTTTAGGTATGATTTCAAGGTCATGTGTTTCTTCTTTTCTTTGTTGGTCTTGATAGGCGTAATTTCTAGTCGTTGTCCAAAAAATTTGTTCATCTACATTCCTTAAGTTTTCAGTATTGAAATCTTCAGGAAGTCTAACTCTTTTGCTAGTTAGCATGAGCATATATTTTTCCTTGTCAGCTTCAATGAGTCTTTCCACGAGCCTTTGAAATGAGGGGTTTTCTTGATATTCTTGGAGAAGTTCCTCAGTGATCTCTGTATCTCCCAAATTAGTATACTCAAAAGGGTTGGATAATCTACGACCCATACTTGACTCTGGTTGTGATTCACTTTGCTTGTTTCTCTGAGAGCGAGTGACAACATGCATTTATTTTTATCGAAATTCTTGATGGTGTTTGGTGGATAGAATATGTTCCTCAATAAAAAAATTCGGTTACAAAGGGAGTTTCGTCTTCTTCTTCTCTCTCAGGGGTTGGTGGTTCAGGTCGAGCTTCGTTATAAGTGATACAAAACTATGGGAATAAAGTGGGGTTAATCCTTCCTCTGCGATTTAAGCGTTGGTTGAATGCCGCTTTATGAATATAAGCTCTTCTTCTTAAAGGTTCTTCGTCAAACTCGTTTGATTTGCCTTTAATATATAATCGCATGTGATGCAAGAATGCGCGATGTGATTTAAAAAGTTGGTGATTGATATAGATAAACTTATTCCTTTTTGCAAGTTTTTTAAAACTAGGTTGTCTCTTCTTCAACTTAGTTTTGTGATGAAGACTTGTTCTTCTCAAAATATGAGGAGTGGTCATACACGAATGATCAAGGGTTTCCTTTGATGTTGGATTGTGATACTTTGTTTGAAAAACTCAAGCTTACTTTATCAAGTAGAGGTTTAGTTAAATTCACCCCTATGACAAAGTGCGTCAAATGATATGGATAAGAGTCTCCCGATATGGAAACTCGATTTGACAACTTAAGGATTAAACTTGGTATTTTGTTGGTGATAGAATCCGTTAGATGGTGAAACTTTGATCAATGTGATGATACTGCCTAATTTTGGTTGGATGAAGTCTTATCTCGAGCTAGTTTAAGATTCAAAAAAATTGTTCAAGGATGCTTGCTTGATTATGGAATTGTTTTCTCTGATGATTTGGTTTGGATTTTGACTGGTGAGTTTGACAAAAGGCCCAAAAGGGTATTCAGGATTGGTGATAATTTTTTTCCAAAATGCCTGGTTTGCTCTCTATTTTTCTATGTTTTTACCATTCGCTAAAATAGAGACTGGATGTGCTAACTAATGGTCTATATGCACCACATAAGGTTCTTTATGCACTAAGCTGCCTCTTCTATGCACTGACTAGGATTTGTTTGAAACTGTTTTGACCGAAAGGTTATGCGCTAATATGTTCTTGAAAAATGCTACTGTTTGGGCTAAAAGAGCTAAGAGATGCCTCTTATGCGCTAAGCTGATGTGTAAACGCGCTAAACTGGTATCACAAAGCGCTATTGAAAATTTTCTTAATCTGAAACCGTTTATGCGCTAAAGTGAAGGCTGAGAGCGCTAAGTTTTGGTGCAGATGCGCTATGGAATGATGGATACGCGCTAGGAAGTTGCTCCTACGCGCTAAGCTGCCCTGACTTCTTTGTTTTCTGCCATTTTGGAATTTTAACTTGTGTTTTTTATGGATGATTTTTTGAAAAATAAGTTGCAAACATGACACACAAATGAGATAACAAATTTTGCCTATGTTAGACAAATAGTGTATGTTATGTGAGGATGCGTTCAAATCCCTAATGTTTTCACAGGTGTAGACAACAACTAAGACAAATCAGATAGACTCTTTATTCAAGGGTCATTAACAATATCATAGCCCACTAGTCTCGATAATCCGTCAGCTCAAACAACCTTGTCACCCCCTAGGGGGCACCCATTTTTTTGCCTTTTGCTAGAAATTAACTCAAAGTGAATTGCTTCACAATTGAGTAATTATCTTGGGAGATATATGGTGAGTGATCTTGGGGGCAGATTCTTCCCCACCCTTGCACTATGATATTGAAGATATTTGGATACTGACTCAGTTCAAAGTTTCTAGTTCTAAGGTTCTTGATTAGGCTTTCGTTCGGTCTTCAGTGATAAACTCCCTCGAGAGGCTTCCCAACCTTTAAAACAAAGACTTTACGTATCTTAAAGATACTGGGGGAAGGCTCAACGCTGAGCAAAACTATTGAAGGGACTTTCGTCAACCTCCACTTTTGATTATAGTGGGTTGGAACACTTGGCGATAAAGTTGTTTCCCACTTAGGTCATTCCCCTCTCACCGACCATTTAAATGACGCTCTAAGAGAAACTCAGAAGGGCAGGCCTACTAAAGGATTTAAAATGCTTGAAGTAAAGAAAGCTTTTAAGAGTGGTTTGGCTTTTTGGTCACCCAGTTAAGGGGAGAGCATATACCTTCCACTTTCGAGGCAAGGCAAACAATATTCTTTTTAGCCTTCAAGACAATGATGATTTATCTTCTATTTGGAGATTTTTCTCCAAAAATGCATGGTGCTCTTTTTAGATCCTCATATCAATCATTTTCTATCTAAGAAAATGGAAATCTTGGTCAACAAAATGAATCGCGATGCTTGGTCAACAAAAGAAAAATCGTGAATTTAAAACTCCCTTGCTTTGCACAAAATAAAAAGTGAGGTTCTTTTTACACTTTGCAAAATAAAAATGGATCCTTTTATGCACCAAAGGAAGGTGAAGTTCTTTTTGCAAAAAAGAAACTTGTTCTTTTTAGACCCAAATTGAAAAGTTTTGCCTAACTTGCAAAGAAAAGGGTTTGTTTTTGTTGTTCTTTTTTAGCTTGCAATGAAATTCTTTTTAGAACCCAAATGATAATGTAGTAAATTTTTAAGCCCAAAATGAAAACATGAGATTCTTTCCAAATTATAGAAAAGTGAATTCTTTTTACTAGAAAGTTAAAAGAACTAAAATTCCTATTTAACTTAATCTAAACCTCCACGAAAGGGGTTAGTTACCTGCAAGAAGAGAGTCAGTAAAACCAGAATCTGATGGGGGCTTACACAAGCCTAAAATTGTTTTCCTTTAGTTACAAAAATTTGTCTTTTCTCTGTTAGATCAATGCA
Source organism: Cryptomeria japonica (assembly GCF_030272615.1). Classification (NCBI taxonomy): domain Eukaryota; kingdom Viridiplantae; phylum Streptophyta; class Pinopsida; order Cupressales; family Cupressaceae; genus Cryptomeria; species Cryptomeria japonica. Next base: position 861,409,623 of record NC_081409.1, read on the forward strand.
CTATACTGCTATAGCGATGTGCTATAGAAAAGCACAAATGCGCTACAAAATGTCTCCTATGCACCAAGCTATTTACTGCATGCACTACTCTATTTTTCGAATGTGCTATGATTATACAAAAGGCAGTCAGACTATTATGCGCTAAGTAAAATGTTGAATGCACTAATGAAGAGGTCTTGTGCGCTAAACAATAAACCAAAAGCGTTAAATAAAGGTTTCTATGTGCTAAAGAAGGGGTCCAACACAATAACTCAACTTTTCCGTGTGCTTTCAATGTTGCTCCTGCATCAAAAATGATAAGATTAATGGGGTCGAGCCCCATGGTGGGCACCAAAAATGTGTGCGGGAAAAGTGGTTTGCAGAAACGTAAAATTCAGTTTCAAAAAGGTCCACACACCAATGGGACTCTTGGTGCAAGTTATGGAGCTATATTGGAATAGCTCAACTTCCCAAGGGATGTTCCATTGTTCTCTATCTCACAGGATCCCTCAAGTCAATGCCTTTGCTCTCAGATCACTTAGCAAAGTGACTTGAGAATGACAACTCCAAGAATGAGGGATGTTTGATTAATTTATCATGAATGCATTCCTAGATGTGTATGATATTGAAACTAGAATGATTTAAAGTAGCATGAATATGATGTTATGATAAAGATGTCTAATCCTATCCTAACAATATATACTAGTCTAACATGGATATGCTATGATATTTAAATTTACTTCTAAATGCTATTAAGATGATTTTTATCAAAAAGAGGCTAAATGCTTAATAAAATGACTATAGATTAGATGCATGAAACTTGGATATCTGAAAATGAGAGAATGAGAGCTCTATTTATAGGAAAGATAGGGCAATGGATGGTCAAGATTGGATAATCTTAACAAGGGCCAAGATTGAAAGTTATCAATCCATGTTTACAATTCTCACCAATGAAATGGTGACAATTGTCAACAAGAGACTGCTTGAGAGGAGATGTAAGAAGCATTAAATGCTTGAGAAGACATGATGGTTACCTTGGGAGGTAAGGGTTAAGGTTAGGTTAAGATTATCCATTGGATAAAGCTTTTACCCAAGGGGTAAACTCTTTTGCAAGGGTTAAAGGGATAACCAAGCGTAAAGCCATGAGTGCTTGATGAGACCCTTGGGTTAGATGAATGTTGAGTTAGGCAGAAAGTCTCTAACCATGCCAAAAGGGTTAGTTAACCATTGCTGGTTTGGAAGACTTTGGAGACAAATTTGTAAGAGTCCTTCCAAATTTGGGGGAACTCAACAAGTTAGCTTGTTGAAGACATAAAGGCTTTAATGCTTTTGGAAGACTTTCCTCCAAATTTGAGAAGTGTCATCCTCAAATTTAGGGAAAGGGGATTGATTGAAGGGAAAGGGCTAATTGATTAGGATTATATGGGTTCTAGAAGCATGCTTTAGGAGGCAAGTGGGAGATGTAGGATTTTGCAAGTGGATGAAGGGGAATTTTAATTAAAATAAATTACTTTATTTCAACAAAATAGATGCAACTTGCATAAATACAAGTGGGGAATTTAAATAAATAAATTAGATCTATTTACTTGCAAGGATCAATTTAATTAAATGTAAATTTAATTTAAAAGAGAGAAAGGGGAATTAATTAAATAAAGTGATTTATTTAATCAAAGGTTATGAAAGGCTTAGGTGAACTTAATTAAATAAATTAAGTAATTCATTTAATTAAAATAGAAGAATGAGGTTAAAATGAATATTAAACATTCACTTAGGAAAGTGGTCATTTTTATACGTCTACAAATATAATATTATAGCTAGGGTTTCCTTGGACAATCCTACTTCCTACAACCTTTTTTTGCCTCACGGTTGTGATTGAAGCTTCTTTTCTCAACGCTCTCAGTCCTACAGATCTCAGACTCCTTGCCGCCACTTTGGTGGAAAGAGAGACTCACCTCGATGGCACTCTACCTCTCCCTTGCGTAGAGGTTTTGCCTTCGAGTTGGCTTCAAACAAGAGAGATATAATATGACAAGAATAAATTGCAATCTTATCAATGATGCAATAGAGTCCAATACATGTACGTAGGAGACCCCTTGGCTATATAGACCAAGGTGATAACATAGGAGTGTATAAGATTATGACATGTGTCATTATCTTATACATGCTAACTAAAATGAATAGCTATCACCCCACCTAAAGTGGATAGGTGATAGTGTGATAACACTACAAAAGGTGGATCACCCACCAAAGGTGGACAAGTGCAACCACTATAACTGGATATGATAAAGAGATAACATGATAAGTCCACCTAAAGTGGAAATGCTCCAACTACTCCTATATGTATTTCCATAAGTAAGGTTAGGTAATGTGTAATTAGGACCTAGGTGAGAAATAACCAAGGTTAAATACCTTAATCACACTAACACACCCCTTAAGTGCAACTTAGGGATAATGCACACAAAATCCAACAATGTAAGATGGATCTTGACTACCAAGCTATGTTAGGTACCCATGAACAAATGTGATGCAATCTCTCGCAAAAGGAGAAAGGGAGAAAACCCAATGGAAAAAAACTCCCCCCCCAAAAAAAAAGAGAGATGAAAACACAAAAGAACTCTCAAAGAAGAATGAGATGGGCAAAATCCCATGTGAGGAAAAAGTCCCCCATAAGAGAGAATAAGAGAGATCAAGTAGCCCCCCTTTAATGTAGAATATGCATCGATGGTAGATGCTCTAAACTAGATGTAGAAGATGCTCCACAATCGTTGAACAACATTCCTCCCCTTAGAAAGAAACAAAACCAAAGGTGTATGAATGATGTCTCCCAAATCTTGAAAGGAAGATGTAGGAAGAAAACTCAAAATGTATGGAGTCTCTAAAAGATACTCAAGTGTCTCCATGTTGATTTTGAAAGTTTCCCCTTCCAAATTAGGTGTACTAGGTCACATTGCTAAAAAGGGATAATATGGATCTAGTGAAGATGAATGTAGAATATGATACAAAGACTCAAGTGTCTCCTCTAAAGATAAATAGACCTCCTCCAAATGATGTACATAACTATCCACAATCACATCAAACTCAAAAGAATGATTATGTAGAGAATGAACGAGAGGGTCAGAGTGCTCCCTCACAACATCTGAAGAAGGATCATCTCCATCAAAGAGAAGATGAATATCATCAATGATGTCTCCCAAATCTACAATGTAGGAATCCATAAATAAATTTGTAATATCTATATCAAGTAATCATTCCAAGGAAATATATTTGGAAGGCGATGTATATCTTGTTGCACTTAATCACAAGAAGCCAAAACTGTAGCAACACAAGCATCATCAAGAGCAACAATGTATGTGATATCAATAGGAGTAGATGAAGTGCAAGGCTCAAGAATTGAATCACATGTGAGAACACCCAAGTACAAGTAACTAAAGCTCTCCTCAATATCAGAATCCACATTAGAAGTGTGATCATCATTGGAAGAATCAAAGTCATCAATAGGAACACAGTCTAAAAAGGAGTACAACCGAGATGCATGACCCAACACCCCAATAACAATGATAGCTCTACTCTCCAAGTCTCTAATGATAACTGAATCAAGAGTGAACTCCATAGTCTCTCTTGCTGCACCATGAGTGATTTGATTGATGGAAAGATGATTGTTTGTCAAGTGAGAGACACAAAACACATCATTGAAGGTGCTATCCCCAATATCAATAGATCCCTTCTCAATTACATTCATATATACATGATTGCCCATTAAAATTGGTGGCATGTTACAAGGCTCTAATGAAGAGAACATAGACTACTAAGATGCCATATGAAGAGAAGCTCTTGAATCTAGAAGCCATCTCCCTTAATCATGACTTTTAGTAGCACAAAGAGCTTGTCCTTTACTTGTCCCAAAAGTGTGACTCTTTCCCTTACTAAATTTTGTTTCTTTCGAAGAAGAATTTGAAGTAGACATTCAAGAAGGCAAACTTATTCTATTCTTCTAAAAAAGATGCTTCAATTCAACAATATCCTTCTTGTAATAATGGTGTTCTTCATGTCTTAAATTCTTGCAATATGCACAAGTAGGCTTCTCCTTCTTAGATCATTTCTCCTTAGGGGAGGATGTAGAATCTCTTTGTTGAGGAGAGGAAGATTGTGCTCTATCCTTCTGTGGCCTTGGATTTGATTGCTTTTGCTTCTTGTTGGAACCTTTCTCATGATTAGCTACCAAAGCATGCGACTTGGATGACTTGAGAATACCCATTGGGTTCAACTTTTCTTGTTCAAGAATCAACATCTCAGTAAATGAATCAAAGGATGGTGTAGTGTAAGAACTTCCCATTGTCAATCAATGAGTGTGGAAACTAGAAACAAAAGCTGCATATTTAGAAGAAAGCTTGACCCACAAATTAAAGATCAAATATACATCCTTCTTTTCAATGCCACAATCCTTGAGTTGTGCTCTTAGCTCATTTGCTCTAGTGACATAATCCTATATTGTATCAAAATTCTTAGGATCCAAACTTAGGATATCACTTTCAAGTGAGTATCCTCCAATCTCATCAACTTGACCATACAAATGACCAAGTTTATCCCAAGCTTCCTTCATTGTCTTACACTTTTCAATATGAAAGATAAGATTAGGAGATATATACTTTCTCAATGTTCCAAGAGCCATATAACTTTTGATGAGCCTTTCCTTTTTTTAGATTAGGATCAACTTTAGGATTAGAGGGTTCTGAAATTGTTCTATCAACATAATGATTTAAACCTTTTTCCATTAGTTTAATCCATGCATTAACTTTCCAAGTTGCATAATTATGTGGAGTTAAAAGTAGAAATTTAGGAGAACCTGTAACTAAAAATCAAAAGAGTACAAAGGAGACAGAGAGGCACAAGCACACAAGACATTCCCAAAATTCACTCAATCAAAGAACCCCACCCCACCCCCTCAAATGATGATTTGGCACTTTATACTTAGTGCAATTACAATGGCCATTTACAAAACAAGGCAAAGTGGAATTTTAATTTAATTGTTTACAACTTCCTAAATTAGGATATAACAAAGTCAAATAATTAATGCAAAATACCTAAGTGAGATCTGAGCATTACATATGCCCAAATAGGTTGAAAATGACCATTGCTGAAAGTAAAATTTCTGCTCATAACCACTATATAATTATAGTATCAAAGTGAAGTAGACAAACAATTATGCACTTTAAAAAAAATGGCACCTTAAAAGAAGCTCATATGAGCCTGAACAAACTCTTAAGTTGCAAAAATGAGGATTACTTTGCTACAACTATTAAAAAATATTTTTTTATGAAAAATCAATAATCCAAAATCAAAATCTAATTCCACCACTATGTAGGGCATGAAAAAGTAGCCCAAATAATAATAAAAAATTACAGTAAAAAAGGAGCTCATATGACCAAGTTATAGTCATTTGAAAATTGTCTATTAGATTGAAAATACAAATTATGAGGGGGAGGCAACATGAATAATCCCACATTGCTTGTGCTAAGGATAATTTCAAGCCTCTTTATATATTGCAATGCACAAACACTTTAGTGAAGCATCATGTATAGGCACATTGAAGTGGTGACCCACAAAATTATTTTGTTGTCATGCTATGCTGATGTGGCGCTTATGGAATGTGTTGAGTTATCGTCTATGTATGCTGACGTGGAAATGATGCCACATGTCCTATGTTAACTAATTGGGCCAAAGTATGTATACATGGGCAAATGAGAAACTGCCCCTATGTGTTGATGTAGTGGATGACTTTGTCCTGTGATTTGGCATTGAGGTGGTGTGTTTGATGTGGGTAAACACAATTGAAGAGAAGAGACAAATTGGTCAAACAAGTGGCAGGTTGGGCCTTTGTGTACATGCCACATGGTGTTGTTTTGTAGAGCTCATACCTTCTCTCGGTGCACGCCACATGGTGCTATCTGTAGAGCCCATACCTTGCACCTCTATTAGGCCTGTAGATTTCGCTTTTTGCAAAAAATAATTTTGATTTTTTTTTTCACTTTTAATGGACTTTACAAAAAATTATATTAAAAAACTGTGATTTTTTTAAATAGATAAATTGAAAAATTTAATCATAGAAAAATAATTTTTTTTCTTCACAAAATCGTACCCTGCACCATAATGACATTTGTACGATTGAGATAGGATTTTTTTTCCTAATGGCCCCATGTTATCTACTCTAATTGGATAATTTGATAGGTGATCTTGGGGTTCTTGAGCCTTCTGAGTGCAATGGTGAGGTTAAATTTGGCCCAAAGTGCTCCAAAATTGCAAGTACCTCCTAGATTTGGCAAACACCTCCAAACTTCAAACAACTCTAGATTGTCTCTGGATCTTCGAATCTGGACAAAATAAAAGGCGATTTTGACTTTCTTGCACCTCTTGAATCCAATGGCAACCTTAGATTTTAACCCAACAAGCTCCAATTTTGACTTGCAATAGAAAGCCACATAATGTAAAACCCCAAATTGCACTAAGATCTCTCCAAATAGACTATCCAAAGGCGCCATATGGGCTTTGATACCATGTAAGAATTGGCTATGAAGGTAGCCACCAAAGATCTAGAGGCCAAATAGAAAGCACAACACCAAGAGAGATAGAATATGACGAGAATAATTTGTATTCTTATCAATGACGCAATAGAATCCAATACATGTACATAAGAGACCCCATGGTTATATAGGCCAAGGTGCTAAAATGAAAAGCTATCACCCCACCTAAAATGGATAGGTGATAGTGTGATAACAACAAAAAATGTGGTTCACCCCAAAAAAGGTGGATCACCTACCAAAGGTGGAAAAGTGCAACCACTATAAGTGGATATGACAAAGAGATAACATGATATGCTCCAACTACTCCTATGCAATTCTCTAAGTAAGCATAAGTGTTGTGTAATTAGGACCTAGGTGAGAAATAACCAAGGCACCCAAGGTAAAATACCTTAATAACACCAACAATAGTGATTGGTTGTCGGCTATTCGTGGTGGTGGTTGCCCAAACTCCTCAAAGTGGCTCCCTCGGTTGGCTTTGGCAATTTCACTTATGAGGAATGAAGGCAAAGATAAAGAGGAGGGAGAAACTAATGTTGACAAAGGGTGGTCCATTTTTGACGTCACCTTGGACCATGCTGATGTATAGGGCAAACTGGATGATCGAGATCTCCCTCCACCTCCCACTGGTGTTGCTCTCACCGCTTAAACAAATTTCTTGCTGTTTTTGTTATCTTGCTTTCCGAGTACTGCCCATAGGACTTTGAAGAGTGACCTTGTGTGCTATTTTTTTTTTTGTAGATGTCTATATATTTTTAAATTAATAGAATCTAATGCATGTATGCATCAAAAGTATAATTATATATTTTTACAACAAATATTATAAAATGATATATATTAATACTATATTATATTTCTTTACAATAATATTTAAATGGCTTATACTATTTAGAATATATGTTTTTAATATATAATTTAATAATATTATATAATAAACTATCAATATTATACTTTAATTCTTAATCATTTTAATTTATTTTTATTATGTCATGTTATTCGATTATTTTTAATATATAATATCATATGCATTTTATTATATTGTTTATTATTAATATATTAAATTAATATCTAATGATACTTTAAATTATAAAAAAATATTTATATTTATATTATTTTATAATATTTGTTATAAAAATATATATTAATTTAGAAAGTTTTTTTTTTTTTTTTGTTTAAAGTAAGATTTGTCATAGGGGCAGTACCCTTATTAATTTAGAACATTTTAAAACAAAATAGAATACCTTTTAATTTTAAGAATATTTTAACAAGAGATTATCTTAAATATTTTTTCAATATCAAAATAAGAAACTTCCTCAAATGTTATTGACAATTCTATTTCATTCTCATAGTGAAATTTTTAGCTAATAAAATTTCCTATAATTTATTTTTATAATTTTTTTTCTAAAATACCAAAAAAAAAAATGACTTCTAATTGATTGTCAACTGTCTAAGGACAAAATATTACTAATAAATATTAAAAAATACTTACATTTTTAATTCTTTTTTTTTTTCACTTCAGCCCCCACAACTAATACAAACGTGCGCTCTTTAAAATAAAAGTAAAAAAATCCCCTTCCTAAGACCCAGCAATCCAATAAACATTTTCAATAAGCCTTATCCCATATGACCGTAGCTTTCTTTCATCGGATCACGTCACCAATAGAGAATGGAAGTTTTTATTTAACACATTGTTCTCTAGCTGAAGCCTAGGGTTTTAGGCTTGAAAATTTGCAAATCCTGGATCCAAACCGGATCCTTCTGTGCTCTGAATTTTTACAGAGTCTGATCTACTTAACCGTGGACTTCTGTATTTTTTTCCGTTTCGGGAGCGCAATCAGTGAACTTTCCTACTTGAAGGTTTTCCGATACTACGAAACCAGGATATATATTTTGACACAGCAGGTAAGAAATGCATTTTTGGACATGTTTCCTTGTTATGTTTAAATACTTACTGTGTGTTGTTATATAAAAATCTTCAGGCTTTATATATTCTTAAATTTTTTGTGTGTTCATTATTTATGTTTTTTGGGGCTTCCCTGTGTAAGATTTTAGGCATATTTGAATTAGAGTGATTTTTAACTTGGGTTCTACACATGCTTTTATGACGATGCTGGCCAGGGTTTCGATAGTTTTTTTTTTTTTTTCAAAGGAGATACAGTTAGGGTTTTCTGGATTAAAATTTGGTTTAGGTTTTTCAGGTTCTTTAAACATTATTTAGTTTTCATGTGTTCTGCGAGTCTCATTTTCATTCTTGCGTTGGCATTTGCTCCATTTTGCTCTTTGGAGAAGCAATTGAGCGTTTCTTCGGCTAAATTTGTGGGTTTTGTAAATTTAAAATTTTAATAGGTTTCTTGTATTCTGAACTCTTGTTTTGAAATTTTGATGCAAATGATGTTGGCCTTATTTAATTTTGTTGATTCAAATTGTACCTTAAAAAATAAAAATTGCTTGACAAATCTTGCGTGATATTCTACGAAAAATGTTGTTAATCTATGGCTCTCTTGATATAAATTGTATCTTCCAAAAGGGATTTCTATTGTTAATTTTATTGCATTGGATATCATGTTGGAGAATTTTCTCTCTTTTATTTTTTGCGATAAATTGCACTTAGTAAAAGTGATTTATAAATCTTATATCATATTATGTTGAAAATGTTGTTGACCTTTTTCATCTTATCTAAATTGTATTTTGAAAAGAAGATTTGTATTGGTTGGTAAACCTTTCATGGTGTTAAGATGAAACTGTGGTTGACCATTTCAATAGTTTTAAATGAATCTGCGTTTCTGAGTTTCCTGGACAGGAGGTTATGGGAATATGGTTTTGGGGATAGTAAAAAAATTCGCAAATTTTTGGTATGTCAGGGATACAGCAAGTAATTTAACTTAAGCTAAAAAAAGCAGCTGAAATTTTAAAAAGTAAATACGATGTGTTGAATTTGCAATGAAAATTCTCTACATTTTAGCTTCTCAGTGCTTTCTAATTTTCCTTTAAAAAGTCATCTCTTTAGTTATGCACCAAAATTCCAAATGGAGCAATTGTCCAGTCTTGAAAGAAGGGGATTTTTCCTCAAAGTTTCTGGAACATGGGGGATTTCACCCGAACCCTGGGGATGTGTCCCTGTGGAATACTGATATGTATCATATTGCAGAAGATAGTTCTATTTCTTAGTGAATCTTATATGATAAATGGGCTATCTTTGATGCAACTGGGTGAACTTGGACCTTATTCTTGAGATTTGTGAACATGAGTCAAAGTTTAAACTTGCCCTTAATCTAATTGCTGGAATAAAACCAATCTATATATGCCTTCTTACGGAGTAGGTACTTGAATCTGGGTAATGGACTAACGATTTATACATCACATTGATCACAACACTTGGACTTAAAAAATGCAAAATATCATTGCTCTCCTTAATAATTTGTAGAGGTGCGTGGAATGGAGTCTGGTAACTAGTTTTGTGACGAGGAACTGTTGTAGATTTTTCATGGTTTGTTTTGCAGTGATATTTTGCATAAAATATTTCTTACCAAGTATTTATAGGGCTTTTGTAATTTCCGAATTTTTATGTGGAGGTTCTCATTAACAAGCATTCTTCTATTGTATGTCTAAGGCAATTTTCTTTTTGACTAAAGTTGAAACTGTTTATTTTCTTTTTAATCTTTGTATTTGGGTTCTTATTTTTGCAGCAATGTCTCGTGTATATGTTGGCAATTTGGATCCTCGGGCCACCAAGCAAGAGCTGGAAGATGAATTTCGGGTGTTTGGGGTTCTCCGCAGGTATGATAATAGAGTTCATATAATAGGATTGTCTCCCCTGTTACATGGTGAAAGTCAAATGCTATGTATGGCTGACATTGTATTTGGAAATAGTATTGTTTTGCGGTTTATGTTTGGGGTTGAGTCAGTTACTATGGTTGAGCTTTTTGTTGACCTTGGGACTATGTGTTGTTTTCAGCATCTTCTGTTATACTTGGCATGTTTTTAGTTTTTAGTCTTCCTCATCTTGATTACTATAAATTTGATTTCGTTGTACAGTGGCTCATGAAAAGTGTATAGATTGTTCAGTTTCCTAAAATAAAGCACCTCATGTTTTCCCTATCTTGCATTGTTATGAAAGAAGATTGCGTTCAATGTCTTATATTGAGAAATGTATGCAGTATCTGGGTTGCACAAAGGCCTCCAGGTTATGCATTTATAGAATTTGATGACCGACATGATGCTGAGGATGCAATTCGTGCCTTGGATGGTATGAGTCTTTTCCTTGGGACTCTACTATTATTTGATGGTTAATTTACATAATTATGAGCATTATAGAGTTCTGAAATTGAAACCTGATGCTATAAACAATACATATTGTAAAATTCTTACTCCAGATATTGTTTATTTATTTCTATAGGTAAACATGGTTGGCGAGTTGAGATGTCCCGAAGTTCAAGAGGTGGTGGTGGTGGGGGTGGGGGTGGTGGTGGGGGTGGTGGTCGTGGACGTGGTGGTGGAAGTGATCTTAAGTGCTATGAATGTGGCGAGTCGGGCCATTTTGCTCGGGAATGTCGTTTGCGTATAGGTGCTGGAGGCTTAGGCAGTGGTCGACGCCGAAGTCCTAGTCCCCGCTTTAGGCGCAGCCCAAGCTATGGTAGTAGAAGCCATGGACGAAGAATTCAGAGCCCATCTTACAGTCCCTATCGTGGAGCTTATGGGGATCGGAATGGCAGGTAAGGTTATTATTTATTATTTTTTATGAGGTAGAAGGCACTGTAGCCAATTTATTATTTTGCATTGCATTACTAAGTTTTTATCTCCCTTTTGTGTTTAGGAGTCGCAGTCCACGTAGAAGCCGCTCTCCGCGGCGTCGAGGCTATTCACCTCGACCGGGACGAAGTTACAGTAGGTCTCCCCCACCTCGTCGTAGCCATCGGGTGTCTCCCTATGCCAATGGGTGTGTGATTTTTTATTACTCTCTTTGAACTGGTTGTACTAATTCTATTCAATTTTTCTTTTTCTTTAAATCTATGAATATGTTGTTTGCAGAAGTCCTCGTAGAAGTGGTTCACCTCGTGTGCAATCATCTCCACCTCGTCGAGATTGTCAGGCATCTCCTTATGGCCATGGGTGTGTAATTTTGTGACCTTATTGTAATTTGTTTTACTTATGCTATTTTGTTTTATTTTTACTCGTAATAAACACTAAAACTTTAGTTGATGGTTGCAGAAGTCCTGTTGGCAGAGGTTCTTATAGAAGTCGCTCACCTCATCTGCAATCATCTTCACCTCCTCGTGATCAACGTGCTTCACCATATGCCAATGGGTATATGATTATCGTTAACTAGTTGCAATTGATTGTATTGTTTCTATCATATTTTCTTCTTATTCACTTAAGCACTAAAATGTTGAAGTCAATGATCGCAGTAGTCTTGTTGGCCGAAGTCCTCGTAGAAGTGGTTCACCTCGTCTTCAATCACCTGCACCTCATCCCGAGCGTCAGGTCTCTCCTTACGTAAATGGGTACGCTATTTATTATTTTGTTTTAATGGATTTAACTGATTCCGTTTTATTTTCCTCATATTTGGTAAAAAACTAAAACTGAGAAGTTAGTGATTGCAGAAGTCCCACTGGCGGAGATCAGAGCCATGCTCATAGCTGAATGTGCAAGGGGAATGGATGTATTATAATATATAACTGCGTTCATAATTTGGAAATTTCGAGAATCAACATCTGAGACAATGAGGAATCTGCATTTGGCTGCTCTCTTGGATATTTGGCATTTTTGTTAGCTCAATGGCTCACTGTGTTTTTAATTAGCAGCTAGTTTCTGCCTAATGGCTTGACAGAGTAATAGGCTGCTTGATATATACTTGGACTCTTGTTGCAGCCTATTCCTTTGGTCAACATTATATGGTCCCATCACTTGCCTGCCATTTGGATAAGTTTCTTTCCTGTTTTTCCCTCTTAATTTTTCTTTGAAGCTTTTAGATGTTTTTTCCCAATGACACAATTAATTTTGTGTTTGACATGTTCAAAATTTGTTGGTTCATAAAAAGATTGAGAGAAATTTTACTAAGGCATTTACTTGTTTATGTGTTCTGAGGTGTGATCTTTTTAAAAACGGATGGCATCGAACTGCTCTGCACCTCCTTCTTGTATGGGTAGTCAGCCTCTCTGCTTCATGTCATCTCCTGGATAGTGTGCTTCTCCATTCCTTCTGTGGTTTCCTCAATTGCATCACTACTGCAATCATAATTACATGGTTTGGCCCAATTGAATATGTCTGGAGGACTGTGCTAAACCTGCCAACATCCTTCCAGCCCTTCTTTTGTCACATAAACTCCATTCTCCAGCCCATCTACACGACATCACTCTTTTCTAGCTCATCTTCTACTCGTGTGCTTTTCAAAACAAGATGAACAACATGTAGTGATTATTTTAGTGGATTGAGTTGTTGGCACTTGGTGTATTACTGGTCACAAATCAGATCACATAGCAGAATTCGATTCTGAAGATGCTTAAATGTCCAATATGCCTGAAGGGCCAATGACCTAGATTATGGAGACGTGAGAGCTAGTGCCTCTCTTCAATTATTGTATGGTAGTACTCTCTTCAAATATTGTATGGTAGTATGATGTAACAAAATTTGGAACACTGAATATGGGACACAGACACATCACTTTTATGTCAATTATCATCTTTTATTTCTGTGATTGCACATAATTTATTTGTATGCTATGTAGTTTTGAACTTTTCTGAAGCTTCTCATAATTGTGAACATTAGTAAACCTTTTCCCTTCTCAATCCTAAACATTAGTCAACATTGTATTTCTCAGGACGGTTTTAGGTAAACAATTTTTGTCCTCAATTACATTGCTCATGTGAATTTGAGTTTAAAGATTTTAAAAGTTTTGATATCTTATTCAGATTATCTTATTCACAGCTCTTCAACATTTTACTAAAATAATGAAGGTATGTTAATAATGTATTCAAAGAGGACTTGAGAGAATAACGTGTTCAAAGAGAACTTCGAGCCTGTTTTGATTTTGCTTTTCCTAAATGTGATAAATCCATTTTGGCATTTTATGTTGTTGGCAGAAAGAATGGTCATGCATTAGATCATTGCACAGAATTAAATCATCAAAACAATCATGTATGAGCTAATTCCGGGCAACTCTTATGAGGAAAGGGCTACAAAACATGAGTAATATGAGCACAGCATTAATGCTGGTAGTCTTCTGAAAACATATCCTTTACAAGGATATCGAAATATTAGAGCTATACTAGTAATTTTTTTTTGTGATTGTCATTCACCTCGAATGAAATGACTTAAGTACAAAACCAACTTGGATTCTGAACCGTTGTGGATTCTCTTGCTCTTGAAATGTTGCCCTTTCAAGTTTTGAACGAGTTATAGCCCCAATAGTCAGCTCCCTACTGTGTCTGGGGCTATTGGGAAGCTCTCCTAATCGCAAGTCCATACTGAGTTGTCTCGATATGTTGTCCTGCAGCTTTCCTTTGTGAAACTTCCTTATAGAAGTTTACCGTTTTAAAGCCAAAGTAAAATATTAATTAACAAGCCGCCGGTATGAAGATTCTGTGTGGATTAGTTTCATGTCAAATTTTGGTATGTGTGATGTGTATAATTGAGATCCTCCTTATGATAATAATTTAAGGTGGTATGATTGAATAAGTTACTTGCTAATTTATTGTTGTGATATCATATGCTTGTATCTAATCTAGTTCAATGTGTTAGATTGTTTTTGCTATCCAATATTGGAGAATGAATTTAAGTTTATATTTTATTGGTTGAGTTGAAGATTCGGGTATTCATTTTGGCGAAAATTACTCGGGTCATGATTAAAGAACATACCATCATTTTCATTGTGTTTAACCATTTAAAGCTATTACTTTGTGTGCAAAAAGAATAGGTTACAAAATAAGACAGTCAATGACTGTCAACAAAAAGTACTTAACTAGCCAAAACAGAAAAAACTATCAACAGACTGTTAATCACTGTGTAAAAGAGATCCTAACCAGCCAATACAAGGACAGTATCAGTATACTGTCTTTACAACACCATAGCTCACAGCTGGTACAATCCCATAAAATTACAACCACCAGCAACATGCTGTCCATCATCAGTAGTACATGAGCTAAGGGCTGGAAAAAATCAGACTCATGAATGAAACTTAAACAACCCATACAATGATCAAAACATCACGATGGATATTTTGCTGAGGTCTCGATAGACTCAAATCTAAATTTTTGTCTTGAGGTTATGATAACCTTAGTTTTTATGGACTAAGTGCGATGGTATTGGTTTATCGCCACTTCTTGAATTCATTGCATTCAGCTGATATGTAAAGGTGGTTTGGGGTAAGGGACTCAATTGGTTTATTAGAGCTACCTTATACGGAGCATAATCAACCTTGCTTCAGTTAAAGGGAAATGGCAGGCAGTGGGTTTCTCCATCAAAGCCTCTCCTCCATTTCAATCAATTTGGAAAGCTTGGCAACATACGAGCCATCTTTTCAGATAGAGAGAAGCATCTTTTTAATGTGGGTTTAACTTTTCAACATCATCTATCTGGTGGAATAAGCACATTCAGGATCATGGCATTCAGTATCATGGACAGCCTTTAGTTTTTAAAGGAATGAATCCTTTGTGATAATTGTGCAGTGTTTGGTTCTATGTTCTTTTTTCAAGGATTGGCTTTGGCTATCCTCCTATCCTTTCCTTATCTGCAGTTGCTCCCTTCTTTGCCCATGAAATTTGGAATTTTGATGCTTAATTATTGGCTTGGAAGATTGAAGTGTATAATGGTTCAACCCCTTAATTGTCCTCACTGCCAACAACAGGCTGACAATGGAATTCCGTGTTTCAGGAATTTAATTGGAAGAGGCCTTGCTTGGTGTTTATTATTGTAGATGGAATTTGACTGGAAGAGGCCGGCCTTGGTGTTTATTATTGCAGATGGAATTCCACATGTAATCTGACATGTAATCTTATTGTCAGGAAGTTGTAGTTACTTTTTAGTCTAAGGCTTCTTTTGAATTTGGTAATGTTGTTTTCTTCTTTCTTTTTTATGGATGAAGTGTGGGTAGGAAGAACTTCACTTATATTAAAATAGAAGTAAAGAAAAATGAGATTTAATATTGTAGAGCTTTGAGAGAATCGATTTACATTTTTAGAGATACATAATGTAGAGCTTTGTGAAAGCCAAACAAAACTTGAAAAAGACAATTTTAAACAACAATTGATCCGGCACACTTAATTTTGTAGATTTGAGAGTCACTAACAAAGAAGTTTATAGATCAAGACTAGATAACCATCCTAAATGTGGTGCATATGTGCTAATGAAGAAATAATAATTTTGTAGGTTGACAAAGATACATGCTCATCAAACAGTATTCCTTAAGAAGCAGGCTCAAATGTGCTTGTAAAATGTTCTAATCCATGAAGGAAAATGAGGGAAGAACACACAAGATCAGTAACTAATGTCAATTAGTGTTCATGTTGAGGTGGTGTAGCAATATTTGATTAGGTATCTTAGGTACAACTATAGATGGTGACATCTTAAGGGCACATGAAGGGTGAAATGGAACAAATGAAAAGGTGATAAACATGCATTTTTTTGAGTAGTGTCATCAAAGAGTAAAGTTAAGTTTTAAGTGTGTTCTCTAGATTTGAAAGATGAGACTCAACAAACAAATGGCAAGATTTATCAAGTACCCTTGTTATGAAACTAACATGTTGATCAAACCATTTCCTACGTAGCCCCAAGAGAGAAACATATATGAGCTTACATAATAACCACAATGGAAAGATTAGTTATACCACAAAGATTACACAAGACATGCTTTAGGAAAACCCTCAAAATGAAAAACCCTGACCCCCAAAATCATCCACACTCAATTTATTATTCAACAATGAAACATTATAATACACTTATAGTCTATGAATACTTTTGAAACATCAAGCTCCTCCATGTGTTCAAGCATATAATTACACATACCATGACATGCTTCACATATGCACTCAACAAGTGAGATTAATACAATGACAATAAGCCAAACAACTAACTAACCAATGAACCAACTCTAACTACTAAACATGCACTTGCTTTTATAAAATTAATCTCACACAATAACCAAGTGGTAAGGTAAAATCACGTGCCAACATTTATTCTTTGCTACTAATTTTTTCCAATAAATATTTTCTTGTGTGCAACCCATGCATAAATTATCTAACAAACATGACATACACCTTTACAAGTGGACCCAAATAAATATTTAATGTGGGTAAATACATCTCCTAAAGATACACAATAGCTAAATATTTATTTTAAATAATTAAAATAATTATGTCTTGTAAGGTGTACAATAATCTTTTGCTCTACTTGTTATATGCATTGCATGAGAGAAAATTGATGAAATACATTATCTTAGCCAGCCATAAAACCACATGAAGCTTTGGCATGCTCTCATGCTCCATCAAGTTCTTTGGAATAACATCTAATGTCAACACTATCTCAAGCAAGAAATCCTCTCATCCTTCAGCATGTTACCTTTCGAAGAAAATGAACAAGCCACGATGAAGGTGCACCATTCCAAAGAGCACACATCGAATTCAAATAACTCCAAGCTATTGCCAAGAAAAAAATTCACGACTAGAAATAACAACCACAACAAATGCTAATACATTTAATCATCTATACCTACAAAGGTGTCCAAAACCATCAATGAAACTCATGCCAATAACATATACAACCCATAAATTGCAACAACAAAGTCCTTATATAAAACTTGTTAATGAAGAACATACACATTTGGGAACTCCCATTTCATATGTAATGCCAAATTTATAAATAGATCAAGGCATACCAAGTCTACTAATTGACGTGGCTCATAATCAAACCATGTAGTAACAAAGAACAATCACAATGATCCACACTGCGACAATAAAATATTGTATACTCTCTAACTACAAGTCACCATAAATCATAGGTTGATCACAACAAACCACGTTAACATGAACCTCTAGGAAGTAGCCATAAACTAAAACCTATAAATAAGATCTCTTTCAAAACTGTTGGTGTAAATAATTATTCATCATGGATATTATTACACCTTACTTAAGTTTACTTAGGATAATGTATATCATAATAGTTTGGGTATGAGACACTTGGGTGTTTGTGCCACATTGGGATAGAGTGTGGGATAATTTCCACCTTTTGTGGTCTTATCTTGTTGTTACATTCCACATTCGGTGGGTGATCCACCTCATGTGGAATATTATATTGTTTCTCCTACTACCACACCTATTTCCTACCTACCCTTATTTCTTATTGAGCCACATGTCATGTTTGTGTGCTCACATATCCATATAGCCTTGCCTATATAAGCATGCTCATATTCATTGTATGTAATGATTGATGATCCAGTTGATCAATATTTTCATCTTGATAGAATACAGTTTTTTCCTATCAAAATTTTGTCTCTCTATTGTACTTTTCATTAAGCGCTTGATCTTGGGAAAATCTCACATGGTATTAGAGCCATTAGAGTGTCATTGATTCGTCTTTGAAAAGAATAATTGCGGCGTCAAGAGGTAGATATGAGGAGCAACATATTTTGGAGGTGTCCTAGACCAGATCCGACCTCACCATTGCGTCTGGGTGACCGTTTCCATGAATTTTGACTATAAATTCGCCTATATTGGGTGAAAGTCAAATTTGGGGCTTGGAGGAAAAAAATTGCCCAATTTGGGTGGGTACGGTACGGTTTTTTGAAAAAAAATTTGAAATTTTTTATTTTTATTTTCTGCAGTATTCAAAAAAAATAAAAATCATTTTCAGCAGTTTTTTAGTTTTGAAAAAGTTCAAAAAAAATAAAATAAAAAAAATAAAATATATATATATAAAATTTGGGGGGGATCGTAACCCCCACCCTCGTACTTCGTACTACACGTGCCTGCTACAGATTTTGCAGGTCCCTCCTGCAGGGCCGTACTCGCCGATTGCCACTTGACTGAGTTCCCCGCCACTGCCGACCACCTCCCTGTCAACTACCTCCGTGGACCCTAGCGCTGCTCGCCTTCTTCTTGGCCTCCTGCCTGTTGGCCCCCGTGCAGTTCCGTCCTTTGCACGCCGTCGCCGACCGCCCACTCATCGATTCTGCCACCAGTTTCCCGGCCTCCACTCGCCGGCCTCGACCCCGCTGCCATGCGGCCACGCGAGCTATTCCACGCGGATCCTGCCTTGGCAAGACCCCGCCATGTGGGCCACCTTGTCACGCAGACCCTGTTACATCATATTTCGTACGCCCAGTTGGAGTACACATCATCGCCACATGGCATCCCAGTCATCATTTCGTACGACACGAAGACCAGACTGTACTGCCACGTCAGCTTTTTCAGCCAATCAAATTCTGCCACGTGTTAGTCTGTACAGTATGGATGCCCAATAAGCAGTGAGGTGAAGTTTTCATGACGGCTAGACGACCGTCAAATTTAACCTCGTGTTTTTTCTAATGTCATCATTTTTTTTTGAAAATTTGGTAGGCCCCCTCCGTTGAGTTTTTTGATTTTGGAGTTCAACTTCAAATAGCCATATCTTGCTCATTTTTGCTCCTTTTTTGGTGCAATGTTTTTTGAAATGGGACAACTTTTCGTGTACTTTCTCGTGGTGACATTATTTTGTGATTTTGATCGATAGATTTTTCAGAAATCTCAGTTTTTGGTGACTGTACCTATCCAATTCCCGTTTCTGCAACTTCCGGGACTCTGTTTGGGATCATACAGACTCCTTTTTAGGTGCCATTTTTTTTGAAAGTGCATAAGTTTTCCTCTAATTTCATAATATGCTATCATTTTGCAGTGATTTTGGGTAGAAATTGTACTTTCAACATATGGTTTTTTTGGCCAATTTGGCACTTGTATTGCATAGATCTATCTTGCTGGTCTTTTGCATTGTAGTTCTCAGCCTATTGGGGCATTTGTAAAACAAAATCAGAAGTCTACCTTGCCATTGTTTTCAAGTTGCCTATTGTACACGCACTACATATAAAGTGCCAAAGTCATCATTTGGGGGTGGGGGAGGGGGTGTCTCTTGTGTTCCTTCCTTTTTGCTGCTATGGGTTCTCCTAAGTTTCCTTTCTCAACTCCTCATAATTATGCTACTTGGAAAATTGATGCATGGAGTAAACTTATGGAAAAAGGACTAACTCATTACATTGATGGAACTATTGTTGCTCCCATTGATCGTAAGGTTGATCATGTTGCTCACTTGGATTGGCTCACTAAGAATATCATTGAAATTGGTACCTTAAGAAAGTATGTATCAAAGGATCTCATTTTTCATATTGAGAAATGTGCTCTAATAAAGGATGCTTGGCAAAAGTTTCAAGACTTGTATGGTCAAATTGATGAAATTAGGGGATATCAGACACCATGTTAGATCCCAAGAAATTTGATACTATACAAGATTATGTCACTAAGGCAAAAGAGTTGAAGGCACAACTCATGGATTGTGGCATTGATAAGAAGGATACTCAATTGATCTTCAATTTGATGGGCAAACTTCCACAAGAATATGCAACATTTGTTTCTAGTTTCCAAACCCATAGGATGACAATGGGTTCAAGCTACACAATGCCTACATTTGATGCTTTCGCCAAAATGTTGATGATGAAACAAACTAAGTTGATAAGCATGAGCATTCTTAAGACTTCTAAGTCTCAAGCATTAGTGCCAAATCAAGGGAACAAAGGAAATCAAGGAAAGGACAACTCAAACAAGAAGAAATAGCAATCAAAGCCTAAGGACAAAGCACCACCTTCTCCATAGCAAGGAGATTCACCCTCTTGCAAGATAGACAATTCACCAAAGAGGGAGAGACCTACTTGTGCCTATTGTAAAAATTTTGGTCATGAGGAGTGTCGTTGCCATTCTAAGAAGATTGATGAGCTCACACATATCCTCAAAAAGCACAACATTGATTTGCCTATTGCCTACAAGAAGGTGGATTCATCAACTTCCACTTCCTCACATTCAAAAGGGAAAGGGCAAGCATTCATAGCTTCTACAAGTGGGAAGACTCACTTTTTTGGGACAAGAAAAGGAAAAGCTCTTTGTGCTACTACAAGTCATGATTCAGGGAGATGGATTCTAGATTCAGGGGCTTCTCATCATATGGCATCTTCACAATCTATGATTTCTACATTTGAGCCTTGCACCATGCCGCAAATTTTGATGGGCAATCAGACATACATGGATGTGATTGGGAAAGGATCTATTGCCATTGGGGATAACTCCTTCAATGATGTGTTGTGTGTACCCCATTTGACAAACAATCTCCTTTCCATCTATCAAATCACACATGGGGCAACTAAGAGAATTGTGGAGTTCACACCGGAGTCAATTGTCATTAGAGACTTGGAGACTAGAGCTATCATTGCAACTGGGGTGGTTGATCATGCATCTCAGTTATACTCGTTTTTAGATTTTGTTGATGAGGATGATTTCACATATGATGATTCTTCACATGATGATCACACTTTTTGTGATGATTCAGATTTTGAGAACTTTGGGTACTTGAACTTGGGGATTCTCACATGCGACTCCATTCTTGAGCCTTGTGCTTAATCTCCTCCTATTGATATCACATCACATATTGCACCTGATGATGCAACTAGTGCAACAATTTTGCCTTCTTGTGATTCAGTGCAGCAAGATATTTCATGTTTTCCAGCTTCAGTTGATTGGGATGCCTACTTGACAGAAATTGCAGGTTTGTTTGTGGAGTCCTACATTGCAGATTTGGGAGACATCATTGATGACATTCATCTTCTCTTTGATGAAAATGATCCTTCTTCGATTGCTGCGAGAGAACACTCTAACCCTCTTGTGCATTCTCTACATGATCATTCTTTTGAGGTTGACATGATTGTGGATACTTTTGTACAACAATTTGAGGAGGTCTCTTTATCTTTAGAGGAGACACGTTAGTCTTTGGATATTGTTCTACATTCTTCTCCACTAGATCTTGGAGTGCCTTTTTCAGCAATGTGGAGTAGTTCACCACCTTTGGAGGGGGTAACTTTCAGCATCGACATGGGGACACTTGAGCAGTTTTCAGAGACTTCATTCATCATGAGTTTTTTTCCTACATCTTCCCTTCATGATTGGGGAGACTTCATGGAAACACCTTTGGTTTTGTTTCTTCCTAAGGGGAGGAATGTTGTTCGACATTCATGGAGTAGTTTCTTCATTCATCCTCGAGCTTCTATCATTGGTGCAAATTCTACATTGAGGGGGGGCTACCTAGCTTCTCTTCTTCTCTCATATGGGGGGGACTTTTTTCTCACATGGGGTTTTGTTCCTCACATACTTCTATGAGAGTTCTCTTGTATAGTTTTCATCTCTCTTTTGGGGGAGGGTTTTTTCCCATTGGGTTTTTCTCTCTTTCCCCACTTTGTGAGAAATTTCATTGCATTGGTTTCAATGCATTTGCATTTGTACATGGGTACCTAACATGGCCATGTAGTCAGGACCCATCTTGCATTGCTTAGTTGCATTGTAGACTTAAGTGCATTCCCCTAAGTTGCACTTGAGGGGGGGTGTTGGTGTGAATAATTATTCATCATGAATATTATTACACCTTATTTAAGTTTACTTAGGATAATGCATATCATAGTAGTTTGGGTATGAGACACTTGGGTGTTTGTGCCACATTTGGATAGTGTGTGTAGGAGAATTTTCACCTTTTGTGGTCTTATCTTGTTGTTATATTCCACATTCGGTGGGTGATCCACCTCATGTGGAATATTATATTGTTTCTCCTACCTAGCACACCTATTTCCTACCTACCCTTGTTTCTTATTGAGCCACATGTCATGTTTGTGTGCTCACATATCCATATAGCCTTGCCTATATAAGCAGGCTCATATTCATTGTATGTAATGATTGATGACCAAGTTGATCAGTATTTTCACCTTGATAGAATACAATTCATTGAGATCTTGATCTTGGCAAAATCTCACAAAAACCCTAATTGAAAATCCTTAGCACCCAACCGTTTAATCTCATAGATCAAACAAAACATATGTATCCCATATAACCAACATGAATGTAAGCTTCTCTAACTAAGGAAGATCAAGCTCAAATCCTTTTCCGAAAGTAGGAATACGCTTGATAACATCTATAATCCTGTAAATGACATCATAAATCCACTCATATTTACAAGGAGATAACCGTGCAAAACAATCTTCAAAATGAACCTCTAGAACTAATAAGTACAACTCAAGACTCCAATCAATGAGAAGAAAAAAATTAAAACATAATACATTTGAAAACAAGGTTGGTAATACGTATTAGATGATAATTTATTGAGTAGATCAAGAGTGGGGAATGAGATAGCTCCTTTAGGATATACCAAACCACAATGACTCTCCAAGAACAATACCCTCTATAGGTCTATCATAGCTCGATGTCCATATCAAAGTGAAGGCACTTGAAAATTCTCGTTGAAACCTCCAAAGAGTAACCATCTCAATAAATATTTCTAGACTTGAGAACTCCATGGTCAGCTCCAAATAAAATACCACAATTTGATGAAGCTCCCAAACACAAGATTAGTGTACTCAAAACCAAGAAAATGAACTAGATCACTATCAAAGCTCTCATTGCAAGTTTGTAGAATATATGAACATATCATGATAATGTGATGTAACATCCCCTCCTAGGAGATCACATGCTCCAATGAACATATCCTACTCGGAAGAGCACTTATATCATGCCAAAAATTCAACTAGTATCTAGAGTAAGTCATACACAATACCAAACATCTTCTCAACCAAGGGCCATTTACCAATATTTACAAGTCATAAGCTAATTCCTCAAGCAAAGACTCAAAGATTCTTTTGTAGCTAATTAATATGTCAACATCTAATCACATGAAGGTAACCATCTCTTGTTAATGAAAATCAATGAAAAACTCTCATTACATAAAATTAGGATCCAAGAGCTTCATTATAACACCATTCACTATAGAAGATCATCCATCACTGACACATTAGTCTCAAAACTCCTATTAAACCATGTACAACCAAGCTATGCAAGAAATTGTGATAAACAACATATCAGTCCAAATAACTAATATCTAGGAACTCTAATAATTCATCCTCTTATCTTCATGCAACATACCAATGCACAAATGACTGCATACAAGGCTGATAGCTAAATTTGTATCAACATAAAAAATATTTATGAATATAGACAATTCACATCTCAGTCTTCTCATCGCAACCAAATGGGTATCCAACCCCCCAAATTGCATAACCACAAACCAATGCAACATGAAATCTCATCATCACATAAGTAACCTACAAATTGAAATAACTAAGACGATAACCTGTATATCTTACGACTTAAACACGAATTCACTTGCAAATCTTATTTCTTAAACAAATCTGCAATTGAGTAACCATAGTCAAGGAACTAAACAAGCATCTATGTGATAAGAACAACCTCCTAACACTAAACCACACCACCAGTAGTAGTCATGAATCAATCAATACTGCAATCTATTAATTACATATATTATTATGTTGTACCAATGTTCAAATGTATATGAACATCCATGACACCATAATTATCACCAACACTATACTTGTACTAAACTCTCACTAAATTAGCACTCCAAGTCTCACACTTGTGTCAATCATGTCCTCAAACCAAAAAACAACATTTGTACTTGTATCCATCAAAATATAAACTCTAAAAATGTTTGCAAACTTTTGTCATGAAGAATTAATTTGATAACTAGATGTACATGTAGACATCCAAAGTTAATTAATTCAATTAATTAATTTAAGCCTTTCTGCATAATTAATTTTATTTAATTATGTTTATCACATTCTTCTTAAAATTAATTAAAGTAATTTTGATTAATTTTATCACTATAGTCCAATAATTAATTTAGGTAAATTAATTATTTCCCCATTCTTCCAAAGTCACCTCAATCATTATTTCTTCTAAACCTCCTATTAGTTAATAAATTTTAATTAATTAACCTAACTATTTGATTCCTAGAAACCACTTCCTCTAATCTTCATCTAGCCTAATTAATTTTTCGCTAATCATGCATACCATTATTCTCCAATTTTATATTCCTCCACTCATTCTCTCTCCTCATGTCACATCCTCCCAGCTTTCCCACTTGCATTCTAACCCTCATCAACCCACTTAATTTGTCCTTTTAATCACTTGTACATTCCTAATCAACTCTTTGCCATAATTGGCTTCTTCCATCTCACCCTCCAAACCTTAAATGCACCAACTTTGGTCATGTCAAAGGATTTCAAATCCTTTGCACATCCTCATGCCCCCTCTTCCCAAAGAATTTTTAATTCATTTTCTCCTTTATTCTTTCCACACAATCTCTTATTTAGGAATTTTTAATTCCTTTGTCCTACCCCAAGGAATTTTTAATTCCTTTATATTCTTCCAATGTACTTTGGGACCTCTTCCCCATGTACTTGAGAAGTGTGAATACAAGAAATGCCTTTATGACAAATCTCTTGAATTCCACACCTTGTCCTCTCAATCCTCTCCCACTTTCTTTCAATCTCAACCCTTCATTCCAAATCAATCTTGGCCCTTCATTGTGGCCCCCTCCACTCTATCATTTGGAGTCTCCTTCGTCCCTATCTATATCCACCTTTCATGTAATCTTATGCTATTAGTTTGAGAGCTGAAATCCATTCCAAGCACCCACACTATGCCCAATTCATGCCACTTAGCCAAACATATCCATTCCCATTATCCTCTCAATCAATCCTTTGTTGTGTAGTGGAGAGCAATCCACAAATCAACCATCCAAATGAGCAAATCTCATCAAGTGGAGAAACAGGGTCCATCCACTTCATCACTTGGCTCAATCGAAGGAGGAAGGAAAAGGTATAAGGCTTTATTGCATGTTCCTATGATTTATTTGTGTTTTATGCTTATTATATGCAATAGAACCTTCCATCATTTTATCATCTTCAGTACCATCATATTGGTGTCATAATAGCACAACCTTAGGTTCTACAAGTGCTCAAATAATACAACCTTTTGTTTTCTTACCCAAGTGAAATACAGTTAAACCACTATGTAGTACATTGTAATTCTCTCTCCATTTCCTATTTGAAAACCAAAGTTTGATTTCATATGTGAAAGTGATTACCTATTAATTTTTTTGGAGAAATGTCAGCTTCATGAAATCATATTTTAATATAAACGAAAAATAGAGATCTCTCACTTCCATGAACCATAACCATGGCTCTAATATCACTTAAAAAACTACTATGCTAATCAAACCACTTCATACATAACTCCATGAGATTTAAGAATGCATACAAGCTTATAGAATAATCATAATTCAAAGATCAAATACATACTGTTACAAGATAAGATTACACAAGATATATCTTGGGATAAACCTCAAGAGCGAAAACCTCATTTACACTTAACAATGAAACATTATAATATACTCATAAATCCTCCTTGAATACTTTTGAAATATTAGATTCGTTCAATGCATCCTTCATGTGTCCAAGCATATAACCACACACCCCATGTCATGCTTCACATATGCACTCCACCAAGAGATCAACACAAATGACAACCAAGCCAAACAACCAACTAGACAACAAGCTAACAACAACCACTAAACATATGCTTTCTTATGTAGAATTGTGCTAAAAAAACAACAACCAAGGGGTAAGGTAAAAATTCACACATCAAAACCATTGACCCAAACACTTACCTTTTGGTAATCTTTTTCAATGTTAAATATTTCTCTATTGTGTAAACCACATAAAATGTCTAATAAATATTATGTACAAGTGGATCCAAATAAATATTTAATATGGCTAAATATATATCCTAAAGACATACCATCGATAAATATTTATTTTACATAACTAAAATAATTCTTTCTTTTGAAAGGTGTATAAAACCCTTTTGCTAAGAACCCTAAATAAACGTGTTCATAAAAATAATAAAGGATATTGTTGGGAAGAAGCATTGAAATCCTTTGGAATGACAACTCAAACTATAAAAAATCAATCAAAGGTAGCAAGTTCTTATTGCACGATTCTTGAATTTCAATTTCTGCTAGGTTTAGATGACTATACTATTTATCTAAAAAATGAAGCTCATATTTATAATGTGAGTGCAAATTTGTCATAGGGATTCCAGTGCATAATTTTATAAGTTATAACATCTTAACTTATGATCAACCTTCCCTATGCAATCAATTCCCTGGCTTTGTAGTTCTTGAATTGTGATAGAATCAATAGGAAACTAAACACTCTTACATGTCCAAAACTGAATGATTTTGATAAATAGATATGAAATTATTTGATAATAAAGGTACATAACTTGGACATTATAAAATGATAATTCACTCATGTCAATAGATCCTCTATTGCAAACATCCATTGAAGAGTTGTTAGTCATCAAGATTTTTTTCATTAAACATGAGTATAACAACAAACATATTTTTGTGCTATATACACATTATGGGAAGCTCTAGAATGAAGAACCCGTCCTTATAGTAGGAACTATAAGTGCAACAAGTGTGTTTCTCTTTTCCATAGCTAATTTAGTAAGAGATGTAGAAGAATTGCTAACAAATAAATCTAGAATGAATATACGATTCTTTTGATTCATCAATCAAACCAAACTACTTTGTAATACAATCTATTATTCTTGTCTCTAATTTTTATAATATCCACACTTAGCCCTCTCTTTGGTTGATGAATTATCATTAGAAGAGCGGGTCTCAAATTCAACTTTGGAGTTTGAGGAAGATTTATGTTGATTAATTAACATGTTCCTCTTAGTGGACTTGTTCTACTTCTTCCTTGTTACTATATTTTTTCTTATTAGTAGTTCTTCAAATAGCCACCAAAACATGTGACTTAAGAATATCTTATTAGTGCAAGTTTGGATTAGTTTATATAGCTCTCTAGTTAGTAAATCCATAAATGCACCAAAGGCGGGCATGTTAAACTCAATGCCTAGAGAAACCTTAGTAGTTTGATGAGAGCACAATAAAAACCTAAAATGATAGAATAATTCTATCAAATAATGTATATATATAGGAGATTACTTACAAGAGTATGATATATGGGTATATATAGGATAGTAGCATCATAAAATTGCGACCCTTGCAATTTGTGACCGCATTTGGGTCTTTGCATTAGCAGATGAATCCCTAAGCCTGATTGGAGACTTGAAACATGCTCATGACATCAATAACTTGCATTTTTAATCATTATGCACTGCCTTTTGGCTGCTGCATGTCCTGAATTAGAGTAGGACAGGGGCGTGGCACCCTTGTTCTGGCCCTATTTTGGGCCCCCTTTGATTCCCCCTTGCATTGGGCTTGTCAATTGTTGAGCGAGAATTTTTTTCCTATGTCGGCCTAAGACGAGAAATTATCTAAACACCCCTAATTGGCAAGTATATAAGAAGCACTTCGCCTCCTATTTGCATACGTGAAAACAAGCGAGAGGTCTCCATTATCATCATCAAACATTCAAGCATTCATTCAAGTATTGAGAATTTTAAGTCTCCTTTCAAGGCTAGGTGTTGCATTCAAGGAAAGGATTCAACCATTGAAGAGGAGATTTCTATCAACATTCAAGACATCCTATTTCACATACCCTTTCAAGCAAATTCATGTACAAAGGTATCAACATTTCAATTACATCCCCTTCTTGAGGTGGATTCTACTTTAGATATTTCCTTTCATTTATTTGCAGTATTTTACAACCACTTGGTTAATTCCAAAACAAGGTTTGACCTGAAGGCAAACCCCCTTGATCCCAACAACATTTCCCTCTCTTTTCCGTGTGTAGGTTGCAGGTGCGCGACTGTAATTGCAGGTTTAGGCTTTATTTTCAAAGATGGAAAAACCCTTTTTGACGCACGGATTTTTTGGAGGACCGTGCATAACTTACGCATGATCTTGCAAATTTTGCTCAGATTTGCAGGGAGGCTTCATCTCAACATTCTACTGCTAATTCCAAGTGCACAGATTCATCATGCATCTCTATCTCAAGATATAATCGTTTCTTTGTCATTTCTGAACTTAGTCTGAATTTGCTTAATTCAACTAGTCTATTACAAAAGAGGGTTAGCTTACCTAATACTTTCCAAATTTACTGCAATTTACTTAGTATTCAATCTCTTACCATTGGGGATTGGATCTAGTGAATTCAACCCCTCTTTTGAATGTAATGTGTGAAAAATTGAAGGGAATCCTTTGTGAAATATTCATTCTTCTTTTGAGGGGAGTAAAACTTTCCACTTGATCTCCCCTCATCATTTTTCACCATATTACATTTTGGTGAACCCGACGTCTTACGTGCTTTTCATTGAAAATTATTGCATACTTTTCATTTACAAATTTACTTTTCTTGCAATTTACACAAACTTAGTGGTTAATTCATTCAAAACCCTTGTTGCTAAAATTGAAAT
Organism: Cryptomeria japonica; assembly: GCF_030272615.1. Classification (NCBI taxonomy): domain Eukaryota; kingdom Viridiplantae; phylum Streptophyta; class Pinopsida; order Cupressales; family Cupressaceae; genus Cryptomeria; species Cryptomeria japonica. Next base: position 861,438,691 of record NC_081409.1, read on the forward strand.
TAAACTTGTATTTTGCAAAAAATGCTATCTATTGTCCTAGATCTGAAAATTACATTGGTTGTCAAATTCAATTATTTCATTGTCTTGTTCAATTTGCAAATCAAATTTACAAAATTAAGTGGTTAATTGTCAAAACCCTAATTTTCAAACATCAACTTGAACTTGTGCAAAAACAAATTGGATTTACATTTAATTTTCAGATTTGTGACTGTTTTCAGACTTGTCTTCTTGCCCAAAATTCAAATTTTCAATCTCCCTCCTTTTCCCAAAATTCAAAATTTCAAAATTCAGTGGTTAGGTCCTAAAACCCTAATTTTCAAATTTCAATCAATTTCAAACAATTTCAATTTTCTAAATATTATTTACGGTGGCCCTATCCATTAGGTTTGACCTTTTTTTCAAAATTGCAATTCAATTTCTTATTCAAAACCCTAATAGGGTCCTATTATTTACAATGGCCCTATCCATTAGGTTTGACCTTTTTTTCAAAATTGCAATTCAATTTCTTATTCAAAACCCTAATAGGGTCCTATTTCGACATTCAAACCTTAATTTCACCTATCTCGAGATCGTAAAATCAATCAATTTTTCCCTCGGTTAGCTCTCAAATCATCGTAGCTTTCATCCCTAAAACATTTCAAAAAATTTGGGAGGACTGTGCATAACTTATGCACGGTCCCTGGTTTTTTTCCCAAAATTTCGGGAGACTGTTATGACAGTATTTAATTGCTTAAATCCAAAAAATTGGCTGATTTTGTCGAATTTTGATCCCTCTAAAATCGAAAACACTTCCCAATTTCAACATTGCAACTTTGGGGAGCCTGCTTCTTACTTGGGGCTCCCCTTATGCCATGATCCTCCGGATACCTTTTGGGGAGCCTTCGTGGATAAATTCCACAAAAAGATGTCTGGCTGGAAGGGTGCTCTTCTTAGTCAAGCAGGTAAGGTTCAATTGCTGAAATCCACTCTTCAAAGTATTCCTCTCTATGCTATCAGTCTGTTTAGGATTCCTGCTAAGTATGCTGAGGCCATTGAAAAGATTCAAAGATCTTTTTTATGGACATGGGTTGAGGAGAAGAAGATAATGAACTTGATTGCATGGGAGAAGGTCTGCAAGCCTATGAAGAAAGGAGGTATGGGCCTTAGAAGAATAAGAGACATAAATGATTACCTTATGGCCAAGCAGATTTGGAGAGGTTATAGAAATCAAGGAGAGTGGAAAATGATATGGGATAACAAATATAAAAGTCAATGCCCAAACATTCAAAACTTCCTCAAAGCGGAGATTATCCCAATTGGATCCAATATATGGAAAAATGTCTCTAGGACAAGAGACTTAATTGCCAAAGGTGCAAAATGGAAATTGGGAAAAGGGAATCTTATCCAATTCTGGGAAGACCCTTGGCTTCTAGAGACCCCTTTGAATGAAAATTCTGAGTGGAACAGATTTTAGAATCAATGCAAGGAAAGATTTGGAACCAAGGTAGAGGATTATTGGAAAGATGGACAATGGAAGGACTTATCTCAGGTGGACCAGTCTTTGGGTAGTTTGAATAAAGTCATGAACTCTATGGTGAGGATTGAAGAAGAAGACCATTTAATTTGGAAACTCATAGCTAGTGGTACTTTTACAATTGCCTCTCTGTATCATCAACAATTATACAACATGGAAAGTCCATGCTGGGCTAAAGCATGGGTGAAAGGCCTCACCCCTAAGATAAACATTTTCTTCTGGATAGCCCTTCAAGATAAAATTCTTACTACTGAGAATATCAGGAAAAGAGGCATTAGCATGCCTAGTTTCTATATTCTTTGTAAGCAGAATGAGGAGACTATAAACCATATGCTCTTTCGTTGCCCTTTCTCTGCTGATATTTGGGTAAGTTGTTTGGATCACTTCAAAGTCAGTTGGGGCTTCCCCAACTCAATTCAAGAGATTTTCAATTCATGGCATCATCCTTCAAAAAACAAAACCACTACCTTATTATGGAAAATTGCATTACCTCACATGTGTTGGGGCATATGGAAAGAGAGAAATGATAGAGTTTTCAGAGGAAAGACTACTAAGGCTAAAATTATGTTTGAAAAAATAAGAAGTATAGTGGAAAATATGAATATCATAGGCGGTATGGATAATCCTCATGATAAGGATGATCAATTTATCTACAAAAAGTGGAGATTAAAGGTTCAAGAGTGCTTTTAGAGCAACCCTAGAGAGGGAGTGATATGGATCAGCCCGCCCAGGGGATGGATGAAAATCAATTTTGATGGGGCCTCAAAGGGTAACCCGGGTGTTGCAGGATGTGGCATGGTCCTAAGGGATGAATGGGGAATATGCAAAATCATAAAATGTATTCCCATAGGAAATTAGACTAATCATGTTGCCGAAGCCATGGCGGCTTACCATGGGATGATCCTTGCCAAGGAGGCCAAATGCACTAAAGTTTGTTGTGAAGGAGAATCCTTAAACATAATCAATTGTTTAAATATGAAATTCCCGCCTTCTTGGCCAATTAGTAATGCTATTAAAGCAACTAGGAAAATCAGCGAAGAATTTGAAATGTGTGTTTTTACACATCTGTATAGGGATGCCAACTCCCGCGTTGACTGGGTAGCCAACCTGGCTTGCCAATCGGCATACATCATTACTAGTTATGGTGAAATGGAGATTGCAAGTGAAATGAAATCCTTGCTCAATTAGGACCAGAGCCAAACAAGGTAATGTGGTACTTTTAATCATTATTTCTAATGACCTTTCCGCCTTTTTCGATGCAGGGTTTTTTCGAAGATAATGAGCATTTATATAGGTGTCTTATCATTATTATTTGGCACGGATTCTGGGCGTTATTACAGAATAACCACAAAAACTAGAGGAGAGGCTATCAAATTGAGAGAAGGAATTGCAAGGAAGGTGCCGAAAAAATGGGAGGTAACAAGAAAAGATTTGAACCTGCTTCCTGCTCTGACTGGAGAAAGAACAAAGAAGTCTGGGATATCCTTCAACAGGGGGGTTTGAATGTTTTCATGGAATGGCTAAGTGGGAAAGATCCCACAATCACTAGCTATTTCATCAAGAACTGGAAAAATGGCAAAATTCTTATCTGATCCCAGATGATGAATGTTGATGAAGAGGTCATCGCCGAGGCCACAAGGATGACTACCGAGGGAATGAAATTTTACAGGGACAAAGGCATATCAGATAAAGCAGCAGACAAGTTTCCTGTCACGGATGAAGAGAGGAGAAAGATGATTAAAATCGACAACTCCTACCATGCCCCGAAGAGAATTTGCAGGCCATGGAGGTTTGTTTTATTCGCTTCTATTGAATACATTACCTTAGATGGTAGGTTTACCAGAGCCTACGGGCATCACTTCATTTTGCTCAACCATTTCCGTCATGGGGAAAAGGTTAGCCTTCCCTATTACCTTGCATGATCAATGGATCATACTATAAAGGAGATCTAGAAGGACCCTAAGGGTGATCATGCCCTCCACCAGGGGCTCATGGTCCTGTTTTATAAAAGGCTTAAGGGGAAGTGCATTGAAAAGCCTATTAAGGGCAAAAATGCAAGAGATGAGACAACAAAGAGTGAAGCTAGCGGTTTTAACTTTGAATCGGAGACCAAGGGAGAATTGGAAGAAACTAGCAAAAAAGGGAGGAATAGGGCCAAGAAGAGAAGGATTATTGTGGAATCAGGTATGTCAGATTCTGAAACCGACTCCTTTGAGAAAAAAATTGTTAAAAAAAAGAAAGGGAAGGCTACTGGAAAACAGGCTCAGAGAAAGAATACTAAAAAGGGTAACAATTCTGATATCAACCATATTTTGGTTGACTCTGAGGAGGAGGCTGAAGAAAACAAGAAGGTTGAGAGTCATGATAAAGAAGGGGAGGGCAACCCGGTTATGGATAATATTGAGGCCGTGAATACCACAAGTCTGCATAAGGAGGATAAAGGGGATAAAAGTGGCAGCGGTGACAATGATACTGTTAAGGCCTTTTGTGAGACCATCATGACCATGGTGAAGAATATCAATAGTTTGAAAACAGATATGCAGGCTATTGCTAGAATTACGGTTGGTGATAAGCCCTTGGCTGAACATGTTAAAGAATTGGTTGCCGTTCTGCATAATGCGGAAGCTATTGAATGTATGGTTGGAAAAATCATAGCTACGGAAAAAAAGGTCAATGAGATGGGAGATAGAAAGGAAATGGAAATCAAAATGAATGATTTCAATAGCAGAATTGACAGGTTGGAACACAATGTCAAGAAGATTGCTGACCAAAATTTCCAAATCCTCAAATCGCCAGTGGACAACATGAACATCCTTATCAACAAGTTCGAGAATAATGCCGAGAAGGATGGTGATAAAGAGCAGCTGGACAAGAAGGGTCATGAAAGGAGGACCAGAGCTAACACAAAGATTAAGGGCGACATCAAAGGTCGTGAGCTGGAGGAACTGAAGACCTCAGCGAACAACATGAAACAAATGGTTGTTCATGCTGAGGAAATTATGAATAGTATTTAGATTTCAGTTGGTGTCCTAGGTTCTATCTTTTTGCTATCTACGTGCTTTCCTTTCGCTGTCTGTTCCGGGTTTTTAATGTTATGTTATGTTAGTTGATCCCTGTCGGTGGGTTCATTTTGTCTTTTTGAAGTGATTAGGCACTTTTTTCTAGAAGATCTGTTTTCCTGGTTTGTACAAGGTTCGGGTACCTTTCAAATACCTAGTTTTACTTAATCAAAACATTGCAACTTTCAAGGAAACATTTAAAATTAAGTGGTTAATTATAATCTGTCCTAATTTTAAGATCTACCTAAACTATCCCCGTTAAACAAAGCATTAGAATTAAGGCTTCCCAAGGTTTAAGTCCCAAAGAGATGGAGCGTAATTTGGGTGACTTCTACAATGAGGATATAGCTAATTCTTCCTGTAGGCACCTAAAAGTTGTACAATGAATTAAGTGAATTTTATTCATTTAATTATCCCTAATTCTTCCAATTAATTAAATTAAAATTTAATTAATATTCCTATTCTTCTAATTGACCTTTTAATCAAATTAAATATTTGATGAAATCTCCTTCTAGCCCAGCCTATTAATTAAACTAAGGTTTGATTAAGTACCCTTAGCCATTTGATTGAATAAATCTTATTTATTTGATTAAAATCCCTTTTTCCCCTTTTGATTAAATTCACATTTAATTGAAAATACCCTTTGCAAATAAATAAATCATTATTTATTTGTGAATATTTCCCCCACTTGCAAAATCCTACAAATGCAAGTTGCATCCCTTTTGGCTAAATTAAACCGTTTTAATTTGCTAAAATATCTATTTTCCTCACCCACTTGAAAAATCCTACATTTTCCATTATTCCCCTAATCATCCTTCTAGAAACCTCCTAATCCAATCCTAATCATGTCCTTTCCCTAAATTTGGGGGAGTCACTTCTTCAAATTTGGAAGAAAGTCTTCCAAATGCATTTCAGACTTTATCTATCTCAACAAGTTAACTTGTTGAGTCTTCCAAACATGCAAGGCTCTTACATAAACCACTAGTGGTTTTCCTCTTTGGGCAAGTTAGCCTCCAAAGTATTCAAAAGACATTTAATGAATCTTACAAGTCCCGCGCCCCCCTTAGCCATGATGGTTGTCCCTTTAACCATTTCCCCATGTTGCACAAGAGTTTACCTCTTGGGTAATAACATGCCTCCCCGGTTAATTTTATCCAATGATGTCACTCCATGAGGCTATTCCTAATTTCTTTCTTAGCATCTAATGCTTGTTTAACATCCTCTCAATCCCTCTCAAGGTGACATTTGTCAACTTGGGATTGGATTGATAACTTTCAATCCTATCCCTTGTTGAGATTACTCAATCTCAACCATCCATTTCTCTATTTTACCTATAAATAGAGCTTATTTCTTCAATTAAAAAATTCCAATTTTGTGCATCAAAATTAGTCTTTTGTAGGTTATCAAAGGAGCTCATTGGTCACCTTCAAGCATCCAGGCCTTGTATCATTAGCATCATAGCATTTAGCTTAATTTCATTATGTTTTAGATCATATCAGTTACATGCTTTTTCATATTCATCTAGCTTAATTAGCTCATCATAATCTTCAATTTGGAATTAATTTAGCCTCATATCATTTCCACCATCTTGATCATCACTAAATTTTCATCTTTCATCCTTAGCTTTTATTTATATCATCATCTTAGCAATTCACTAGGCTCTTAGTTGCATTCCATTTAGATCTTAGAATCATTCTCATAAATCTCGTTCTCTAGGTTGCATCCAAGAGATCAAGTGCTCTTCCAAGTGAGGGCCACCTTGAATCACTAACATGTTTTTGTGATTACTAACTCTAATGCAATATTTCATGTGTGTGTTTGAGGTGTTTTCTCCCATTGCAGGATGATCCCACATTTTTGGCACACACTTCCCATCCCAATAATATCTCTACCTACCCAATTGATGATTCCCATGATGAAGAAGAAGCTTTAACCAGAGTTTCTATAGATCAACTTTCAAAATTGGACAATCAATTTGACAATTTCCAACAATGGATTTCCCAAGAATATCCTAATAGTGAAGCTCTTCCATTAATTGAAGGTCTAAAATGCATGATTCAAAGTGATAAGAATGAAATTGATATATTGCGTGGTATTTCTCACATTGTTTATTCTAATGTTATGCCTATGAAGAGTTGTGCTAAGCACCTAGGTTATTCACAACCTCCTACACAAATCAATCATTCTATTCCTTTGACCACTTCTATGGCTAGTATTCCTACTTTCACTTCAAACATCATGGCTACTTTAACTCAAAATACCATTAGTCATGGGGGAAATCCCTCTTCTTCATTCAATCCTCCATCTTTATCTATGCCTTCAATGAGTATTCCTATTGTCTCTTAACCAATCAATGTGACACAAGGGGTAGTTCATTCAATCATTTTAGTCCTTTTAGTGTCCCATTTCCTACTCAATCATCACCTATGTTTAATTACCATAGTGTCCCACTACCTTATTCTCAATAAATGCCTTCTTTCAATAACATCACACCACCTTCTTAATCAAACACGTCTAACACAAATTCTTCAACCAAAACAACCATTAATAACCTTTTTCAAATTGTGTCTTTATTGCAACAACAAATTGCTTCAATGAGTCAATCCATGTTTAGTGTGCCCACATTTGATGTTGCGAGCCCACTTTCTCTTGATATTGTTAGAGTTGTCCCTCCTAAACATGTTTAAGTCCCTCAATTGGAACTCTATAATGGAAAAGGTGATCCTTTAACACATGTCAAAGCATTCCAAACTTTGTGTACTGACGTTGCTCATGATCAAAGATTGCTTGCCAAATTGTTTACTAGAACATTAAGAGATAAGGCTTTACAATGGTATTGTTCTTTGCCTTCTTATTCTATTTCTTATTTTCAACAATTAGCAAATTATTTTAATCAATAATTTCGAAATAACATAGGTCCTAAAATCACTTTGACTGATTTAATGCATTGTAAACAAGGTGTTAAAGAAAAAGTGGCTCATTTTATTGGTAGACACAAGCATTTGTGTTCTCAAATCTCTTTTCTAGTGCCTGATAATGATATTCAAAGAATTTTCATTTCTAATTTGCAAAAAGACATTAGGGAAAAACTTCTCTTTTCTGAGTTTACTTCCTTTCTGTAGTTGTGCGCAACTCTTCACAATTATCAACTGATTGTGAGTCAAATGGAGCAATCTACTCCTATGACTCCGAGTGACAAGGGTGAGAGTGCTCAACAACCATTTGTGAAGTTCAAACCAAACAAAGGCTTCATCAAATTCAATGACACCAACAATGTGAATGGTACAACAAGTGTGCCTCCTATTTCTAAATTTTTGAAAAGAGAGAAAGAATTTACTCCTTTGAATGAATCTTTGTATAGCATCATGTCTCAGTTGTTACAAACAAATGTTATCAAACTTCCTCCAATAAAACCAGTTGATCCTTCTAAATCAACTTCACCTAACTTTGATAATAATTCCTTTTGTCAATTTCATCATCAACCTAGTCATGATACTAATATTTTTTTGCATTAAAATGTAAGATTCAAGACTTGATTGATAATAATATTATATCTGTGGAAGATGTGAATGATAAGGGAAACAAACAAGCAGCTCCTCCTAATAAAAATCTTAAAGATTTTCACTTATCCTTTACCCTCTCATACCTCTAACCTGATTGAGATTGAACACACTTCTTTCTCTCCCATTGATTTCACTTTCACAATTCAAAATATGGTTAATTTGGTAGAGAAACAAGACATACCTAAGGATCCATCTATCACATTTGATCCTAGTGAGACCATTAGGGCACCTAATGGCCCTTTATACATAGTTTTGAAGATCCAAGGCAAACCTTGTCGTGGTGTGCTTATTGATCCCTCTTGCATAATTAATGTCATCAATGAAGAATATCTTTATACTTTACATTTGCATCAGCCGATCTATGATGATACTAATATGGTCGTTAAGTTATTTGATGGATTTTCTTGTCCTGCTATTGGTTCTATCACACTTCCTCTTGAGGTTCATACTAAATCTATAGATCTCAACTTTGTTATCATTCCTTCATGTGAAAATTATGTGTGAAGTTAGGCTATCCTTGGCTATCTTCCATGAAGGCTATTGCTTCTCCAATCCATGAGTGTTTGAAATTTCCCCACAATGGATAAATCATAACTGTTAACCATAGCTTATTTTGACCAACCAAAAGAAGCCCAGGTGTTCCTATTGATTACATTTGGCCTCAACAATTTAAATCTCTTCCACCAAGAAGTGATGCTCTCTTTCAATCTTATAAAAAATGGAAGAAAGATACGATTTTATCCTTAAGCCAACCTAGAACTCCAACACTTGATGTTCCTATCATTCTTGAAGATGAAGTTTTCCCCCTAATAGATAGAACTAATCTTCCTTCAAAGGAATATTTCCAACCTATTCCTATGGATGGGACTATGCCTTCTCCCAAGAAGAACAATAATATTCCTCCTAAGGTTAGACCTATACCTCCTCCTCATGATGGACATGGTCTCCTTCCTAAGCCAAACATTCCTCCTTTATATGGTGCAGTTCCACCTCCTTCCTCTTAGAGAGAGAAGAGACTTGCCTCTCCTCTTTTCCACCCTAAAAGACCTCAACCTAAACATCCAACTGCCAAAGATGAGAACATTCCTCCTTCAACAAATATACCTCAGTCTTCTCAAGCTTTCGCTAAGACTAGACAAAATCATTGTGCGAGAGAACGCCGATGAAAACATCATGCTAGAGCTCGTGAAGTTGTTTCTCAAACTATTCAATCCCCCAAAACACTAGTAGTTGACATGATTCCATTTTCTCCTAAGCAAGATGTTGAATCTAAATCTCCAAATCATAAGCTGCAAAAAACATGTGATGGTTTTACTTCTATTCATGTTAGAGATCCTCTTTTTATAAATCTTGATGAAGAAATAGGTGAAAATGTTATTCATGGTGGCAATACAACTCCTAATGCTTTTGATAGTGAATATGAATACGTTGATGTTGACAATCATTTATCTGCAGAATTTTCAAAAGCCTTAATCCTAGCTCCTAGAAATGAACAAAGTGACTTAGCACATGAGTATAGTCCTTATTTGGATCTTGTGATAGCTCCATCTGTTGTACTCAATGTCGCTCCTCTAGTGTGTTTCTCTCCTTCCCGAAATAATGATCAAAAAGATCGGGAGGTGGATGTCATGCTAGACTAGCTGCATTAGTACCGTAGATCCTCTACCTCTCTCCTTTCTTGCTCTTTTGTGACCATTATTCTATGTGTATCCTTATTCATCTAGTTGTTGTCCCTAGTGATGTCTACTTGAGGATGATGCAAAGCATTGAGATCTCTTTTTGTCTCTTTCATGTTGACTCAAAAGACACATTTGTTCCCTTTCTTCCAAGGTGGTTTTCTTTCTTTGGGGAATGAGGACTATTCTATGCATATATTTACATGATATACATAAGTTATCATATAGAATTCTGACCCCGAGGAAAGCAAATCCACCTTGTGCTTTGTGTTTTGTGTTCATTATCCTTGGGTTTATTCTTCGATCAAGGGGCTAAATCCTTGCGATAACATGGTCCCTCTCTTTCTCTCTCTTAGGTGTATCCTACCTTAAAGCAATCGCTCCTGATTAGGCATGTGCGACCGCTTTAACGTGGGGGCATACACTCTGCTCATATTTTCTTTCTTGATACTTGGAGTTACTTAACGGACTTGGGCTTTGCTTTGTAATTTTTGGTATCCTTTCTTTTCATGTCTCATAGTGAGGGGAACTTTACTACTTGCAGTCATGGTTCTCCCTCCCAATCTTCCCTTTTAATTTTTTAATCAATGTCGTAAGATCCTTAGTCCACTAGGGGCTTGGTGCATCTTGCCTCCTTGACGTGAAAAGTCTTTCAATCTTGTCTCCTTGTACTTTACCGGTAGTATTGGTGTACGCTTATACTCCCGCTAAAGTGGGGGCTAAATGTAGTGTCATACAATTGTGACCCTTAAAATTTGCGATCGTATTTGGGTCTTTGCATTAGCGGACAAATCCCTAAGCCTGATCGGAGACCTGAAAAATGCTCATAACATCAATAACTTGTGTTTTTGATCATTCTACACTGCCTTTTTGCTATTGCATGTCCTGAATTAGGGCAAGTTAGGGGCATGATGCCCTTTTCCTAACCTTATTTTGGGCCCCCTTTGATTCCCCCTTGCATTGGGCTTGTCAATTGTTGAGTAGGAAAAGTTTTCCTATGTCGGCCTAAGACGGGAAATTATCTAAACACCCCTAATTGGCAAGTATATAAGAAGCACTTCCCCTCCTATTTGCATAAGTAAAAATAAGAGAAAACAAGTGAGAGGTCTCCATTATCATCATCAAACATTCAAGCATTCATTCAAGCATTGAGCATTTCAAGTCTCCTTTCAAGGCTAGGCGTTGCATTCAAGACAAGGATTCAACCATTGAAGAGGAGATTTCTATCAACATTCAAGACATCCTATTTCACATACCTTTTCAAGCAAATTCATCTACAAAGGTATGAACATTTCAATCACATCCCCTTCTTGAGGTGGATTCTACTTCAGACATTTTCTTTCATTTACTTGCAGTAGTTTACAACCACTTGGTTAATTCCAAAATGGGGTTTGACCTGAATGCAAACCCCCAATCCCAACAACATTTCCCTCTATTTTCTGTGTGTAGGTTGCAGGTGCGTGGCTGTAATTGTAGGTTTAGGCTTTATTTTCAGAGACGAAAAAACTCTTTTCAGTGCACAAATTTTTTGAAGTAACTTACGGATGGTCCCTGCAAATTTTGCTCAGATTTGTAGGGAGACTTTGTCTTGACATTCTATTGCTAATTCCAAGTGCACAACTTCATCCTGCATCTCTATCTCAAGATATAATTGTTTCTTTGTCATTTTCTGCACTTAGTCTCAATTTGCTTAATTCAACTAGTCTATTACAAAAGAGGGTTGATTTACCTAATACTTTCCAAATTTACCGCAATTCACTTAGTATTCAATCTCTTACCATTGGGAATTGGATCTAGTGAATTCAACCCCTCTTTTGAGTGTAATGTGTGAAAAATTGAAGGGAATCCTTTGTGAAATATTCATTCTTCTTATGAGGGGAGTGAAGATTTCCACTCGATCTCCCCTCATCATTTTTCACCATATTACAAGGATACGCCACCAAGAAATGTGAATATACAATCAAATTGGGATAAAGGAAATAGACTCACATGTATGTAGTAAAACTCCACCAAACAAACAAAGTGCATGCAATAGCTTCTAATTAAAAAATAGGAAACAAGTGGAAGACAAGAATTTCCTATTCTAAACTAAAACAAACCTCAAATATAACATGCAATTAAAATTTAAACAAAATGAACGCAAAACGTTACTATAAAACTTCATCGCAAGTGTGATTTGCTCCAAGTGATTTAGGATGTAGATGATCTTTGCACCAAAAGTACATATTTTGACAATATATGCTTAGCTTAAAGTGGACATGGATAAAATACATATGGTAGGGTTATAATATATAATTTTTTTAGAGAAAAGATGTATGGTGGAGATGAAAATCATCAATGGACAATAAATGAGAATAATTTTTTAGGGTTTGAGGAGAAGATGAAGTGTCATGATAGGGTTTGTTTGAAGGGCTAGGATTGCAATTACTAAAAATATTAAGTTTTTGCAACCATAGGAATATGAGGGAAAAGTTCATTTAGGGGATCCTCACTTGAATAAAAAATTATTTAATTATTTTACCCATGTGTGGTGAAAAATATGATAACTTAAATAACAACTTATTTAATTTTGTGTGAGAGATAAAATAAATTTAATTAGGTGCCCATGTACTAGATTAAGTGGATTGACTAAATAATTCAATCATTTAGTTAATTTTGGGTAAGGTTGTACCACGTAAAAATAGGTCTCTAGATTTTTCCCTTCTTTGAAACTTTATTTTGAATAAGTGGTATTATGTCAAAGAAGAACAAAAATTAGGATGTAGTGGAGCTTTAGTGGTAGGTCACCTTAGTCAATTATAAGAATAGAGATAATAGTGGAGGTGATGCCCCCTCAGGAGATCTTTTGGGTGAAATGAGGCCCATGAGGTCTCTTGAAAAGACAAGGGAAGATGATAAGATATGCCATGGTGGATACTGTTAGCAACAACAAGGAGGGAAATTTGAGAGGGGGGGGTGAATTAGTTTTCACCGGATCATCAAATTTAATCACAAAACATAGATCTGATAAACTGCAACAATAAGACAAATAATCAAATTGAAAGCACAATACACAACACCAAGATTTTGACGTGGAAAACCTGGTTAGGGGAAAAACAACGGTGGAAACCTAACCACAGTAAGATGATACTCTGTAGTAATGTGTGAAATATTACAATGGGGAATGCACATGCATTCAGGCACACTGCCTAGAGCTCACTACTCAAAAGATAATGAACCAGAAGACTACAACTCTCAGGGAATTCTCACTGACTTACAACAAGATTTGGACTACAATCCGGAAGAAGTGAATTGAAAGAATAGCATCTCCAAATTCCTGATTACAGTTCCAGTTAAGCACAGATGTCTACTCAACAAAACCAATCTCTCCTCAATCACAACACCAAAGGATAAATCACTTTTTCTCACACACACAACTCTTTGATAGTACAGACACAACATCGACACCAGAATTACATGACAACATCACCTATTTATACAATTCATCAACCTTAACAACAAGGTCGGCTAAACCCTCAACCCTCAATTACAAAATTACATCATACGATACAAAGATCGACAATTGGACCAATATAATGATTTAGATGACATAACATGGACCTAATTCAAATTCCCAAACACTCAACTCCACTGAAAATCACGCGAAGATCGACTACAACACGCTACATCACTAGAAAAACCACATAAAATGAAAATCATCACCGATTCAGTAAAGTCACCAAAAAATTGCACAACGATCAATGCAGATCGACAAAAAAAATAGGACACATTGAAGAAACACCAACAAGAACATTAGAATCATTAGCAATAGCTGCACCAACACCACTTATCAAATCTTCATCGATCAACATCTGAAACTCAGGAATACTCAACAACAACAACTGTCATTGTATGCGGGAAAAGTGGGCGAATAAAACTTAATATGTGAAAATATGTTATAAACTAGTCCACACACACACAGGACTTCTTGATGCAAGCTATGGAGTAACGTAGTGTTACTCAGCTTCCCAAGGAGGGTCCCATGGTTCTCTATCTCACAATGTCCTTCAAACCAATGTTTTTGCTCTCAGATCACTGAGCAAAATGGTTTAGGGATGGCAAATATGAGAATGAGAGATGCTTTGATAGATTTTAGTATGAAACGGAGATTAAGCTATGTATGATTCTAAAATGCAATACACTAGATGATAAGATGACGAGGTTAGTATGAATACTATATGTAGTCACATAAATCTGTCCACTTAATTAAATGAATATTTAATATTTATCTGATTATTTAACCATCAATTAATAATTAATTAAATTAATATATTTAATTAATTCATCTTAACCCTCTTCTCTTATTAATTAAATAAATTATTCAATTTATTTGATTTAATTCACTTAACCAAATTCAGACCATTAATTAAATAAATAAATCATATTTATTTAATTAAATCTTCTCTCACATTTAAATAAATTAATATTTATTTAAATCCCCCAAAATCCCACCTCTCACATTTAAATAAATTAACATTTATTTAAATCACCTTTATCCTCACCCACTTGCATTTTCCTACAAATGCAAGTTGCACAACTATTTTAAATAAATTATTTATTTAAAATCCTATTTATCCTCACCCACTTGAAACCTTTAATGGTTTCCCTTAAAGTCTTCAAAACTTGATGGCTTTAAAATTTTCAAACTTGATGGCTTCCTTCTAAAGTCTTCTTAAGACTTTAATGGTTTTCCTTAAAGTCTTCAAGCCTTTAATGGCTTCCCTCAAAGTCTTCAAGCATTTTAATGCTTTATCTTCATTTTTCTCATTTAAATAAATTAATATTTATTTGAATATTTATCCAAATGCAAATTACACCATTTAATTGAAATAAATGATTTTATTTTAATTGAAAATACCAAAATTTCTCCCACTTGCATTTTCCTACAAAATCCACTTGCATGCCTAAACCCCTTCTAGAATTTTCTAATCACTTCTAAATAACCTAACCCCTTCTCTAAACTTTGTCACATTCCTAAGCAAAAGGGAAGTCACTTCTCAAACCCTCAAAGTCTTTGATAACCATTAAAGGCTTTCAACCTTCAACCACTAAATGGCTCAAAGTCTTTGATAACCATTGAAGGCTTTCAACCTTCAACCACTTAATCCCCAAAGTCTCCAATAACCATTAATGGTTACCTCAAACCCTCCCACATGGTTAAAACATTTGTTTTGATTCAACCTCTACCCAACCCAAAGGTCTCATCAGGCCATTAATGCTTTGACCATGATTATCTCTTAAATGTTTGCACAAAGGTTTATCCTTGGATTAACTCTTAATCCAGTGGGTAATCTTAATTTGGACTTGACCCTTCGCCTCTAGATAACCATGAGGTCTTCTCAGGCCTTTAATGCCTCCAACCTCTTCTCTCAACCCAATCCTATGTTGACACTTGTCACCATTTTATTGGTGCCAATTGTGCACATGGATCCCCAACTTTCAAACTTGGCCCTTGATTAAACCATTCAATCTTAACCCTTCATTTCCCCATTTCTTCTATAAATAGAACCCTTCTCCTCAAGCAAAGAAAAAAAAAACATTAGAGTATTGTTGTTATACTGGCATTCGCATAGAGCTTTCTCATAGCATCACTATCTACACTTGCATAGCATTTGCTTATCATATTCAACTATCTTGAATCTCCATATGGCATCCATGGCTAGTGCTAAAAGCTGAGAGCTACACTCATTTGGGACTTGGAGAGGAGAGGAACAAGGGAGGAGCAACTATGAGCATCTTGATTAGCTATTTTATTCTATGTTTATATGCTTTCTATTTCATGCTTAATATCTCTCTTGATATGCCTGTTTAGGATAATCTTTTGTTGCTAACACTAACGTTTATTTCTTGTGCTCTTGTGTGTGTTGCCATCAAACAGATTTTCTAATCCTTTTTGCAGAGCATCACTATCCTATCATGATATATTTAGTCTATGATTGAGCTAAAATGATAAAGAAA
This sequence comes from Cryptomeria japonica, assembly GCF_030272615.1. Taxonomy (NCBI): domain Eukaryota; kingdom Viridiplantae; phylum Streptophyta; class Pinopsida; order Cupressales; family Cupressaceae; genus Cryptomeria; species Cryptomeria japonica. The sequence goes on from NC_081409.1 coordinate 861,454,499, forward strand.
GTACTCTAGCATGCATATTTAGTCTAATTCATGATCTAAAAGAGGCTAAATGATGAGCATAAAGATGATATGAAAGCTTGAAAGAATTTGAGCATAAGTGTAATGCTTCAAATTTGAAAGATGATTGTTTAAAATGGAGGAATGAGAGCTCTATTTATAGCACAAACAGGGCAATAGATGGTCAGGATTGAATGGTTTAATCAAGGGTTGAGTTTGAAAGTTGGGAATCCATGTGCATAATTGACACCAATGAAATGGTGACAAGTGTCAACATAGGGTTGGGTTGAGAGAAGAGGTTGGAGGCATTAAAGGCCTGAGAAGACCTCATGGTTATCTAAAGGCTAAGGGTCAAGTCTAAGTTAGGCTTACCTACTGGATTAAGAGTTAATCCAAAGATAAACCTTTGTGCAAATGATTAAGAGATAATCATGGTCAAAGCATTAATGGCCTGATGAGACCTTTGGATTGGGTAGAGGTTGAGTCAAAACAAATGTTTTAACCATGTGGGAGGGTTTGAATTAACCATTAATGGTTATTGGAGACTTTAGGGATTAAGTGGTTGAAGGTTGGAAGCCTTCAATGGTTTTCAAAGACTTTAAGGGTTTTGGTGGTTGAAGGTTGAAAACCTTTAATGGTTATCAAAGACTTTAAGGTTTTTGAGAAGTGACTTCCCTTTTGCTTAGGAATGTGATAAAGTTTAGAGGAGGGTTAGGTTAATTAGAAGTGATTAGAAGATTCTAGAAGGGATTAGAAAGGGGTTTGGGATTTTGCAAGTGGATGGAGAGATAATAGGATTTAATTGAAATAATTTATTTCAATTTGGTTGTAATTAAATAAATTTGATTTATTCAATTTGGGATAACTATTTAATTAAATTTGAATTTAATTAAAAGTGGATAGGGGGGATTTAATTGAATAAAATGATTTATTCAATAATGGGTATAGTGAATTTAATTTAAATAAATTGAGTAATTTACTTAATTAAATAGAAGAATGTGGATAATTTAATTAAATTGGATTTAATTAAATAGGGAAATGAACATAAAATATTCATTTAGAAATATGCTCATTTTTATACGTCTACATTTTGCCCCTCTTTGAAGTGACGTGTGTGCACATGTTATTTCAAAGAAAATGATGTTTTATCATGATTTATGATCTAATGCAATTTTTGTTGTGTCGCTCTTTTGATTTGCAAGTTGTGCCCCAGATTCGATGTGTGATGCCCCCTTGGGAGATGAATCAATTTTGAAATTTTTTGATTTAATTTGATGAAGTTCGTATGATGTGTATGATTTCTTGCATGTAAAAAGTGTGCAGATTGATTCATCTCCCGATAAGTTACAACTGTTTTGGTATAGGGGAGACCGCGACCATATTACAGGTCCATACGGCTACCCTAATTTTATTTTCCTCCTATAAAAGGGGAAAAGGGCTTGATTTAAAGTCATTTTTGCTTTGTTGACGTTGAAGAAAGAGATTTTGCTCTGGAGAGAAAATGCCTATTCCCTATCACAGACACCGTTTTGAGCGCGTTCGGAGGTACTGGAGACCTGTAGCGTGTGGACCACCAGTAAGTCAACGTTTTTGACCCCTTTTTGATTTTTGATTTTGTCATTTTTAGTCATTTTTTGAATTTCAAAGTTCGGGTGTTTCGTTTTAGCGCGTCTAGGGTCAACAGTAGCGCATACGAAGTGTGAAGTAGCGCATCAAGTTAAAACTTAGGGGTCGCGTCCGAAAAATGTAGGCTAGCGCATAAAACTTTTAGGTTAGCGCATGCATGGATAATAGCGCATGTAAAGTATTGGGTAGCGCGTCATGTCAACAGGGTAGCGCATAGGTTTGACCTAGCGCATAGGGGCCGCAGAGGGTCGCATAGGAAAGGGGGTTTAGTGCGTAGGGCTAACCTAGCGCATAGGGCTAAACGGGTAGCGCTTAGGAGGGATAGATTAGCGCATAGGAAGAGTCTAGCACATGGGGTGGGTTAGGTAGCGCATTGGGTGAAAAGTTTAGCGCATGGATAGAATCTAGCACATAGGTTAGATAGAATAGTGCGTAGGTAGATGCAGCCTAGCACTTGGGGGTGATTTAGCGCATTTAAGATCTGTTTTAGCGCATCTGAAAATTTTTGTAGTTGTGGCCGAGTTGAAAATTTGTTTTGTCTGCCTGTCGTGTTTTGATGAATTTACCCAATATGAGTGTTTGTATAACTTGTTTTGATTTGTGAGTTTTCAAGTTATATATAGATATCAATCTGTTGTTTTGATCAAAATATGATGTAGTTGCATGTTCTGTTTCAAGTTCAATGTATGTGAAAGCCTGAGTTGTGTGACAAGCCGATATGGGTTGGAAACTTGAGTTGTTTTACAAGCTGATATGGGTGGCAAACTTGAGTTGTTTTACAAGTTTATGTGATTTTGGTACTTGAGTTGTTTTACAAGTTGATATGAAATGATAGGATTTTGAACTTGATGTAGATGAGCAAATTTGTTTCATGTTGTTCATGTAAGTTTGATTTTGATATCTTTGTTTTGATGTGGAAACTGATATTGGATTTGTTTTGTTTGTTGATAGGAGCGATTGGGTGTTGTACAGTCGAGGGAGAGATTCCCGAGACCGTGGACGTTGATACCATGATTGTCACAGGCAGATTTGGACATTATAGAGAGATGTGGATTGACCTCTCTTCTGGATATACCTCGGTTCACTGTGAACCGGGGGCTTTTGACAGCGTTGGCAGAGAGGTGGCATAGCGACACGAACACCTTTCATTTTGCCACTGGAGAGATGACAGTGACACCGGAGGATTGCTACCGGATTTTGCGGATTCCTGTAGTAGGGGCACTACTTCCTTATGAGCAGTCAGAGGAGGGTGGCACAGAGGCACTACGTCTCATTTTCCAGGATGACACAGTTTGTGGCTACGAGATCCCCTGGCAGAAGTTTTTGGATTTGGGTTATGCACCGCTGCCATCTGTACTGGCAGGATTCATTGGGGGATTCCTTTGTCCTGATCGCAGGTCAAAGGGATTCTCGGTGGGATGGGGACTGGTTTTGGAGGAGATGGTTATGCAGGGCAGGAGGTTTGCATGGGGGTCAGCGATGCTGGCTCACTTATACAGGAGTTTACATGAGGTAATATACCTCGGTTACGGTAGCTTGTCAGCAGGCGTGACCCTATTACAGGTATGGTGCTGGGAGCACATTCCAGTAGCGAGGCCACTAGCAGACAGGGATAGGCCCGTAGGTGCAGCATATGCCTACGGATACAGAGGCCTAGTTGTCCAGTGTAAGCTGGGCAAACTAGAGCATTGGAGGAGGGTTTTTGACAATATAGATACAGTCACCTAGAGGCCGTATACAGGTTGTGAGGTATGGGCGGAGGATGGGCTGGAGATGCCCTTTGTATTTATGACACGATATCTGATTGGGAGGACCCCGTTCGTCATTGAGCGGTTTGTGGTGACCCGAGTTTTGCGACAGTTCGGGCGCCATCAGGGTGTTCCACAGGGAGCATGTTTGTATGCACAGAGGCAGCAGGATGTGGCTGATTGGGGGCCGACTATTGATAGTGCGGTGGCGATTGAGGAGTTTACGGGGTTGGCCGGGCAGATTTGGGACTATGCCCCAGAGATTCAGGACGTAGGTATGACAGATGAGTTTGCCCGTTTGTTTGCTGTGCGGGCAGTGGCTAGGATCTCAGATCCAGAGGAGATGAGGCCAGCGTTTAACTCGAATGGGGAGGAGGGAGACGGGGGAGATGATGGAGATGATGGGGAGGATGGCAAAGGGAGAGGAGCCAGAGGGAGACGGGGAGGTAGAGGTGTGGAGAGAGCGGTACGACAGGGGAGGATTGAGAGGGGGAGAGGAGGATTGGCTATCGGAGCCGGGAGAGAGGGGAGAGTGACGGAGGTGCTGGCTGCAGTGGGGGGTGAGGAGGAGCTGAGTAGACCAACACAGAGGAGGAGGGTAGATATACTCCCACCTCCAGTACTGAGGATAGGGCGAGTGGGAGGGGTTCCTCCAGCACAGGTACCGCTGCGGGTTCGAGTGCCAGGTCATGTGGAGGATGCACAGATCCGGACCTTACAGATTACTGTGCAGCAGCTGCAGGCGCAGATTTTGACCTATCAGTGGCAGATTTCTCAGTTGACCACTGAGAGAGATACTGAGATAGAGCGGTGAGGATGAGCGGAGGAGGCGTTGGCGAGTGTGCAGAGAGCAACGACGGGTGGTCCATTGAGAGACACCCTTAGAGAGCTGACACGGAGAGTGCAGGAGGTAGAGTATTATAGGCAGCATTATGAGGCTGCAGTACCTAGAGATCGGCAAGTGGAGAGCTTTGCACAGTCGAGATCGAGTCGATCTCGAACCACTGGGACACGATCTGAGAGCCGAGGTGTGACGGGGCCGGCGAGACAGGACTCTCATAGAGATCCAGGGGCGAGTGTATCTGGAGCGAGACAGGACCCTCCTGGAGATCCAGGGGCGGGTGCATCTGGAGCAAGACCATCTCCGTCAGGAGATAGTCATACTTGAGAGACAGGGTCTCTGTTGTATTTTTGAGCAGTTTGTTATTTGTTGTACTGGACACAGTGTTTGGACACATTTTGTACATTTTGATCAGTTTTGATATATATATATATATATATATATATATATATATATATATATATATATATATATATATATATACGACACCATTTTTGATCATGTGATGTGTTGATATGGATGCATTTATTTTATGTGATGATGTAATGCTTAAATATATGATGTAAGATGTATGATGCAGGAGGTATGCTTTTTATATGCTGTATCTTGAAAATGAGATGTATGTTTTATTTATGCTGCTAAATGTATCGTGATATGTAAATGATGTTAAATGATATGGAATGATGTGTATGCAACTAATTGTAAAATGATGTGCAACTAATTGTAAAATGATATGCAACTAATTATTTTTGGGGCATCCCTCATTCTGTATTTGCCATCCGATATAACCATATTTTTGCTTTCTTTGTAAATATCATCACTGAGCATTGATTTGTTTAGGATATGTTGAAAATTTATACAAGCATAATGGTATAATTGAACCATAATGACCTGAGAAAAATTTACATGATATTTGATTTTGCAAGATAGCACAAGCGTCAAGGTATAATTTAACCAGGATGACCTGAGTGCGTATTGCGTAAACAGACAAGATTTGATCATTTGTATGTGTGAAGTGGAATCAAGCCTTCAGTGATATTGGACGTATCACGTCTCGAGGCATGTATTCACACAGTACAAGTGATCGCCTCCCAGACAGAAGACTAAGAAAATATTGGAAGTTCCCCACGATCTCTAGCTGTGAAGCATTTAGTGAGACAAGGAAGAGAATCCAATAATGCAAAAAAGTTCAAAATGCAAAACTAGCTAAGATTTTATGCTATAGTGCAACATTCAGTACTTCAGAAAATCATCAATCCTTGATATTTGTGTGAATTGTCTTTGTTTTGGTTTTTGCGATGAAGCATAGTGTTGTTTGTTGGATGTCATGCTATTGAGTTTTGCATCTAGTCTTGATGTCTTGAGTGTTTGCAATACTATTGACATGATTCATATGCCCCTAGCGGAGTGTGCCTTTTGATGTGAATATATACAGTGATTCCAAGCCATGGTGTTTTAGTGGTAGGAGGATATTTATAGACAAATCAGGATAGTGACTACGCTAAGTATGTCTTGAATGGATATTTGCTAAGTGTCGGGCGATGGCCGATAGTGTTTTGTATGGACAACATGGTATGGAAATAGATAGAGGAGCAATTCTTTCACAAGAGTGCCTGTTTACCAGGTTTTCACCCTTTGTTTTTATTGTACTTTGCTTTTTTTGCTTTTCTGGATTTTTTTGATTGATTTTTTTTTTTGTTTGTTTTGGGCTTTTTCCATGCACTAGGCTACTTTAAGTATAGTACCTTTTCAGATGGATGCTGTTAGTTGGGTCGTCGAGCACATCTCCTTCAGAATTTGTTAGCTGATAAGCACCTGATCCATAAACGGATATGATAACATAGGGACCCAACCAGTTAGGTTCAAATTTCCCTTTCTTTTCTCGATCTTGCTGATTTCTTGGATTTTCTTTAAGGACTAGGTCACCAACCTTGAAGTTGTGGGGAATGACCTTGTGATTGTAGCTCCTGCACATGCGTTGCTGATATGCTTTGAGATGAGTATAAGCATGTTGGCGTCTTTCATCTAATAGCTCAAGTTCTTGTAGACAATTAACTCGATACTCTTCATCTGGGATTAAGCCTTTCAAAGAGACTCTGAGAGATGGGATCTCTACCTCCAGGGGTAAAATAGCCTCTGATCCATATACCAATGAGTATGGTGTTGCTCCTATAGGTGTGCGGATGCTGGTCCTGTATGCCCAAAGTGCTGGATTGAGTTGTACATGCCAATCTTTGCCTGATGATTCACTGTTTTCTTGAGGATTTTCAGTATTGTCTTGTTAGATGCTTCTGCTTGACCATTTCTCTGTGGGTAATATGGTGTAGAGAACCTATGTTGGATTTTGAATTTTTCACATAGTTCTTGGACATCTTGATTCTTGAAGGGCCATCCATTATCTATGATGATTGAACTTGGAATACCATATCTGCAAATCAGATAATTTAGGATAAAAGAGGCAATTTGTTTCCCAGTCACCGTGGTCATGGGAACTGCTTCTATCCATTTGGTAAAGTATTCTGTTGCTGTTATAATGAACTTGTGTCCATTTGAAGATGAAGGATGAATTTTGCCAACGAGGTCCAGTCCCCACTGACAAAAGGGCCAGGATGTTGTAAATGGCTGCAGTTCTTGTGTTGGTGCATGTATCAAATTACCATGGATTTGGCATTTAGGACATTTCTTGGCAAAGTGATATGAGTCTTTCTCCATTGTAGGCCAGTAGTATCCCATCCTTAGAATCTTTTTAGCAAGAGTAGTGCCGCTTGAATGTGTGCCACAAATACCTTCATGAAGCTCATGTAAAGCCAAATCAGAATCATTACGATCAAGACAACGAAGAAGAGTACCATCAAGACCTCGACGATATAAAGTATCAGCGGTAAGGGTATAACGGGCAGCTTGTCGGATAAAGTTATGTTTTTGGTTACGGGATTGGTCAATGGGTAAGATATTATGCTTGAGGTAGTCATATATTGGTCCATATAACGGAGAATCTGAACCAGTCAAGGCATAGATAACATGGGATTCAGAATGGTTATAGGCGGGGGAGAACAGTTGCTCTACCAGGAACTCATAACGACTCTGTTGCTCAGGAATTTGTAGTAACGAAGCGATTGTAGCCATTGCATCGGCTGCTTTGTTGTTCAACCCTGGTATTTGCTCGAAGGTGATGTGCACAAAATACTATTTGAAGTCATCCACCATTCGTTTGTAGGGTAGTAGCTTGTCGCCCTTTGTCTGATAGTTGTTATTGATTTGATTAATGACTAGTTGTGAGTCTCCATAGACTTTTAACTCTGCGATTTTCCATTCTACGACCATTTTGATGCCTATGACCAGTGCTTCATATTCAGCCACATTATTTGTGCATGGAAACATAAGTCTATATGATTTTGGCATAGTGTGTCCTTCAGGAGTGATGAACAGAATGCCGACACCTGAACCATGTTGAGTGTAGGATCCGTCAAAGTATAGGGTCCATTGTTTAGTAGAAAGAGAAAGAACGTCCTTGTCTGGAAATTCAACTTCCATGGTTTGTTTCCCTGGTAGCGGTGCTTCGGCCAACTGATCTGCAATTGCTTGTCCTTTGATGGCTCGTCTTTCTATGTATTGGATGTCGAATTCACTGAGAATCATGACCCATTTAGCCAATCGGCCTGTAAGAGCTGCCTTGCTGAGTAGATATTTGAGAGGATCAATGTTCGCAACGAGCTTGATGGTGTGTGCTAGCATGTAATGCCGGAACTTCTGAGATGCAAAGACCACTATTAGGCAAGCCTTTTCAATGAATGTATAGTTGAGCTCATAGCCATTCAATGTTCTACTGATGTAGTATATGGCACGTTCCTTTCCTTGTTGATTTTCTTGTGCCAATAATGCCCCCAGTGAAATATCTATTGTTGAGATATATAGAATAAGTGGCTTTCTGGCGACTGGTGGTACTAGAACTGGTGGATTAATCAGGTACTGTTTGATTTGATAAAAAGATTCGGCACACTTAGCCTCCCATTTGAATGGTACATTTTTGTGTAGCAAATGGTTAAATGGTAGACTTTTATCTGCTAGCTGAACGATGAATTGCCAGATTGATTGAAGTCATCCCTGTAGAGATCTGAGTTGACTAATATTCTGTGGTGGTGGCATGTCCATAATGGCTTGTACCTTTGCTGGATCAACTTCAATACCCTTAGCTAAGACTATGTAGCCTAGTAACTTGCCTGATGTAACCCCGAAGACACACTTCTTAGGGTTAAGCCGGACTTGGAATTTCTCCAATCGATCAAAGATTTTTGTTAGGATGCCAAGATGTTCTGCTCTGGTGAAGGATTTAGCTAGTAAGTCATCCACATAGTCTTCCATAAATGTGTGCATCATGTCATGGAATATTGTGGTCATTGCTCTTTGATAAGTGGCCCCTGCATTCTTTAAGCCGAAAGGCATAACATTCCAATAGTACGTCCCCCAAGGACAGGTGAATGCTGTTTTATCTTGATCTTCAGGAGCTATCTTGATTTGGTTATAGCCTGAGAAACCATCCATTAGTGAGAGCATTTCATGGCCTGCTGTGAGATCTACAATTATATCGATACTTGTTAGAGGAAAGTCATCTTTTGGACAAGCTTTGTTGACATCTCTGAAGTCAGTGCATATTCTGATACTACCATCCGGTTTTGATACTGGAATGATATTGGACATCCACTCTGCATAGTCAATGGGTCGGATGAATCCGACATCTAATAATTTCTTTAGTTCAGTTTTGACCATGAGTGCCACCTGTGGATTCATCTTTCGTAGCTTTTGCTTGATTGGCTTAACTCCTGTAGAGATGGACAGATGATGCATAATTAAGTGTGGATCTACCCCGGGCATATCAGCATATGACCAAGCAAAGTTGATTTGCTATTTTTTAAAGAAGATGATGAATGCCGATCTTTCTTCCTCTATCAGAGATTCTGCAAGATGTATATTTCTGGCTGCTTCTGTGGTACCAATGTTGATTGATTGAGTGGGCTCAATCAATATGGGTGATCGCTCATGAAAGTGCTCAGGAAGAGTGTCAAGTCTCCCATCGTTAGGTGCCTTAAAAAGGTTTTCACGCTCCTATGCGTCCTTTATTTTTACTTTTTTATGATCTAGAGCTACCATTGACTGGTTTTCAGCATTAGATTCGTTATTTGGTTCATTTTTGCGACTGAGAGACTTGGCACTCCCTGATTGATAGATATCATTATTTTGTTCACTGGTAGAGCCTGTTTCCGGATTTACGGTACATAGGTAATGGACAATAGATGCATCATCTGGGAAAATTGGTATATCATTTGTTTCAGGTTCGTCCCAGTTGATGAGGTCAGGAAAGACAAGTGGTAAGGAATCGTTGGGTGGATCAAGTTCGACTATCGTAAGTGTTAGGATAGAGTTTTCATCGTGCTGGGTTTTGGGTTTAAAGAAATTTAGGATTTCATCGAGGTCCTCGATGGTATCATCTTCCGCATAGACTTGTCCATAATGTTTCTGTTCACTTTCCTGAGCGTCATAGATATTTTGCGGTCCAAATTCAAGAGGTCTATCTTCTGCGTTATGTTCTTCTTGAGAAAGGGATATAGAATCAGTATCATCCAGGATATCAGTAGTAGCATTGGAGCAGGTACCCCATTCATATTCATTGGAATCTGTCTCATAGGCATCATCCCAGATTCTATCTGTGCTGTAAACAGGTGTGTTATATGGTGAAAACAAATCTTTGATGATGGATACCATTTTGATGGTTTTTGTAGATTCCGTATCAGATCCATCTTCTACTTGCTGGATTTGTTCATAGACTATGCTTCCTCGGGGAGGAATAACGGTATCTGGAGATGACCTGATTTGTTCTTGAGATATTGGTGTTTGAATATGAGCTACTGATACAGATAGGGCCTTCTTATGACTTAAAAGCTTTTCCTGATGTAACTTCTAATCTTGACGTTCCCGTGCCTTGCGGATTGTTTCTGCTGATTCAAAAAGTGCTTCCTGCCAGGATTCTTCTTTGTAATTCTTCTTTTCCTTCCATTGAGGTTTTGTAGTTGTGTGTGGTGGCCATTTTAATAGGAATGTGAGTTTAGAACCCAATCTTGCTTTGTTCCTACTAGGTTGTGAAGGAAGATCTATAGGTTCAGTGACTCCTTCTTTGCGTTTGCCAATAGGTCCTTTATCGCCATATCCCATTTGCTTCATGATTAAGTAACCTTTTCCATACATGTGTGTTGGTAGAACAATGTCCAGAGCGGCTGCTCTATGATTTTATTCCTCATCTTTGTATAACCAGCTAAGAACGTCCTTGTCCTCTGATTCATGTGCTAGAGTACCCAATTGGATGAAGGTACCATCAAATTTAGTGATGGGCTAAGTGGCCAGTTGTGTTGATGTAGTAGGCAAACCATGTGATCTAGGTGAGGTTGGTAATTTTGCCAAACATAAAGGCTCCAAAGAGTATTCTCCCATGCCTTGGTCTTTGATTTGCATTTTCTGCTTGAAGTCTCCCCATAAGGAGTTGGATTTTGCTGTTTGTGGATCTGATGTTGAAGATTGCTGCTTTTCTCTATTATGAGGGACCAAACTGTCCTGGGCTGCCCCCATTGCATTGCAATGTTGAAATGGATTATGCTCAACAGATATGGAGATTTCTTGTCCATCATAAGGAAACTTGACACACTGGTGATATGTAGAAGGTACTGCTTGCATTTCATGTATCCAGGGTCGTCCTAACAAAATATTGTAGGTTAGATCAATATCTAAGACTTGACAAATAGTATCCTTTTGTACTGGGCCTACTTGAATAGGTAATATCACTGTGCCTTTACAGGACCTTTCCTCATCATCATATGCCTTTATGGTAATTTTCTTGCAAGGGTCAATAGATTCTTCCGAGAAGCCTAATGCACGGATAAGCTTTAAAGTACATATATTAAGGCCGGCTCCACCATCTATTAAGACTCTTTTGACTCGGTGTTTGCAAACAATGACTTCAATATGGAGAGGAGTATTATGCGGATGAATCAAGGAAGCATTGTCGTGCTTTGAGAAGGTGAGGTTATGAGGTCCTGTCATATGGGCGACCATGGCTTGAAATCTGTCTGTATCCAGATTTTGAGGTACATTTGTTTCCAATAATGCTTGCTCCAATATGTCTTTGTGCTTGGGTGATAGTTTCAATAATTTCAGGATAGATATCTGAGCTGGAGTCTTGCGTAGTTGGTTAACCAAGTCATATTGGATTTTTGGTGTGGCGGTTGTAGGTGCAGTATGTCCCTTCAAGACATATTTCGGAGTGCGGGTTGTTACATTGACAGATTCATGATCACGCTGATCTCGGATGGTGATGACATTTATTTGATGATCTTCAGCTGATATATGGTTGATAGTGTTATTGTAGATGTGATTAATACGAGCTCTGCGTGTATCATCTGAAGTTGATGCTCCATCCTTGTTGTAATTTGGGAGAGGATTTTTAAAGGCTCCGTGATCACCATTTGTTTTGAGACCATCGACCATTAAGTCACCTCGATCAATCATGTCCTGGACTATGTGTTTCAATCTCATGCATTCGTTTGTTCTATGACCCTTGTTGCGATGGAAATCACAATAGTGTGAATCATTCCACCAAGGTGGTTTGATTGGGGGTTCATAATTGTTGAGTGGCGGTAAAGAAAGAATCTTGTTTGCCAAAAGTTATCTGAATGCGGATTCTAGTGATTGTCCTAGTTGTGTGAAGATACGCTTTTGGAAATTGTTCGTGTTGTTGCGTGGATTGTTGTTAGGTCCTGGATTCATGTTTTTGCCTTGATTATCGTTGGTGTTGTTTGTGTTGAATTGTCCTTGATCAGTGTTTTGCGCATATGTGTTAGCACTGGGAGTAGCATTTTTAGGATTTTTAGTGTTCTGAGGATTTCCAGATAATGCAAGCACTGGTTGTTTCGATTTAGGATCATGTGATTCGTTGTTGCCTTCATTTTTGTTTCGAGTCCAAAATCGAGATTTGTCAAAGTTGGCGTTGTTTTGGTTATTGTAGTTTGATGAGTTTGTTCCTTCCTTGTAGAATTTGAGTGTTCCCTTTTTGACACATGCTTCCTCTACTTGAATGCCATTTTCAATCAATTTAGCGAAAGATGGTATGCATTGAAGTTTTAGTCTGTAACTCATTTCGCCATTCAAATTATCAATGAAGATTTCCATTTTCTCCTTTTCAGGAATATCTTGAGGATATCTAGATACTATGCGTCTCCAGCATTGAAGGAACGCCATGAATGTTTCATTGTTCTTTTGTTTGGTGTTGCAAATATCTAGCATGGTTATGGCATGTTGGATGTTGTAGGAATAGTGGGTTATGAATTTGTTAACCAATTCATCAAATGATCTAACAGGTGGTGAAATTTTGGACAACCATTCCATGGTTTGCCCACCCAAGCTTCTGGGGAATAACCTCATCAAATAGGTGTCATCATGAGCGAATTCAAGGCTTAGTGTGCAAAATTCCTGTACATGATCTCTGGGATCACTTTTCCCATCATATTTATCAAATTTGGGAACGTCCGAGTTTGGAGGAAAAGGCACCATGTTCAAGCTTCTGTCAAATGGATAAGGACAGATTTCGTTTAAAGAGTACCGCACTGTTGTCCCTTGTTGCATATCCTGTATTTGCCTTTGCAACATTTGTATTTGTTGAGTAAGAGCAATCAAAGGTGCATTGTCTTGCTGAGGAAAAAGTTCTTGCCTTGTATTGGTTCTCAGCTGAAAAGGAGTGGTAAATGGTATATGTTGCTCTGGTGTTTCTAGCTCAGGAATACGCATTTCTGGTATGCGTTGTTCTGGAATGTGTTGTTCAAAGTTATGTTGTTCAGGTATGCGAGTTTCTTCTTCTCTGTTTTCTTCTTGATATGCATATTGCCGAGATCCAGTTTGAAAAATGTTTGGGTCAAAATCTTCAGGAAGTTTAACGCCCTTGCTTGTGAGCATCAACATATATTTTTCCTTGTCATTTTCCATGAGCTTTTCGACAAGTTTTTGGAAGGAGGGATTTACTTGACATTCCCGAAGAAGGGCTTCAGTAATTTCAGGTTCTTCTACGGGTGGAACTTCAAAAGGATTTGATAATCTTCGATTCATACTGGACTCAGCGGGTGTCTCGCTTTGTTTGTTACTTTGAGAGCGAGTAACAAGCATTTTAGTAGAAGCTTTCAGTGATGAAAGGGACAAAAGCCTCCTCGATGTGTTGCTCGGGCGTTGGTGGTTCTGGTCGAGATGTGTTATATGTGATGCACTCGTCGGGCAAGAATGTTGGATTGATTTTTTCGTCGCGGTTTATGGTTTGATTAAAAGAAGACTTTTGACAGTATGCTCTTGTCTTCAAGGGTTCCTTGTCAAATTCGCTAGATTTGTTTTGGATATAACGTTTGACGTGATGAAGGAATACCCGATGAGATTTGAAGAGTTGATGATTGATGTATAAAAACTTATTTCGCTTGATGAATTTGGAAAAACTAGGTTGTCATTTCTTTAACGTGATGTTACGATAGAGGTTCTTTCTTCTCAGAATAAGGGGATTAGTCATGCAAGAGTGATCAATGATTTCCTTTGATTGGTTTGGATTCAGTTGATTCTTGTTTTGGAAATTTCAAATCTTACTTTATCAGAGTGAAGGTTTAGATGTCCCTTCACGATAAAGTGTGTCAAATGATATGGATAAAAACTTCCCGATCTGGAAACTGGATTTGACAATTTGAGAATTTTAAACAAGTGTTTTAAGATAGGAATCCGTAAGATGGTAAAGGATTTTGATGACACTGATGATGAAAATTTTTCGGATTATGATAGGAGAGACATCCTCTATTGTGCGATTTGTTTAGGATTCAGACAACTTTGTTTGACACAAATTTAGCTTGGGAAAAGTTTTTAATAGTTTGTTTTTGTCACTCTGGTTTTGATAAAAGATGATTTTTGATGAAAAAGTCTTCTAAAATGTTTTTGAAATTTTCAAAATTTTTCAGTTTTGGACTCTCTGTTTTTTGGCCTTGGATCACGCGCTAAAATAGAGTTTACATGCGCTACTGAATTTACCTAAAGCGCTAAAGAAATGAGCACACGCGCTAATCTGCCCTTAGATACGCGCTAAAGTTTGGATTTTGGAATTTTTTTGTTTAACTGGTGAAAAATCTACGCGCTATACTGGGCTTCACACGCGCTAACTGTTGGAGTATATGCGCTAAAATATGGTTTCTACGTGCTAAGCTATTTCTTCCACATGCTAAAGTTAGGACTGTTGCAATTTGTTGTTGAATTTTTTGAAAAAGTTACGCGCTACACTGGGCCTGTGAAGCGCTAACTGTTTTGTCTTATGCGCTAATTCTTGGTTCCCACGCGCTAAGAGGTTGCTGCGACGCGCTAGACTATGTTGTGGATGCGCTAAAGGATTATTATTGTTTTTGCCTGAGGATAAAACGCTACTATTTTAATTTCACGCGCTAATGTGAGGTTTGGATGCGCTAACAAAAATCTTCCACACGCTAAGATGTTCTTCTTATGCGCTAGACTGCCCTGATTTTTCTGTTTGGGTGATTTTTTGAGGTTTTTGAATTTTGTTGAGAAATTTTCAAGTGCGATGGATGATTTTCTGAAGTAATAACTGCAAGCACGACACAAAAGGTACAACCATTTTGCCTAATCTAACAAAAAGTGTATGTTCTACGAGGATGTGTTCAAATCCCCAATGTTTTAACAGGTTTGGATACAAGTAATACACTTCAGAAAGACTCTTTATTCAAGGGCAATGAATAACATCATAGCCCACTAGTCTCGATACTCCGTCAGCTCAAATAGCCGTGTCACCCCTAGGGGGCGCCCGTTTTTTTGCCTTTTGCCAGAAGTTAACCCAAAGTGAATTGCTTCACAGTTGAGTAGTTATCTTGGGAGATATATGGTGAGTAATCTTGGGGGCGAATTCTTCCCCACCCTTGCACTATGATGTTACAAATGTTTGGTTATTGACTCGGTTCAAAGTTTCTAATTCTATGGTTCTTAATCAGGCTTCCTGTTCGGCCGTCAGTGATAAACTCCCTCAGGAGGCTTCCCAACCTTTAGAACAAAGGCTTTACGTATCTCAAGGATACTGGGGGAAGGCTAATCACTGCGCGCAACCGTTGAAAAGGACTTTCGTCACTTTCCACATTTGATTATAGTGGGTTGGAATTCTTGGCGTCAAAGCCATTCCCCACTTAGGTCGTTTCCTTCGCACCGGCCATAAACGGCTTTAAGAGTTGATTGCAACTCCTCGGGAAAGCAGGCCTGCTAAAGGATTTATTGCTTGAATGAAATAAAGCTGTAAGAATGGTCTGGATTTTTGATCACCCAGTTAAGGGGAGAGCATATTCCTACCACTTTCGAGACAAAGCAATCAATTTTATTTTAGTCTTTCAAATCAGTGATTTTGCTAAAATCTATGTGGAGATGTTGCTCCACAAAACATGATGTTCATTTTTATCCTGTCAAAGCGATGATTTGCTGATCTATGAAAGGAATTTTGTCAACAAAGCAAAATTTTCGATGTGTTGGTCAACAAAAGAAATCGATTACAAAGGAAAAGCGTCCGCTCCACCTACAAGAAATTATCAGAGTCCTGCAAGCAAACCAAAAAAAAAGGAAAATTGTTAGCGAATTTGGGGGACTTCCACAAGTCTAATATTCCAGTTCGGTTACAATAAAAAATTTTTGTTTTTGTTTTTCTCTGACTGTGATGCGCTACAGAAAAAACTGTACGCGCTACAGTATATGATCTATGCGCTAAACTTTATGCTAAACGCGCTACTCTGTTCTCTGGATGCGCTACTGTGGGTTTTGGAAGCGCTATTTTGTGTTTTTTTCTTTTTCGATGCTGCAGGTAATTTCAAATATGATGCACTAATTTATGAGTTACACGCGCTATATTATGGATTAGAAGCGTTGGAATGGGGATCTTATGCGCTATTCTGGTTATTGAATGCACTGCTCTGTGTTTCGCCCACGTCAAGACCTACAGGAAAATGTTAGAGGGAGTCATGCGCTGCAAAAATGTTTCCACGCGCTAGTTTTCAGACCACACGTGCTAAACAGGGAGTTGGATGTGCTACTCTGTTGATTGGATGCGCTAAACAGTGAACTGAAAGTGCTACTTCAATTTTCCCGCGTGCCTGCAAAAATGGTTAGTTTCAAAAACCGATTTGTTATTTGGGTTCGAGCCCCACGGTGGGCGCCAGAAATGTATGCGGGAAAAGTGGGTGAATAAAACTTAATATGTGAAAATATGTTATAAACTAGTCCACACACACACACAGGACTTCTTGATGCAAGCTATGGAGTAACGTAGTGTTACTCAGCTTCCCAAGGAGGGTCCCATGGTTCTCTATCTCACAATGTCCCTCAAACCAATGTTTTTGCTCTCAGATCACTGAGCAAAATGGTTTAGGGATGGCAAATATGAGAACGAGAGATGCTTTGATAGATTTTAGTATGAAATGGAGATTAAGCTATGTATGATTCTAAAATGCAATACACTAGATGATAAGATGACGAGGTTAGTATGAATACTATCCTATCATGATATATTTAGTCTATGATTGAGCTAAAATGATAAAGAAAGTATTCTAGCATGCATATTTAGTCTAATTCCTGATCTAAAAGAAGCTAAATGATGAGCATAAAGATGATATGAAAGCTTGAAAGAATTTGAGCATAAGTGTAATGCTTCAAATTTGAAAGATGATTGTTTAAAATGGAGGAATGAGAGCTCTATTTATAGCACAAACAGGGCAATGGATGGTCAGGATTGAATGGTTTAATCAAGGGTTGAGTTTGAAAGTTGGGAATCCATGTGCATAATTGGCACCAATGAAATGGTGACAAGTGTCAACATAGGGTTGGGTTGAGAGAAGAGGTTGGAGGCATTAAAGGCCTGAGAAGACCTCATGGTTATCTAAAGGCTAAGGGTCAAGTCTAAGTTAGGCTTACCCACTGGATTAAGAGTTAATCCAAGGATAAACCTTTGTGCAAATGATTAAGAGATAATCATGGTCAAAGCATTAATGGCCTGATGAGACCTTTGGGTTGGGTAGAGGTTGAGTCAAAACAAATGTTTTAACCATGTGGGAGGGTTTGAATTAACCATTAATGGTTATTGGAGACTTTAGGGATTAAGTGGTTGAAGGTTGGAAGCCTTCAATGGTTTTCAAAGACTTTAAGGGTTTTGGTGGTTGAAGGTTGAAAACCTTTAATGGTTATCAAAGACTTTAAGGTTTTTGAGAAGTGACTTCCCTTTTGCTTAGGAATGTGACAAAGTTTAGAGGAGGGTTAGGTTAATTAGAAGTGATTAGAAGATTCTAGAAGGGATTAGAAAGGGGTTTGGGATTTTGCAAGTGGATGGAGAGATAATAGGATTTAATTGAAATAATTTATTTCAATTTGGTTGTAATTAAATAAATTTGATTTATTCAATTTGGGATAACTATTTAATTAAATTTGAATTTAATTAAAAGTGGATAGGGGGGATTTAATTGAATAAAATGATTTATTCAATAATGGGTATAGTGAATTTAATTTAAATAAATTGAGTAATTTACTTAATTAAATAGAAGAATGTGGATAATTTAATTAAATTGGATTTAATTAAATAGGGAAATGAACATAAAATATTCATTTAGGAATATGCTCATTTTTATACGTCTACATTTTGCCCCTCTTTGAAGTGACGTGTGTGCACATGTTATTTCAAAGAAAATGATGTTTTATCATGATTTATGATCTAATGCAATTTTTGTTGTGTCGCTCTTTTGATTTGCAAGTTGTGCCCCAGATTCGATGTGTGATGCCCCCTTGGGAGATGAATCAATTTTGAAAATTTTTGATTTAATTTGATGAAGTTCGTATGATGTGTATGATTTCGTGCATGTAAAAAGTGTGCAGATTGATTCATCTCCCGATAAGTTACAACTGTTTTGGTATAGGGGAGACCGCGACCATATTACAGGCCCATACGGCTACCCTAATTTTATTTTCCTCCTATAAAAGGGGAAAAGGGCTTGATTTAAAGTCATTTTTGCTTTGTTGATGTTGAAGAAAGAGATTTTGCTCTGGAGAGAAAATGCCTATTCCCTATCACAGACACCGTTTTGAGCGCGTTCGGAGGTACCGGAGACCTGTAGCGCGTGGACCACCAGTAAGTCAACGTTTTTGACCCCTTTTTGATTAAATGAATATTTATTTATTTAATTGATTCATTTATCCTCTTCTAGCCTTTTTCCTCATTTAAATAAATACTTTTATGTATTTAAATTGTCCTTTTCCTAAATTAAATAAATATTTTATTTATTTAATTGATCCCACTTCCTCTATTAATTAAATAAATCTTTATTTATTTAATTAATTCATTAACCTTTTCTTACCATGACACATGCCATTCATCTCTTAATCCCTACACTACCTACCCTCTCATTATTTTATTATTTTCCTCTACCTACCCTTTAATCCTAGCCAACCATTTATCTTTTACACCTCTTAATCTTATCATCCCTCCATTTCTTACAGTGTCTTCTATATAAGAGGATACTCTCCTTCATTATCAACCCTAAGAATTCTAAGCATCCTAAGCATTCTAATTGTCTAATCAATCTCATGTAATCAAGCCTTTTAGCGATCAAGCTATCAACCATATTTCCGTTCTTTGTTGAGTTCTTGTGCACACATAAAATTTGAGAGCAAATATATCAAGCAAGATCAATGGAGATAGGAATAATGAAGATTCAAACCCTAGTGGACATATGACGGTATAATCTTTGCGATTTTGTTGATTTGCATTGCCTTAGGTAATCTTCATATGTTATGGTGGATCTTCGTTGTTGTTAGGCTAAGGTTTTGTGGTTGAATTCATTTAGTCTTTCAATATTGTTGTTTCCATTATCCACTTTTAACCATACACATTTTGGCACGCCCAATGGGACTCTTGTCCTTTTTGCATTTAACATTTTTGGTTGCAGATTTGACATTTTCCGACAACATTTCGACTTTTCGCATCTGCACCTTTTGGAACAGCGTTTTTGTTTTTCTGCCGCGTCTATGCACCCTTGAATCGCGTTTGTGTTCTCGACAACATTTTTTCATTTTTTGGATTGCAGGTTTTCATTATAGGTGCGTCTGTGAGAGATTTAACCACGTTTGGGAACTATAATCACGTCTGTGATCATTTTAACCACATCTATATTCTGCAGGATTTTTTGTTTTGTATTTTTGCAGAAACACATCTATGAGGTGTTAAAATGCATCTATGTTCCAGAACTACATCTGTAGTTGGCAGAATTATGTTTGTGTTTGGTTTGCATTTTTCAATTTTCATTTCTTCATTTAGGGTTTCAATTCGCCATTTTGTCTTGCATTTAGTGTTTCAGATTTGGTTTATTTGAGCTAATATCTTGTGATCTAGCTAACAAAGTGGTGCAACTTGTCTTTGAAAGCGAATCGTGTGTCAAAGGCCCCTAATTTTCACAAAGTGTTTTGGGATTTTGTTAAAATAAACCTAACTTGTTTTCTTGTAGGAAGGGGTAATCATTTGAAACAACCCAAACTACTAACATATCTTTGTTGTAGGACCTTGGAAAAGGTTTTCTTGTGATTTTCATTATGTTCTTTTTCTTCATAGATTAGAAAACACTTCAATTGGTGCACTAAAATTGAACCAATGTCTTTTTTGTCTTGAGCAATAGGATTTTATTGTTTAATCTTTAGAGGGCCTACCTCCTTGTGTGGTCACTAGGACTACTAGTGAGGAGGGAACGATCCAAGTGGTAGCGAGGCAAACCTCCCTCTTTCGAACCACTATAAATAACTATATCCATGGTGAAAACCATGGGTAACGCATGCTGATTAGTCCATACCGACACTATGTCTCCCCATAAATCCATTTGAGCAAATTTATTTGATTAATAGTAGGGCGTAACCCCTACCGACTGGGAGTCTTTTGTATTTATAGAGCTGAAAGTTCCACATGTATGGCCACACAAGCA
This sequence comes from Cryptomeria japonica, assembly GCF_030272615.1. Classification (NCBI taxonomy): domain Eukaryota; kingdom Viridiplantae; phylum Streptophyta; class Pinopsida; order Cupressales; family Cupressaceae; genus Cryptomeria; species Cryptomeria japonica. Next base: position 861,474,772 of record NC_081409.1, read on the forward strand.
GATTCCCTTACTAGCACCTTTTTGTTTTAGAAAACCAAAATCCTTCTAGTTGTTGGGGCAGGAGGTTGGACCTCTAGAGCGACCCATACACATACGGTTCTTAGTAGAGGTACAAAGTTCGCCACGAGGAGTTTTTGTGGGGACTGGTGCTTGTCTTCCCTGGAGAAGTGAGTGCTAAGGGTGGAGCCAATGGGTTCAAGCACCTAAGTATCTGCTTTGAATAGCATAGCCTTAGGGGAAACCCCATGTGGGATCAACAACTATTTTCCTGGCTAACCATAGGAATTGTGCTTGTCTTCTTTTAAATGTTCAAACATTCAAGACCAAACATCAAAACATTGTGTCTTTTGTGTCTTCAAGTGTATGCAAACCATTTTTACATCAAACAACACACTTTCTTTTACGTCATTTCGAGTTCAAACACCTACAAACATAGAGTCCTCATCAACATTGTGTCCTCTTGTCATGAAAAATGGTCACAAATTCAGATTTGGTCACAACAACAACTTCAAAATTTGGAAAAATTGCACTCAGGTTTTATAAATGCATCTGTATTTGATAGAACCACGTCTGTGTACTATAACCACATCTGTGTAGGACAAAAATGCGTCTGTGTTATCATAGCAAACTGTATTCATAAGATTCTCAGAAACATGTTTGTGCAGTATCTACTCAAGTCTCTGTTGGGTAACCACGTCTGTGAAGTATACAGGCACGACTGTGTTTAGTAGTGGGGAAAATTTATAGTCTAGCAAACAAGAGAAATCAATTTTATATTTCTTGAGCTTCCTAAGTTATTTCTCCAGGTTTTCATCTAGAATTCAACCTACTTTTGGGTCTCACAAAGTTCATCATTTCTTTACACCTTGCATTACAATTCACATTTGTCTAAACTTGACTCAAAAGGTCACTTGCTTGTCCCCATCTTACTTTGTCAACACAATACACACAACAACATTTTGCTAACTGGTCCCTCATCAAGGTCTATCACCTTTGGGTCTCATTTGGTTTTACTTAAAGTCAAGGCCAACTTACCTCATCAAGAGATCTATCATCTCTTTGGAAGTCACACCTACTCTACTACATACACACTTGGTCTTACACTTTGGGCATTGCAAGTACACCTCAGATTCATTTACATTCCATCCAACTCTTGGTCATCTATACTCTTTCCATTTTCATCTAGTCTCACACATCTTGGTCAAGACCTAGTACATAGTTGAAACCTGTTCCCAAAAATCTAGGAGGGAAGATAAAGAGGCTCAAGAGTCTGCGAACATGAGTGGCTATGAGTGCGACAATGATAGCTTTTTAAATTCCGATCATACCACATTACTTGACATGGAAATCTATAGAAACATTCAGAATGTTGAGAACATGGATGATACAAACAACAATGATGCACAAAATGATAGTATAGATAATATTTCACTACACTCAGTAGAGGTGGAAGAAAATATCATGGATCCCCATTTTAATAGATTGGTTGAAGAGATCATGAGGAGAGATAGACAATATTTCCTACAAGTGATGGCGCAAAATGGAGCTAAGATACCTCATGATTTTGACATATTACAAATAGTGGAAAATCAACCTACTCAAGAAAGTCAACTCAACATGGATCAAAGGAGACCTAATAGTGGAGGTAATAGAGGACCATGTTTTGTGCTTGATTCACCATCATCCTTGTTTCAAAAACCTGAGATCCCAAATACACATGGTCAAGCTTACGATACTCACGAAAGAACATCTCATGAACAACTCAGTCTACATAGACCTTTATGGAAATCTTATGTAGATAAATACACTCAATCACATACCAATACTAAGGACCCAACTCAAAAGCAATTGGATATCCAGAGGCATGCTCAAAATTTGGACACAAGAAAACCCCGTGTCAAATTTGGGGGCAATACACAAGAGCAAACTCATGATATGCATTATGACCCTATATCAAGTGGTCCCTACATGCATTATCATTATAGACCTCCTCCATATGAACATGTTTACAATCAGTACCATCCATACATGCATTATCCTCCTCCTCCACTTGGTGGCTTAGGCATGGGATATGGTCCAAGAAGTCGGTTTCCATCCAAAAACAAATTGGAACATCAGATAAAGGACTTACAAAAAAGATGGAGGACATCAATACACCAAAACCAACTTACACAATGAGAGATATATGTCCCTATCCATTTGATATAAACATTCCAATGCCTCCATTTCCTACACATTTCATAACATTGAAGTTTGATAAATATAGAGGCAAGGGGGACCCTAAGGCACATATAAGACAATTTTTCACAGCTTGCATTGAGGTAGCAATAGAAGAATCGTACTTGATGAGATTGTTCCCACAAAGCTTAGGTGAACAAGCTATGGAATGGTTCTCCCAACTTCCACCTGGAATTAAGTCATGGGGTGATCTAGTAGAAGCTTTCATACAACATTTCTCATATAAAATAGAGATAAATATATCAGTTGCCACTTTGTGCAATACCAAACAGAAAGATGGAGAGTCATTTTCATCATTCTTACAAAGATGGAAGAATTTAGCCAGCAGATGGTCTTGCAAAATTCGACAAAAACAAATGGTAGATATGTCTACACAGAATGTCAATAGAGAAATTAGTTATGACTTGAGGAAAGCTTGTTTGTCCACTTTCAAGGACGCCATTGAGAAAGGCTTAGCAATAGAGAAGGTCTTAATTGAGCAAGGAATCATTAAGATATCCAAAGAAAATAAAGAGGATTTTAAAGGAAAGGACAAGCCATGATTTCGGAACAAGAACAAGAACATAGTAAATGATGGCGTTGTTGATGCTAACACAGTGAGACCAAAAATCATTCTTTCAGGATCTAGTTCTTCTATAAGCAACCAAGTAAATACTAAAGGAACTCGAAAACCACAAAGGAAATACACCCCATTGGGAGAACCACTTGAGTCAGCTTTTAGGAAGCTAGTGACAAACATGATAATAACAATTCCAGACAATCCTCCATATGAGCCAAAAGTTAAACCAAATTGTTGGAATGATGATGAGTACTGTGAATATCATAAGAGCAAGGGTAATAAATTAGGAAATTGCCATCTCTTGAAGAATATTATAGAGGATCTTATTGATCGAGGTGACATTGAGATCGAGGGACATACAACTAATAAAGAACATGAGATGTTTAAGAAACCATTCGCTAAACATGAAAAGGGAAAAGTCAAAGCCACAAAAGATCAAGCTAACTATACCAAAGTGTCCTATGATTATGATTCAATTGTAACCACATTTTTATGGACAACTATGTTTTTACTATTATCATAACGGACAAAACACCTAAAAGTTCTACCAAAAGACCCAAAGTTGTCCTAAAAGGCATTGGAACTTCTTCTGAATTTACCTTTGAATGTAATGTCACAACTCGTTGAGGTAAAGTCACCTTGCAAGGCACTCCAGCTAAAACCGCCACTTCCTCATCAGCCAAACCTGAGTACGACCTACTAGAACAATTAGGGAAGACACATGTGCTTATCTCAATCCTAGAGCTATTGCATATCTCTCCTTCGCATAAAGACATACTTGACAAAGTCCTAAGAGAAACCTATGTACCCACGGATCTGAACGTGGACCTGTTTCAAGCCATGGTGGGATACCTTTTCGTTCCACATTCTCTTACATTCACCGAATCTAAAGACACCTCCATAAGACAACCACATAATGCACCTTTACACATTGAATCCTTCCTACACAAACATCAAATAAAATGAGACCTGATAGATGGAGGAGTAGGTCTGAACATTTGTACATTGAATACTCTTAAGAAATTGGGATATTCTGAAAAAGTCGTAAATGCTACAAACAAAATCACCATTAAGGCATATGATGACAAAGAGTGCTCATCCAAAGGTACAGTCACTTTACCTCTCAGAGTAGGGCCAATTACAAAGGTTGTGGTTTGTCAAGTCCTTGATCTAGAGCTCACATACAACATATTGCTAGGACGTCCATGGATTCATGAGATGAGCACACTCCCATCAAGTTCCCACACAATGGAGTTGAAGTGACCATCAAAGCTGATCGAAACCCATTCATATATTGCAACAATCTATGACCTAGATCAAAAATAACAATCCCTGTCAATCAAGAGGTTGTTCCTTAATCAACATATGTTGATCTAGAATCAATAAAACCTTCTACATCAAAACAAGCAGAGATCAAAGAAAAGTTCAAGATTAAAGATATGGGATGTGGTGAGCATATCTTTCATGTTGATCAACTCCCACTATCTCCTAAGACATTTAGTCGACAGGAACAACCTACAAATAATTTGCAATATCAAGGAATTGGGTGTGAACCACCTAGTGTTGTGTCTACTAAGTCCGAATGCGAATCTCCTCTAGTGGTGCAAGCAACTCTTGATATCAATAGTCCTAAGAGTGGTTCCAGTGAAGAATCTATTGAGTGTATCACCAACCCTCTTGAGAACTCACATAGCTTTACCATATCATCCACTCATTCCATTTCCACTCCGCTCCCAGACTTGGATCAACAAGAATCACAAAAGCCCTTACTAATTGGGGATCAAAAATCAAGCTTTGAAAAGAAAAATCTAAAAGTCAAGAATAAAGAGAAGTCCTTCAGTCCAAATCAAAATCAAAATCTATTGGACTCTGCAAAAATCAAGGTCAAGGATAAAAATCCTATGAAAGAAAAAGAGAAAGAGTTGATCTCCCCTAATATCAAAATAACGGGGGAAAAAGTTCTACAATTTTAAGTCAAAAAGCATACTTGTTGATCCTAAGTCTCCATCATGCTATCCTATTTTCACTTCTTTTCGCAATCATAAGCCTTCATAACTCATCCACTTGTTCCAAACATCCATTCCCTTTTGGCGATACATCACATCAATGGATCTTTAATGGAAATTTCTTGAATAAATTTGTTATCAAGGATGCCCAAACTTATTTAGGTGACACACATATGGGCTTGTGTAGTCCACACGCTAGTAATTCTATCTCAGTTCCTTTATCAAGGAAGACAGTCACTCAAGCTACACATAATTCAATCAAGGAACAGTACAACTACAATCATAAGGTTAAGCCTCGTACATTTGAGGTGGGTGACTTAGTTCTCAAGGAGAATCCTAGAAATCAGCAAGATAGAGAGAAGAAGGGCAAGTTCGAACCAAATTGACTTGGTCCTTACATCATCACAACTGTCTATGGATCAGGTGTATATCAAATTTTGACACCAGAGGGAAATCCTTTGGAGGATCCTCTCAACAACATGCACCTTCACATGTTTTACACATAGCTCTTAAGAATATCCTAATATAAAAAATACAAAAAATAAAAAAATATAAAAAATACAAAAAAATAAAAAAAAAATAAAAAATACAAAAAATCCTAAACATAAAAAAATCGTTACTTGGTGAAAACCTGGCAAACAGGTGCCTCGTGACACAAAAAATTGAAAAATCAAAAAAAGTAAAGAGAAATAAATTTGTCCAATGGTGAAAACCACTTCGGTGGCACCCTGGGCAAGTACCATGGTGAAAACTGGGTTACCGGTGCCATGTGTAGAGACATTGCTCCTCCCTCCTTCAGGATTCAATCTCATCCTTTCACTTTGCACACACTCACATCCTATCCATCCATAATAGACTTACCCATTCCCATCATGGCTTGTTATCGATCTACCTACGATTGGTTAGCCATTCATAATAAACCTCCCTTTTCACCCCTTTCCATCCATAATAAATCAACTCCTATCTGTGGCTAAGGAAAATCCTAAGTCTAGTGATGGGTTTGGAACTAAGAGCATCACACATTCCGAGGATTACAATTTCTTCCAATTTTCTTTAGTCTCTCCATGCACAATCCACAATAAAGCAACACTTGCATCACGGATCCACAATAAAGTTTCGTCTTCTTCACAATAAAGTATCAGTTTCATGGGTTCAGTCAGTTTCAGATGAGACACAGTAGCAATGGGCTTCAACAAATTAACTCTTTCAATAGCCTCAGACAATATTATGGTTCAACTCTATCTATCCTTTTTTTGAAAGTAAACATTGTGAACACAATCAAATAGACTTATACAAGTGACAAGAGACACTAAACTTGAGGACTATAGTGGATGTTGGTGTCGAGTCTTGGTTTTCTTTTGATTTCATCTTTTGGTGACATGTCTTTTAGATTTTTCGGGATGTCTTTGACTAGAAAGGCGAGGATGGGATATGTTCACCTATTGTTTTTGTTGTTTGTGGATTGTCTCTTAGTAATAATATGACTTGTCCAAGGATATGAGGACACTGTGAGTCTAGTGTGAATTAGGGCATTCCTTGTTTGCAACTATCTAATCTCCATGCAAATGGGTACAATGACTTTCTGGGTCGAACCTATATCTAGATTGTCTTAACCTATTTGCCATAATAATGCTTAATGATGATAAAGCATAATAAGCTCTTTTACTTCCATATCTTCTATCTTCCATCCCCCTTTCTTGATTGACCTCCATCATCCTTCCCGAGTCCATGTAGCCTGATATCACATGATTGAGTCTAATGACACCAAAAATATTTGCATCTCATGTAGTTCGCACCTGCATTACCACATATTAGCATTTCATATATCCATATAGATATCATAATTGCATCACATTCTACACACACCACTGATTAGTATATCATATACACATCATATATCTCATCCTGTACATAATCATATCATATCACTATCATACATCCATCTATCATATATTCACATTTGCATCATGCATGACATTTAAAAACATAAAAGAACAAAAATATATTACATTTTATCATGTACATATTTGCATCCATATCATAAGCATCATATAGAAATATGCATCACATAGAAGCAACATCACATAGGTACACATGCATATAGCTGCCGCAAGGATGAATCATCTCATATATATCTTAAAATCATAAGTGTATTGATACAATGATGTCAAAATACATATGGCTACAAAATCACCTGAAGGTGTCTACATCATCATACAAAAATGGTACAAAACTAATACATAGGGAGCCCTCTAAGGCTATGATGAACTCCCTCCCTCGAAGCTAGCCGACCTTGACAAAGTCTGAGCCCTAGAAGTTCCTGCCCTAGGATCATCTCTCCTGCCCCCACTATCTAGTGGTGGTGGACGACCCATGACCCCACCACTAGACACCTGTCTCTTGTCTCTCCCTCCAGTGGTTGTCGTAGTCCGTGATGGTCTCTGGAAGCTCCTAGCTCATTGATCAAGTGGCACAACTCCATAATACAAGTCTCTCTAGTAGGCTATCTCCTCCCCTACTCGTAGAACATAGGCATATCCAGCCCCAATTTCCTTTGCTGCTCGTCTCCCTTTCCTTAGTACCTCCTCAACCTCCGTGTAGCACTGAATGGCTCGATCTCTCTCTTGCTCAGTGTCCCTCAGTTGTCTCCTGAGCCTAGCCCCATCCCTCTCTAAGTCCTAAATCTCATCTACTTGTCCCTAGTAGATCTCTCTCAAGGATAGTAGCTCATCCTCCTCCTCTCCTCCCTCCTCCCCTTGTCCCTGTGGTTTCTCCTATGGTTGCTCCTATCCTTGTCTTGGAACCTATGTTGCTGGCACCTGTAAAGGTAGTCCACCTCTACCCCTGACTACATGATCCTGTCTCTCCTCTCCTCCGAGATACCCTCCTCTCTGCTACTGCACCCCACCTCCGCTGTTTGCCTATGCCTCCACCATCCCCACTATCCTCTCCACCATCCCCACCGTCACCCTCCATTAGCTCCCCTAGATCTGTCAGCCATGGAAATGGATGATCTGCCCAATATGCGTTGTACTTGACATCCATCCCTGTGTCCTCCACATCTGCCCAAATATCCCAAGGCATGGGAACCATCTCCTACATCTGTACCACTGTCTGATCATAAGACAATAACGACCCTAAATGTGCCTGATCCCTCAATGTCCACGCATACATCCCTAAACCCCGTGGCATCCGTTGTATCCTACCAAATTGTCTGCACACTCTATCAATCAACTGCCACTCAATGACATATAGTGTCCGCCCAATCAAATACCTACTCCTGAACCTGTATGGAAACTCGACTGCATGATCCTGCCACTCCTCATAATCTCGATAAGGCCTCCATACCACACTATCTAACTCATTGATCACTTGGTGCCAATACTCTAGCCTCCCAATCTGTGGCTAGGAAGTAATCATATTATACAAATGGACATAACTCCACCCATGTCCCTTGCCTCTAAAGTGTATTGACCCTATAACTGGAAGATGCTCATATGCCAATACCTGCAATAATGGCACCCCACACGCCAATCTTATTGATCCATGATACACAAACTGATGCAACTCATAATACAAGTGTGCCAGCAGACACGACCCCATGCAAACCTAGTGTGCTTAGTCACCAATGTCTCCAGCGTCCTCCCCCATTCCACGACCAACCCTTGTGTCACCCTGTTTGGACAGAGGAACCCACTTCTCACTCCTACCAGCACCACCGATAGAGACAATCCTGTAGCTATCTTGGTGTCCCAGGCCACATGTCCTACCCTCATCTCTAGTCCTGGATCCTAGAACACTCATCTCAATGCCTCCCTATCTCCCTCTCGATCATAAGGAAAGAACTCCCCATCGATTGGTATCCGCAGTATCCTGTACACATCCTCTAAGGTGACTGTCATCTCACCCATTGACAAATGAAACGTACATGTCTCTGAGTGCCATCTCTCAGCTAATGTAGTTGGCAACCCCATGTTTGCCCAAAACTCAGGCATATACATAATATATCGTAAGCCCATGGCCTCAACTGTTGCTCTATCCTCCAATGTGAACTCTGGTCGTAATCCCTGAGTCGAAGGGTATCTCTCTTGTGACTTCAACATAGGTAGGTCCTCCTATAGTCAAGCAAAGCTGTGTCAATCCTAGTAGTACTCCCTATTCATCACAAAGTGCTTCTTTTTTATCCTAGTGCTTATATCTATCATATGGCACTCTATCCTAGTAGTACTCCCTGTTCATCACAAAGTGTTGCTTTTATCTAATCTTTTAGGGCACCTACTTGAGTGTATCCTCTTGAGTAGCTTATCCAATTGACAATGTATGTTCTATCACATAATTGACAATTTCAGCCTAATCCAATTGACAATGTATGTTCTATCACAAAATTGTCAATCCTAGCCCTATTTGTTATCATAGTCTTCCCTAGAGGACTCGTGATAGGGAGAAACTAAAAAATTGGCTCAAATTGTATGTTTGTAATCAATTTGGCTTGCAAGTTACCTCAAAGGTGATGGTTGAAGGTTTTGCCACTTGTTTAGGTATTGTTTCTTTGATGTAGTTCCTTCTCTATGCTTCATACAACCCCTGAGATCTTCCTACCATGTTAGTTCGTATTTTAATTAATACTTGTTCTCAAGACTCATAAAAGTACAACTTTGCTTCCTAACTCCAAACACCAAAATCACTCACCAAGAGTTGCATGAGGTCTAGGGAATTGTCTAACATCCTATTAGGCTTATTTCAACTTGGTTTGGTGATCTATTCAATTGTCTTTTT